>NC_140953.1:78505401-78562901 GCF_014529385.1 Adiantum capillus-veneris | reverse complement strand
AAATTAGTCACCAATGAAGCTAATTGTGCTCTTAATTGCTTAATCTGACATAACTGAAGCTAATTATGCTCTTAATTGCTAATGATCTGACATTATTGAAGCTAAACATGCTCTTAATTAGCGCTTAATCTGACATTAATGTAGCTAGTTATTCTCTTAATTGCTTAATGATCTACATTAATGGAGCTAAATATTCTGACCGTCCAGTACCCTTATCGGTGATAATCTCGAGCGACTTTCTTCAAGAGACCTTGTCAGGTTGGAGCAGCAAATCCATGACAGCTTAGGACACATCCGCGCCAAGAAGGCAAGCAAGCGTCCCCCCTCTCTCTGCACCACAGGAGCTGCACAACATGTTAGATATTATATGCCATGCCAAATTCAGTACAGCTTTATATTTGTGACACAATATAAGTAGCGCTCGCTGGCTGCAGACTGTTGAGAAAACGGCTTTGCCTGTTTGTTTGGTTATGGCAGGAGGAGCTACTGCTTGAGCAACTTGGAGAGATCAAAGAAAAGGTATTTCACATCTCATGATGCGACTTCGTGTATGACTGCAATTCGAGAATCCCTTATGCTCAATCGAAAAGACCCAAAAACAATTAACTTCACTGATGGAAGGGGGATTCTTTAAATATGCCAGGTCCCCTGCATGTGGACTTCACTATGCTTACTAGATTTGTTTCATTTTGCTGCTACAGTTAGGGTTCCCTCAAGATGCTTAGTATAAAATTAACAAGCACAGGTTTAGGCTTCTGTATTGTCTTTTATATGCTCCATCGTGTATTCAAACAGTGGTTACTCAAAACTAGAAAGACATGGCAGGTTGCTGTTTTCTTGTTTTCACGAGCTAATGGAGAAGGGGTACTAATTATTTATGTTTTTGTGGGACAGATAGCAGCAATGCGGAGAGAAGTGAATGCGAGTTCCAATGTGCTGGAGAAGGTGGTGGAACTTGCGTCTTGTGAGCTAACTGGCACGGGGCATGATAGCCATCCATACACCATAGCCCCTCAAATAGATGCATCTCTGCCTGCACAGCGGTAAATTCACTTTATGTGGTTTTTCCTTCATATACACAAGAAGTTTTGGACAAATTCTCACAATAATTCCCACATTGTGACTTACCTCAACATGATGAGCTTCTGGGAGGGAGGCACTGCATACCTAGCTAGGTACGATTGGAGGGCCCGGTGGTCCTCTGCCCCAAATCGTACCTAGCTAGGTATGCGGTGCCTCTCGAGCAAAAGCTCATGACGTCATGCATCGTATTAAAAACACTGAAAAGGACTCCATTTTCCTACATGAGAAAATTTCTAAATCTTCTTGTGCATGTGCCACTAGTAGCCTTGTTTTTTGTTCCCCTCTGATCTTGACATGACATGCTAATTTGCTTAGGGTCTCGGATGCATTATGGGCCGAGATGAGCAATCTTCAAGCAGCTGATGAGGCCGTGGCCAAGCGCTGGAGAATGACAGAAGACCTTAACAAGTCACCAGCATGCTGTGATGAATATAACTGGAGCGGAGAACAACAGTAGTGACAATAATATATGTTACATCCCTTCTGTTGTTTACATGTTATTATATTGGAAGAGTGTGTTTCAACTAAAAGCTATCACAATTAGCTACATAATATGAAGTCTTGCCTCAACACCAATTTATGACGGGCGGGCGGGCGGGCGGAGTAATGATCCACAACATTCAACCACCATACAAACCACGAGGGCTGATCCCCCATGGGCCTCTTTTTGTCCCTAGAAACTAAACCCGGCCTAAAAGTAAACATGGATCGGCCGGTAGTCCATGTTTACTTCTAACGAGTCAACACCCATCCTACGGACAAAGAAGGGCCTTAGAACACACAAACTCTCTCTCTCTCTCTCTCTCTCTCTCTCTCTCTCTCTCTCTAGGGCTTTGACTGTGCGCATTTTGTGAGGATGTAAAAGCGAAGAGCGCCTACCACGTGTCAAATGTATAAAGCTCCCTACTTTTAGGGCGTTCAACGTTCTTTGCTATATAGTTAGATAGCAAGGTAAAATGGTTGAGATAGTCCATAGTTACCTATTTCTTCGAAGACTTGAAATTTTTATTTGGCAACCCAAGAGCTTACAATAGTAGCTTTAGCTTGTAAAACTTGTTAAAATTGCCATTAATGTGATAGTCTTGAAAGGGTTACTACGAACATTTGATTTTATTTATCTCTTGTTTTCAGTTCTCACTGATGAAATGGGTGTTAGCAAGTTTCTTGAAGACACAACACATGCTTCCAAATCATGTGGAGAAAGAATATGCTCACAAATTGTCTAGGTTTACAGTGTGGACACATATATTTGGGTGCAATAAGACATAGTGATAGTGGGCGTGTATATGTAGTTGCAAGCCTTGGAAAATGACAGAAGGCCTTGACAAGTCACCACGATGTCCACTAGGAAATATGTAAGATAGCACATGCGAACAAAATAAGAGATTTATTATTAGGTACATTTACAAACAAATGTACTCACATAAAGGGTTTTTTAATTGAGAAAGTTGAAATTTTCATACGTAAGGGTTAGTTTTTTTACAAAAATGCACACATAAGGGGCACATACAATACTTCAAAATATACGGGTAAAGGATTATTTAAATACCTTTTGTTTGCACGTGTTATACATGCAATTTTTACGGAGTGGACTCCTCGAGATAAGTCACGGTCAGCATGCTGTGATGAGTGTAACCGGAGCGGAGAACAACAATAGTAAAAGTGATAATAATTTATGTTCGATCCCTTCTGTTGCTTACATGTTATTATATTGGAGCAATGTGCTTCAACGAAAAGCTATCATAATTAGCTACATAATATGAATCTTGCCTCTACACCAATTATATAGTAACACCTCCAGTAATGAGCGGGCGGGCAGGCTGGCTTGCTGGTGGAATAGGGAGTAATGATCCAACCACCACACAAACCCCAAGGGTTGATCCCCCTTGGGCCTCTTTTTTTTCCTAGAAACTAATCTCGTCCTAAAAGTAAATATGACCCGGCCGGTAGTCCATGTTTACTTCTAGCGAGTTCAACACCCGTCCCTACATACAGAAAAGGGTCTTAGAACTCTCTCTCTCTCTCTCTCTCTCTCTCTCTCTCTAGGCCAAAGGCTCTGGTTGCGCGCGTTTTGTGAGGCTCTAGGAGCGAAGAGCGCCTACCACGTGTCAAATGTATAAAGCTCCCTACTTTCAGGGCATTCAACGTTCTTTACTAAGTTAGATATTAAGATAAAAAAGGTTGAGACACTCCATGGTTACCTATTTGTTAGAAGGCTCTTGAAATTTTTATTCAGCAACCAAAGAGCTTAGAATAGTAGATTTGGCTTGTAAGCTATTAATATTGCCATTAATGTGGCAAACTTCAAAAGGTTACTATGTCTGTCTAATTTTGTAACCTTGTCAAATTAGAGGGTATCTCATGAGATACCCTCCAAAAACTAAAGTAAAAGGAAAGTGGAGTGACATGGAGAGAGAGAGAGAGAGAGAGAGAGAGAGAGAGAGAGAGGGAGGCCGCATGTCACCAGGTCCTTAAGAGGCAACGATTTTTTTTTTGTAGGTATCGCACAGGCGAGGAGTTTTGTCTCGTGCAATTGAGCCACTGGTGGACGCGGCGTGTGTGTATGTGTGTCGCAATCGAGCGACGAGATCTGCATGCAAGGCTCAGGGTAGGGGACTACATGCGATTGCAGAGGGAGTTAGGGGGAAGCAGAGGCGAGGATGAAATTAGAAGGCAAGCAGGTGTTGGGCGGGGGGGTGTGAGTGTGTACAGGGATAGAAGGTCCAACATGTTTGTGTCGACACCCGTGCCATGGCAGCATGCCGAGAAAGAGAAATGGGGAGCAAGCTCTGTAGGAAGTTTCTCAATGCGTAACAGACACATCATCTCGTGGCGCTTTCGGCTCTGTCTCTCTCTCTCTCTCTGTTTGTGTGTGTGTGTGTGTGTGTGTGTGTGTGTTTCTATGACACACACATAGTACTGTTGGTGAGAGGAGAGGGATATGTATATGGGTTGTGGCAAGTGCGAAGAGCATCAATGGATGCATTAATAGAGAGGGAGGTAGAGATCCAGAAGCAAAGAGAGAGAATCACTTTGCAAGGGAGGCCAACCGGTCTCTCTCTCTCTCTCTCTCTCGCATACATGCTTGGATTGCTCGTTTTTCTACTGCCCATATCCACTCGCTGGCCGCACATATTTCCTGTCTTGAGTGTTGTCCATGTCTCTCTCTTGCACATATTTGCTGTGTGTTGAGCTAGGTGGGAGGGGATGGTGGGAGCAAGCTTGCGCAGAGGAAGACAGCGAGCGAAGGTCAATGGGGGGAGTAGCCAGGGTAAGGATGACTGCACCGTAGGAACAAAGGCAAATAGGCAAGGCTTCACTTTGACGTAACTGGGAAAATGAATCTCACAAACTAATTAATTAATGGAAGCAAAATAGACCCACTATGAACATATTCTAACAATGTTACTATGGACATTTGATTTTATCTTTCTCCTACTTTAAGTTCTCACTAATGAAATGGGTGTTAGCAAGTTTCTTGAAGACACAACACATGCTTCCAAATCATGTGGATAAATAGCATGCTAGCAAATTGTCTAGGTCTATAGTGTCGACACACATATTTGGGTGCAAGAAGACATAGTGATTCTGGGAATGTATATGTGGATGCAAGAAGACATAGACACAGCGACATGGCATATAGCTGAATGTAAGGACATGGGTCCTATGGGCAAGGTCACTAGCATGGCCGGACAATGTGTACGTTAGGGGGAGGCTATAAGATAGCACGATTGGGTGGAGAGTAGCACACACATTACCACCGTCGTTTCATTGGTATCCGAACTATTTTTGAGAAGAGGCTAAAAGTGGCTTGGCATGTGCATGCGACGCCTTGCTTCTCCCCCACGTTCCGCAGACAGCGACGTCTCCGTTGTGTAGCAAAAAGAAGACAAGACACAGTTTCCTATGCCTGGAGAGATCGCGAGGCGACCCGTCCACTGTTAAGTATGGAGCTTGATTTACCCTTGTAATTTTCTGTGGTAAAAGTGCACATTTGTAAGGCCCCCATTATGAGGAGAAGCCATCGTGCGTGAAGGAAAATCACTCACCGGAAACCAAAATTTTCACGGACAAGAATCAGGGGCAACTTTAAAGGCCTCGGGGACGGAGGCCCTCGAGACTTTTTTGTTCGCCGGAATATTCTTTTTCGCCGGAATATTATGGCCGGACGGCGGCCGAAAAGTGGTCGGAAAACAACCGGTCGGTTGGCCGGTGGCTGGTAGTCAATGGCCGATGGCCGGTGGTCGGAAGTCAATGGCCGGTGGCCAGTGGTTGGAAGTCAATGGCCGGTGGCCGAATTCAAAAGCGGACTTGTCTTCTCAAGGGCGGCCACACATGGGCGGATTGGAGGGTCCGATTTGGACTTATTGGCACAAGGACGGCTACACATGGCTGTCTCTCGTAAGAGAGGGCAACCCTTTTGGCCTATAAAAGGAGGCCATTTCTACACACATTTTATAGTGTGTGAAGTTGATGCAACAAGGTGAGTGTGAGGTGGTGAGAGTGAAGCAAGGCGGGAGCTCCATTAAGGGTATAATCCCTTTGTAAACTACTTCTTGTTTTGAAGTACTAAAGCCATTGAGTGGCTGCTTTCCCGTGGACGTAGCCCACATTGGGTGAACCACGTATATCGTGTGTCCTCTCTCTCTCTCTCTCTCTCTCTCTACTCTATAATCTCGTGTATATAAATCTGTCTCTCTCCATTAAGTAATCTACTCAATTATCTATTTAGCTACGTCTTATTTCCTAACAACTGGTATGAGAGCAAGGTTTGCTCGTAGCTAAATTATCTCAAGGAAAGGATTCCTTGAATTGAGTGGGAGTTATGGCGGAGGAAGGGAAGCTCAAGATTGAGAAGTTCAACGGCAAAAACTACCAACATTGGAAGATGCAGATTGAAGACTATCTCTACCAGAAGGACCTCTATTTGCCACTAGGTATATAATCTATAATCTCGTGTATATAAATCTGTCTCTCTCCATTAAGTAATCTACTCAATTATCTATTTAGCTACGTCTTATTTCCTAACAACTGGTATGAGAGCAAGGTTTGCTCGTAGCTAAATTATCTCAA
The DNA here is from genome assembly GCF_014529385.1 of Adiantum capillus-veneris. Classification (NCBI taxonomy): domain Eukaryota; kingdom Viridiplantae; phylum Streptophyta; class Polypodiopsida; order Polypodiales; family Pteridaceae; genus Adiantum; species Adiantum capillus-veneris. The sequence goes on along the minus strand of NC_140953.1, from coordinate 78,556,745 downwards.
GGAAAGGATTCCTTGAATTGAGTGGGAGTTATGGCGGAGGAAGGGAAGCTCAAGATTGAGAAGTTCAACGGTAAAAACTACCAACATTGGAAGATGCAGATTGAAGACTATCTCTACCAGAAGGACCTCTATTTGCGGTCTTGCGAAGAAGCCCACAACAATGGCAGATGAAGCATGGATTGTCCTTGATCGAAAGGCACTGGGAACAATCCGGTTAAGCTTGGCGTCAACGGTGGCCTTCAATGTTTCGGAGATGAAGACCACGGAGGACTTGATGAAGTCACTTGACGACTTCTACGAGAAACCATCGGCATCCAATAAGGTATTTCTTATGAAGCGCTTGTTCAATCTAAAGATGGCAGAGAATGGTTCAGTTGCAGAACACCTAAATGACTTTAACACAAACATAAGTCAACTTCGATCAGTGAAAATCAATTTCGATGACGAAGTGCGAGCTCTCCTTATACTATCATCTCTACTGGATAGTTGGGACAGCCTTGTGATGGCTGTAAGTAATTCTATCTCTGACACAAATACTCTTAAGTTTGATGATGTTGTGGGTGTTCTCCTAAGCGAGGAAATGCGAAGGAGAAGCACAGGAGAATCATCAAGTGCTGCACTATCAGTGGAAACAAGAGGAAGGCTTAAGGAGAGGTTCAAAAACCAAAAGGGTCGTGATCGCTCAAGGCGGAGCAAGTCACGCACAAAGTCAGTTATTGAATGTTGGAACTGCGGCAAGAAGGGCCACGTCAAGAAGGATTGCTGGTCCAAGAAGAAGAAGGAGACAGAGTATCAAGACAACAAGCCAACATCGGAGGCCAATGTGGCAGGTAAAGTAGAGCAAGATGCTCTAATTCTCTCATTAGACAATGTGTCTAATTCCTGGATAGTAGATTCCGGGGCTTCATTCCATGCGACACCACACAAGCAACATTTCCAAGACTACACCAAAGGTAATTTTGGGTATGTATACTTGGGAGATGATGAAGCTTGTGAGATTGTCGGCAAAGGTACAGTTTCTGTCAAAACTGCTAACGGAAATGAATGGAAGCTTAAAGATGTTAGGCATGTTCCTTCTCTTCGCAAAAATTTGATCTCTACAGGACAATTGGACGATGAAGGTCACAACATTGCATTCGGAAACAAACGGTGGAAGATCTCAAAGGGATCTTTGGTGGTTTCCAAGGGTGAAAAAGTCGGTACACTTTACTTGTGTACTGTTAGCACACAACCTTCAGCTTGTGCAGCAACTACAGAAGTTGACAGTGTGGTGTGGCACTACCGACTTGGGCATATGAGTGCCAAAGGAATGCAAATCCTTCAAACAAAGAAGCTTCTACCAGGTTTGAAAGAAGTGGACTTAGAGTTCTGTGAAGATTGTGTTTATGGTAAACAAAAGAGAGTAAAATTTCAAAAATCAGGAAATGAAAGAAAAAATAAAAAACTTGAGTTGGTTCATTCTGATGTTTGGGGTCCTGCAAGTACACCATCACTTGGTGGCTCATTGTCCTATGTAACATTCATAGACGATGCGAGTAGAAAAACATGGGTTTATGTCATGAAGAATAAATCCGATGTATTTTCCATATTTCAAAGGTGGAAAGCCTTTGTGGAGAATGAAACAGGTACCAAGGTTAAATGCCTCAGATCCGACAATGGAGGCGAATATTGCAGCCAAGCTTTTGAAAGCTTTTGTGCTAGCAATGGCATTCGGAGGCAAAGGACAACCCCAAGGACACCTCAACAAAATGGGATTTCAGAAAGGATGAACAGAACAATCATGGAACGAGCACGAAGCATACGGCTAGATGCAGGCCTACCGCTTGAGCTTTGGGCGAAAGCTGTAAGTACGTCTGTGTACTTAATCAATCGGTCACCCTCAACGGCATTGGATGGGGGAGTTCCAGAAGAGGCATGGACAGGTAAACCGGTGAATTATGCATTTCTCAAAGTGTTTGGGTGTGAGGCTTTCATGCACATAGATAGAAGCCTAAGATCAAAGTTACATGCAAAGTCCAAAAAGTGTTTCTTCATTGGCTATGGAGAAGGAGACTTTGGGTATCGCCTATGGAATCCTAAAGATGGTAAAATCTTAAGGAGTAGGGATGTAATTTTTAACGAACAAAATATGTACAAGGATTACTTGGAAAGAAAACAAACAAAAGAAACAGGTGATGAGTACATGGAGCTTGAGGACGGTGAAGACTCAAGGACTGCAAACGGTGACAATGTGCAACAACGTCAACCAAATGAGGAGCTTCAGCCTATTCCCCGAAGATCTACAAGAGCAAGTAGACCTCCAGAAAGGTTTGTTCCTTCCTTCAACCATCTCTTGATCTCATATTCTGGAGAGCCGGAATCATATGAAGGAGCTATGCAACATGAATTCAAAGAAGAATGGGCGAAGAGCATGCAAGTGGAGATGGACTCACTACATCACAACCAAACATGGGAGTTGGTTGAGTTGCCTAAAGGTAAGCGGACACTTCAAAACAATGGGTGTACAAGCTAAAGGAAGAAGAAGGTGGGAAGAAAAGGTACAAGTCTAGGCTTGTGGTAAAAGGTTTTTCTCAAAAGAAAGGTATTGACTTCAATGAAATATTTTCTCCTGTTGTAAAAATGAACTCAATTAGGCTTGTCTTAAGCCTTGTGGCTGCTCATGATCTAAATCTCGAGAAAATGGATGTAAATACGGCATTCCCTCACGGTGACTTAGAGGAGGAAATCTACATGCTTCAACCAAAGGGGTATGAAGTAAAAGGTAAGGAGAAAATGGTTTGCAGATTAAAGAAGAGCTTGTATGGTTTAAAGCAAGCATCAAGACAATGGTACTTGAAGTTTGATCGATGGATGTTGGATCATGGATTCACAAGATGCAACTCGGATCACTGCGTCTACACGGAGAATTTGGGAGATGGGAAATTCATCATCCTAATGTTGTATGTTGATGAAATGTTGATTGCAAGTGCTAACATGCAGGACATCAAAGACCTAAAAGAGGAGTTGTCCAAATCTTTTTCAATGAAAGATTTAGGTGCTGCAAAGAGGATACTTGGTATGAAAATATCAAGGGACAGGACGAAGAAGACAATAAAGCTATCTCAAGAAGATTACATCAAGAAGGTACTAGAAAGGTTTGCAATGCAAAATGCAAAACCAATTTCTACACCTTTGGCTAGTCATTTTAAACTAACGAAGGATATGTGTCCAAAGACACAAGAGGAAATAGCCTATATGTCTAAAGTTCCATATGCTGCAGCGGTAGGTTCTCTAATGTATGCTATGGTCTGTACAAGGCCAGACATTGGACATGAAGTGGGAGTTGTGAGTAGGTTCATGGACAACCCAGGTAAAGAGCATTGGCAAGCTGTGAAGTGGATACTTAGGTATCTAAAAGGGACAACAACAAATGCTTTGTATTTTGGAAGAACTGATATTTTTCTAGAAGGGTATGCTGATGCAGATATGGCAGGTGACAAAGATACTCGAAGGAGCACTACTGGCTATGTGTTCACGGTTGGAGGCACAACAGTAAGCTGGGCTTCAAAGCTGCAGAAAGTGGTTTCACTTTCTACCACGGAAGCAGAGTATGTAGCAATGACGGAGGCAAGCAAAGAAATTCTGTGGCTTCACAGATTCTTAGAAGAGCTTGGATTCAAACAAGACAATTGTGTTTTGTACAGTGATAGCCAAAGCGCTATCCATCTTGCGAAGAACTCAGCCTTTCATTCAAGGACAAAGCACATTGAGGTGAGATATCACTTCATACGCACTCTTTTGGAAGAGGGAAAACTAAAGCTAGGAAAGGTGCATACAAGTGAAAATCCTGCAGACATGTTTACAAAGGTGGTCAACAAGGAGAAGTTGAGCTTTTGCTCATCTTCAATCGGCATTCAAGGATAAGAAGCCAGAATGGAAAGTAGTCACAGGTTTGGTTTGGAGATCAGTCTCCAAGTGGGAGATTGTTAAGTATGGAGCCTGATTCACCTTGTAATTTTCTGTGGTAAAAGCGCACATTTGTAAGGCCCCCATTATGAGGAGAAGCCATCGTGCGTGAAGGAAAATCACTCACCGGAAACCAAAATTTTCACGGACAAGAATCAGGGGCAACTTTAAAGGCCTCGGGGGCGGAGGCCCCCTAGACATTTTTTTTCGCCGGAATATTCTTTTTCGCCGAAATATTATGGCCAGACGGCGGTCGGAAAACAACCGGTCGGTTGGCCGGTGGTCGGAAGTCAATGGCCGGTGGCCGGTGGCCGAATTCAATGGCCGGTGGCCGAATTTAAAAGCGGACTTGTCTTCTCAAGGGCGGCCACACATGGCGGATTGGAGGGTCCGATTTGGACTTATTCGCACAAGGGCGGCTACACATGGCTGTCTCTCATAAGAGAGGGCAGCCCTTTTGGCCTATAAAAGGAGGCCATTTCTACACACATTTTATAGTGTGTGAAGTTGATGCAACAAGGTGAGTGTGAGGTGGTGAGAGTGAAGCAAGGCGGAGCTCCATTAAGGGTATAATCCCTTTGTAAACTACTTGTTGTTTTGAAGTACTAAAGCCATTGAGTGGCTGCTTTCCCGTGGACGTAGCCCACATTGGGTGAACCACGTATATCGTGTGTACTCTCTCTCTACTCTATAATCTCGTGTATATAAATCCGTCTCTCTCCATTAAGTAATCTACTCAATTATCTATTTAGCACATGGCTGTCTCTCATAAGAGAGGGCAGCCCTTTTGGCCTATAAAAGGAGGCCATTTCTACACACATTTTATAGTGTGTGAAGTTGATGCAACAAGGTGAGTGTGAGGTGGTGAGAGTGAAGCAAGGCGGGAGCTCCATTAAGGGTATAATCCCTTTGTAAACTACTTCTTGTTTTGAAGTACTAAAGCCATTGAGTGGCTGCTTTCCCGTGGACGTAGCCAACATTGGGTGAACCACGTATATCGTGTGTACTCTCTCTCTCTCTCTCTACTCTATAATCTCGTGTATATAAATCCGTCTCTCTCCATTAAGTAATCTACTCAATTATCTATTTAGCTACGTCTTATTTCCTAACATCCACGCCCTCCACAGCGGGCGACCAAGGCAAACTCGACTGACAACTCGACGGCACCGAGGCTCCGAAGGCTTCCATTGGCATCGTTGGTTGTGCATGTAGGAAGGCCCGCTTAACCCTTGCATGAAGGAGGGTTGAACCCACCCCATGAGGGTAAGAGGCCAATACTTTACCATCAAGCTATTGGCCCTTGTTGTACACAACAAGGAAAGATAGTCTACTTGTGTTGAAAGGAAAACTAAAAAAAAAGGGAAAGCTTCAAACTTCAAGGAAGTAGCTTTACTCTTCCTTTTCACTTCTTGAAGAAAGGCAAGTTTTCCTCCAAAAATCATTTTTTCATCAAGGAGGTAGCTTCAAACTGAAGAAAAGCCTTCACAAAAACGACGAGTTTTTGTGAAGAATCATCAACGGTGTTCTTACAAGGAACGACAAGTGAAGCGCTCAACTTCCCACAAGGCGAGGTTCACATGCAACGCAAATTGCGAAGCATACAAAACACAAAGACTTCAATTTCTCAAGGTACAAGTTGTCGTTTCTTTTTCTCTCTTTGCATTAGTGTGTGTTTACCATGGCCAGTGAGGATATCCCACCTACACACACGTTTGATTTTGAGCACGTAGATCAAAATCAAGGCACCATGGGTGCTGCTGATACTAATATGCATGATGATGATGATCTAGGAGATCATGGGCTTGTAGATATGGCTTCTTTCAAGACTTTGAACATCGCCAAAGTGTACTTGAAAGAAACCTCTCTGCACTCAATGCAAATGTTACCAATCTTACAGAGTTACTTGTGAAATTTATGAATTCAGAGACAACTCAAGGAGCCACAAGTGGCACGGTTCAAGGGAACCAAGCTCGCACGACTCAAGGAGTCAAGAGACAAGTGCTGAAAAAGATGTAGAAGGTAGCAATGCATTATTTAAGAGTATCACCATTCCTGAGTTTCACGTGGAAGAGCGTGATCGCAACAAGGATGCGGTCAATACGTTCTTACACAAATGGAGTGATATTCATAGATTGAGACACACCCCAGATATAAAGACGGCTATGGAAACAAGTCTATCTCTTAAAGACAAGTCCTATAAGTGGTGGATGACATTTCCATTAGATGCTCGTCCTCCGTCTTGGGTTGTGTTTCAAGCTTCTTTCTCCAAAGAGTTTTTGGACTCCAATGAAGAAGATAAGAATTGGTTAGCATGGGATGCATGTCGCATGTTTGGTCTCTCTCTCACACAATACCTTTCAAAGTATCGGGAAATCATATTAAAACTAAAAGGTCTAGATGAATTCCAAAAGATATGGGGTTTTAATAGGGGTCTTGACAAAGACTATCGTCTTCATGTCAAGACCCAACATCCAAAAACTTTGGAAGAAGCCATTAGTCATGCACAAGGATATGATGATGACCAAGAGAGGAAAGGAAATGTTCCCTACTCTAAGAATACTTTTGCTAAGAGAAATGTGGCTAAGAGCCAATGGCGAGGTAGATCTCCCACACGTTCCAAGAGGAACAAGAGACAATCTACCTCTCCACGCCCACAAGAGGCTAAGAAGCCTAAAGCAATCACGAGATACTCCGCGTGGGTCTCTCAGCACTGCTAATTTTGAGCGTGCAAAGAAACACAATTTGTGTTTTAGATGTCTTTCGGACCAACATAACAAGAAAGATTGTCCTCTTTTGCAAGCAAAGAAAAGGCCATGCACACAGTGCAACGCCTCACATTAGATTCATCTCCTTGTGTGCCTGCTTCAATGTGGCAGTCCACCTTTGGCCCCCATGATTTGATTCGCATGCATGGCGCTATTAACAGACAACGTGTTCGTATTTTAGTGGATGATGGTGTAACTAATAACTTCTTGAACTATAAGCTAGTCAAGAAATTGAAGCTTACACAAACTCCCTGCTCTCACAAGTACGTGGTGGAGTAGATGTCTGGGAATGATAAAGAAGTATGGGACATGGTAGTTCAAGGGGTTGAGATTATTGTTCAAGATCATACGATGACCCTTGACTTCCAAGTTATGAACATGGACCGTGTTGATGTAGTTTTAGGACGGGAGTGGCTGCATGGTTTAGAAAACACATTGCACACTAGTTATGAACACAACTCCTTATCTTTTATGGCCAATCGTAAACATGTGCTTTTGCTTGGTGAGAAAAATATACCATCTTCACCTCTTATATGTATAGCCGAGCTTTCTATTTTGCAGAAAGAAAATTTAATAGATGAAGTCTTTTTGTGTTACTGCTTGTCTCCAAATCTTGTGAATTCTCAAGAGCAAAGTGCGGTGAATTCTAGTAATGGTATGCAAAGTGCAATGAATTTTACTGATAAGCAAAGTGTTAACAAATCTATCATGCAAAGAGCTCTCAATTTTAATTCTATAGAGAAACGTGCAACTGTTGTAAAACAAACATTACAAGAATTACTAGATTCTCCATCCCAGCATAACTCTAGTTTACTTTTTCCTTTTGCACGACAAAAGAGGACTCACTTACTCATGGAGTATAGTGATGTGTTCTCAAGTGATTTACCACCGGGTTTACCCCGTACATGTGATGTGCAGCATGGCATAGATGTCTTGTCAGGCACTAAACCGGTGACTAAACCACCTTATCGTATGAGTACTAAAGAAGCCAAGGAGGTTGAGAGTCAGTTGGTTGACTACCTAGCTCATGGTTTCATTAGACCTAGCAATTCGCCGTGGGCATCACGAGTTCTATTGGTAAAAAAGAAAGATGGTGTACTATGCGCATGTACATAGATTATCGCGGATTAAATGCGATAACCATCAAGAACAAGTATCCTCTGCCGCGAGTGGATGAGTTATTTGATCAACTCCACGGGGCAAGATACTATACAAAGATAGATCTTTGTTCAGGATACCACCAAGTACGTATTCTACTGCAAGATATCTCCAAAACTGCCTTTAGAACACGGTTCGGGCATTTTGAATTTTTGGTTATGCCTTTTGGTCTAACCAATGCTCCAGCTACATTTATGACACTCATGGATAGTGTCTTACGTCCCTATCTTGGAAACTTTGTTGTTGTTTTCTTTGATGATATTCTCATTTATAGTAAGATTGAAGATGAACACATAGAACACTTACGATTAGTGTTTGAAGAGCTACGAGCTCACGCGTTGTATGCTAAGCAAAGCAAGTGCGATTTCTTTAAAACAGAGATACATTAACTCGGTCATGTGATCTCTTATTCTGGCAACAAGATGGACACTGACAAGGTCGCTGCCATTCTTCGATGACCACATCCCAACACGATTGAGGAGCTTCAAATATTTTTAGGCGTGGATAGATTTTATAGACAGTATATCCGTGACTATGCCAAAATCATTGTTCCTATGATGGATCAAATTAAAGAAAAAGGTAAGACCTTTTCTTCGGAAGAAGCCCAAAAACACAGTTTCGAACAGCTGAAGGTAGCTATAGCCACTGCTCCGATCGTAGCAATCGTTGACCCACTTAAGCCGTTTGTGGTAGAGACTGATGCTAGTGATAAAGCCATTGGTGCGGTACTTCTCCAGGAGGGAAGACCTATAGCCTTTGAAAGTAAAAAGTTAGATAGAGCTCAACAGAATTATTCTGTCTATGACAGATAGCTCTATGCCATAATTCACGCTTTACGAAAGTGGAGACACTATTTATATGGTGCCGAGTTTGAAGTAGTTTTTGACCATGAGAGTATCAAATGGTTTACTACTCAAACAGACTTGAAGGGCCATAAATCTAGATGGGCAGAAATCCTTCAAGATTATGATTGTAAGCTACGATATCGCAAGGGGCGATATAATGTAGTAGCGGATGCACTAAGTCGGATGCCTCAAATTAATTCACTTGCTTTCACGGAACTAAAGAGTGGATTTTTGGGGTCATTACGTGGCAAGTGTGCACAAGATCACTCATATGCTAAAGTATGGAGTGCAGTTTTAAAAAGGGATCCCTCACACTCACATGTCTCTGAACAGCTAGATCAACATGTCTCTGCACACGCAAATAGAAACTCCAACACACAGAGCTCCACCCCTACTCAGGAAGAGCTTAAGTGATGGAAGAAATTTTCCATTGATGATGGCTACTTACTCCACAAAGGTAGAGTATATGTGCCAAAGGACTCAGACACTAGGTGACAAATCTTATTTGAGTGCATGATAGTCCAAGTGCTGGTCATCCAGGTATCCGTAAGACGTATTCCTTAGTTCGACGACAATTTTATTGGCCGGGCTTACATCATGATGTTAAAGAGTACGTACTAAACTACCAACAGTGCCAAGTTAATAAGGCAGAGCGCCTCAAGGTAGGTGGCCTTTTACATCCTTTAGAGATTCCACAAGGTAAGTGGGAGAGTATCTCTATGGATTTTGTAGTAGGACTACCTACTACAAATTGTGGCCATGATGCCATTTGGGTAATTGTAGACCGTCTCACAAAGATGGGTCGATTCATTTCCACTAAGACTATGGTTAAGACACTAGAATTAGCACGGCTATTTGTAGAGCATATATATAAACTCTACGGTCTTCAGGTAGTACATTAGTGATAGAGATCGAAAGTTCGATAATCACTTTTGGAGAGTTGTGTTCCAAAAGTTGGAAACTAAACTTAATCTAAGTACGACTGATCATCCAAAAACAAATGGTCAAACAGAAAGAGTTACTCAAGTGCTAGAGGATATGCTACGAGCAAACGTTAGCAAGAAGAAAACCAATTGGGAAGACTACTTACCTATATTGGAATTTTCTTATAATAGTTCAAAGCATGTGACTACAGGGTTTAGTCCATTTATGCTTTTGTATGGATTTCAACCTAGATCACTCGTTACGGTGGGGTTGGCTAAGGAGAAGATACAACAAGCGAAGGATTTTCTCCAAGACCATTTTGACATGCTTTGAGTTTCTCGACAGAATGTTAAGCAAGCTCAAGATCGATATAAGAAGTACGCAGATGAGCATCGACGTCTTGCTACTTTCGAAGAAGGAGACAAGGTTTTCCTCAAAGTTCCGGAGCATTCAAAAAGTCTGAAGACGGGAAAAGTTGCTAAACTTTCACCACGCTATTGTGGATCGTTGACCATTCTCAAACGTATAGGTCAAGTGGCCTATAAGTTAGCTCTTCTAGAGCACTCACGAGTTCATCCTATTTTCCATGTTAGCCGTTTACGAAAACAGCTAGGACAGAATGATAATATCATTGACACAAGTGTGCTGGTTGACCTTATCGAACCGCCAAGCATTCCTCATGAGCCCGAAAAGATTTTGGATTCTCATGAGCTTCGCACCAGATATCATGTCAGACGACATGTGTTGGTAAAATGGCTAGATAGACCTCAAGAAGGTTCTACATGGGAGAATGTCTCCGCACTTAAGAAACGTTTTCCTACATTCGTTTTCGAGGACAAAAACGATTCTGCAAGGGGGGGGTAATGTAAGGACATGGGTCAAATGGGCAAGGCCACCGGCATGGCCGGACAGTGTGTATGCTAGGGGGAGGCTATAAGATAGCACGGTTGGGTGGAGACTAGCACACGCATTACCACCGCCCTTTCACTAAATGTTTTTTTTCCATTAGCTTCCTTTGATGGTCTTGCTCTATGTGACTAGACCATCACGCTAGTTGAGTACATGTGGATGCGAGTACAAGAAGACATAGAAGTGCCTACATGGCCTATAGTTTAATATTTTCTATCCACTAGCCTCCTCTTTGAGGTGCTTGCTCTACACGACCATCATTCTATAGTAAAGTACATACATGAAACCATGGTGAAGGAAACCTGTAAGGACATGGGTCCTATGGGAAAGGCCACCGGCACGGCCAGACAGTGTGTACGCTAGGGGAAGGATATAAGATAGCACGGTTGGCTAGAGACTAACACACACATTACCACCGTCCTTTCACTTGTATCCGAGCTATTTTTGGGAAAGGGGAAAAGAAGGTTGCATTTGCATGCGAGGAGCGACGCGCTGCTTCTCTTCCACGATCTGCAGACAGTGATGTCTCTGTTGTGCAACAAAAAGAAGACAGGCACAGTTTCTAGTGCCCAAAGACAGATAGCAAAAGCGACCGCGCTAGCGCCTCACCTATGTCCTCCACAACGGGAGACCAAGGCAAACTCAATCGGCAACTCTACGGCACAGAGGCTCTCAAGGTTTTCCGTTGGCACCATTAGTTGCACGCATAGGCAGGCCTGCTTAATCCTTGCATGAAGGAGGGTTGAACCCACCCCATGAGGGTAAGAGGCTAACACTTTACCATCAAGCTATTGAACCTTGTTGTGTATAACAAGGAAAGATAGCATACTTGTGTTGAGAAAATAGTTAGAAGGAAAAGGAAACGGAAAGCTTCAAACTTCAAGGAAGTAGTTTCACCCTTTCTTTTTACTTCTTGGAGGAAGCCAAGTTTTCCTCCAAAAATTCTTTTTTCTTCAAAGAGGTAGCTTCAAAGTGAACAAAAGCCTTCACAAAAAAGAAGAGTTTTTGTAAAGAATCAACAAAGGTGTTCTTACGAGGAACGACACGTGAAGCGCTACAATCTACGCAAGGCAAGGTTCACATGCAAGGCAAATCAGGGAGCATAAAAACACAAAGACTTTAGTTTCACAAGGTACAATTCGACATTTTTTTCTCTCTCTTTACATTAGTGTATGTTTACTATGGCCAGTGAGGATATCCCACCTACACACACTTTTGATTTTGAGCACGTAGATCAAATCAGGACACCACGGGTGTTGCTGACACTAATTTTCATGATGATGATAATCTAGGAGATCATGGCCTTGTAGACTTTGGAAAATTGCCAAAGCTTACTTGAACGCAACCTCTCGGTACTCAATGCAAATGTTACAAATCTTATGAAGCTACTTGTGAAATTTATGAATTCATAGACGGCTCAAGGAGCCACAAGTGGCACGGTTCAAGGGAAGCAAGCACGCATGACTCAAGGAGTTCAAGAGACAAGTGCTTCAGAAGATGCAGAAGGTAGCAAAGCATTACTTAAGAATATCACCATTCTCGAGTTTCACGGGGAAGAGCATGATCGCAACAAGGATGCGGTCAATACGTTCTTACACAAATGGAGTGATATTCATAGATTGACAAACACCCCGGATATAAAGACGGCTATGAAAACAAGTTTATCTCTTAAAGGCAAGACCTGTAAGTGATAGATGACATTTTCAATAGATGCTCGTCCTCCTTCTTGGGCTGCATTTCAAGCTTCTTTCTCTAAAGTTTTTTTGGACTCGAATGAAGAAGATAAGGACTGGTTAGCATGGGATGCATACCGCATGTCTGACCTCTCTTTCACACAGTATCTTTCAAAGTATCGAGAAATCATATTGAAACTAGAAGTTCTAGATGAATTCCTAAAGATACGGGGTTTTAATAGGGGTCTTGACAAAGACTATCGTCTTCATGTCAAGACCCAGCATCCAAAAACTTTGGAAGAAGCCACTAGTCATGCCCAAAGATATGATGATAACCAAGAGAGAAAGGAAAATGTTCCCTACTCTAAGAATAATTTTGCTAAGAGCAATGTGTCTAAGAGCCAATGGCGAGGTAGATCTCCCTACACATTCCAAGAGAAATAAGAGAATCTACCTCTCCACACCCACAAGAGGCTAAGAAGCCTAAGCAATCACAAGATACTCCACGTGGGTCTCTCAACAGTGCTGATTTTGAGCATGCAAAGAAACACAATTTGTGTTTTAGATGTCTTTTGGACCAACATAACAAAAAAGATTGTCCTCTTTTGCAAGGCAAAGAAAAGGCCATGCACACGGTGCAATGCCTCACACTAGATTCATCTTCTAAACATTGTGTTGTAGAGGTTCTTCATATGGAAGAAAAACACAAGTGTTGTGTGCCTGTTTCAATGTGGCAGCCCACCTTTGGTCCCCATGATTTGATTCACATGCATGGCATTATTAACGGACAATGTGCTCGCATTCTAGTGGATGATGGTGCAACTCATAACTTCTTGAACTATAAGCTAGTCAAGGAATTGAAGCTTACACAAACTCCTTGCCCTCACGAGTATGTGGTGAAGCAGATGTCTCAGAATGATAAAGAAGTATGGGACATGGTAGTTCATGGGGTTGAGATTATTGTTCAAGGTCATACGATAAAACTTGACCTCCAAGTTATGAACATGGACCGTGCTGATGTAGTTTTAGGACGGGAGTGGCTGCATGGTTTAGGAAACACATTGCACACTAGTTATGAACACAACTCCTTATCCTTTATGTCCAATGGTAAACATGTGCTTTTGCTTGGTGAGAAAAATATACCATCTTCACCTCTTATATGTATAGCCGAGCTTTCTATTTTGTAGAAAGAAAATTTAATAGATGAAGTCTTTTTGTGTTACTGCTTGTCTCCAAGTCTTGTGAATTCTCAAGAGCAAAGTGCGGTGAATTCTAGTAATGGTATGCAAAGTGCAATGAATTCTAATGATAAGAAAACTGTTAACAAATCTAACGAGCAAAGTGCGCTCAATTTTAATTCTATAGAGCAACGTGAAACTGTTGTAAAACAAACACTATACGAATTACAAGATTCTCCGTCCCAGCATAGCTTTACTTTACTTTCTTCTTTTGCACGGAAAAAGCTGACTCACTTACTCACGGAGTATAGTGATGTATTCTCAAGTGATTTACTGCTGGGTTTACCCCCTACACGTGATGTGCAACATGGCATAGATGTCTTGCCAGGCACTAAACCGGCGAGTAAACCACCTTATCATATGAGTGCTAAAGAAGACAAGGGGCTTGAGAGTCAATTGGTTGACTACCTTGCCCGTGGTTTCATTAGACCTAGCACTTCACCTTGGGCATCACCAATTCTATCAGTAAAAAAGAAAGATGGTACTATGTGCATGTGTGTAGATTATTGCGGATTAAATGCCATAACCATCAAGAACAAGTATCCTTTTCCTTGAGTGGATGAGTTTTTTGATCAACTCCATGGGGCAAGATACTATACAAAGATAGATCTTCGTTCAAGATACCACCATGTGCATATTCTTTTGCAAGATATCTCCAAAACTGCCTTTAGAACACGGTTTGGACATTTTGAGTTTTTGATTTTGCCTTTTGGTCTAACCAATGCTCCAACTACATTTATGAAACTCATGGATAGTTTCTTACGTCCCTATATTGGAAAATTTGTTGTGGTTTTCCTTGATGACATTCTCATTTACAGTAAGACTGAAGATGAACACATAGAACACTTACAATTAGTGTTCGAACAGCTACAAGCTCACGCACTGTATGCTAAGCAAAGCAAGTGCAATTTCTTTAAAATAGAGATACATTAACTCGGTCATGTGATCTCTTATTCTGGCATCAAAATGGACACTGACAAGGTCACTGCCATTCTTCGATGGCTACATCTCAACACGGTTGAGGAGCTTCAATATTTTTAGGCGTGCTTGGATTTTATCGGCAGTATATCCGTGATTATGCCAAAATCGTTGTTCTTATGACGGATCAACTTAAAGCAAAAGGTAAGACCTTTTCTTGGGAAGAAGCCCAAAAATGCAGTTTTGAATAGCTCAAGGTAGCTATAGCCACTACTTCCATCCTAGCAATCGTTGACCCACTTAAGCCGTTTGTGGTAGAGACTGATGCTAGTGATAAAGCAATTGGTGCGGTACTTCTCCAAGAGGGCCTTTGAAAGTAAAAATTTATATAGAGCTCAACAAAATTATTTTGTCTATGAGAGAGAGCTCTATGCCATAATTCACGCTTTACTAAGTGGAGACACTATTTATATGGTGCCGAGTTTGAAGTAGTTTTTGACCATGAGAGTATCAAATGGTTTACTACTCAAACAAACATGAAGAGCCGTAAAGCTAGATGGGCCAAAATCCTTCAAGATTATGATTGTAAGCTACGATATCGCAAGGGACGATATAATGTAGTAGCGAATGCACTAAGTCGGATGCTTCATATAAATTCACTTGCTTTCACGGAAATAAAGAGTGGATTTTTGGAGTCATTACGTGGCAAGTGTGCACAAGATCAATCATATGCTAAAGCGTGGAGTGCGATGGAAGAATTTTTCCATTGATGATGGCTACTTACTCCACAAGGGTAGAGTATGTGTGCCAAAGGACTCAAACACTAGGCGCCAAATCCTATTTGAGTGTCATGATAGTCCAAGTGCTGGTCATCCAGGTATTCGTAAGACGTATGCCTTAGTTTGACGGCGGCAATTTTATTAGTCAAGATTACATCATGATGTTGAAGAGTACGTACTAAACTGCCAACAGTGCCAAGTTAATAAGACAGAGCGCCTCAAGGTAGTTGGCCTTTTACGTCCTTTAGAGATTCCACAAGGTAAGTGGGAGAGTATCTCTATGGATTTTGTAGGACTATCTACTATAAATCATGGCCATGATGTCATATGGATAATTGTAGACCGTCTCACAAAGATGGGTCGATTCATTCCCACTAAGAATACGATTAAGACATCGGAATTAGCACGGCTATTTGTAGAGTATATATATAGACTCTACGGGCTTCTAGCTAGTATCATTAGTGACAGAGATCGAAAGTTCGATAATCACTTTTGGAGAGCTGTGTTTCAAAAGTTGGAAACTAAACTACGGTCAAACCAAAAGAGTTAATCAAGTGCTAGAGGATATGATACGAGTGTACGTTAGCAAGAAGAAAACCAATTGGGAAGACTACTTACCTATATTGAAATTTGCTTATAATAGTTCAAAGCATGTGACTACAGGGTTTAGTCCATTTATGCTTTTATATGGATTTCAACCTAGATCACCCATTACGGTGGGATTGGCTAAGGAGAAGATACAACAAGCGAAGGATTTTCTCCATGACCATTTTGACATGCTTTGAGTTTCTCGACAGAATGTTAAGAAAGCTCAAGATCAATATAAGAAGTACGCAGATGAGCATCGTCGTCTTGCTACTTTCGAAGAAGGAGACAAGGTTTTCTCAAAGTTCTCGAGTATTTAGAAAGTCTGAAGACAGAAAAAGCTGCTAGACTTTCACCATGCTATTGTGGACCGTTTACCATTCTCAAACTTATAGGTCAAGTGGCCTATAAGTTAGCTCTTCCAGAGCACTCGCGAGCTCATCCTATTTTTCATGTTAGCCATTTACGAAAACAGCTAGGAGAGAATGATAATGTCATTGACACAGGTGTGTTAGTTGACCTTATCGAACTGCCAAGCATCCCTCATGAGCCCAAAAAGATTTTGGATTGTCATGAGCTTCGCACCAGATATCATGTCAGACGACAGGTGTTGGTAAACTAGCTAGATAGACCTGAAGAAGGTTCTACATGGGAGATTGTCTCTGCACTTAAGAAACATTTTCCTACGTTCGTTTCCGAGGATGAAAACAATTCTCCAAGGGGGAGGTGGTAATGTAAGGACATGGGTCCTACGGGCAAGGCCGCCGGCCCGGCAGGACAATGTGTACCCTAGGGGGAGGCTATAAGATAGCATGGCTGGGTGGCACCGTCCTTTCAAACCACTTTACGTCATTCAAGAGATATGGAATTCTTGCACCAATGCTTCAAAAGAATGAAAATTTAGTTCTTTATGTTTTAGTGAATGTCAGAATAGTGGTCACTCTAAATTAATCATTAGAGAAGACGGTGACATTGCCAAATAATGCTGTCGGTATCACAATTCAATTTGGTACATCAATCAAGATACATGTGATCTTATCAATGCCCTTTTAGAGTGATATGGATGCCATGTAGGTGTTATTACATACAAGTGTGCATTTTGACAAATTCTATAAAAGAAAATGGTGGCAGAGAAACATACCATGTACACAAGGCTTTGTGAAGAACATCAAAATACTAATTTAAAGATAAACCGAAGGAGCATAAGGCATTCGAAGCTCTCCCCATCATGTGTGAGAGAGAGAGAGAGAGAGAGAGAGAGAGAGAGAGAGAGAGAGAGAGAGAGAGAGAGAGAGAGAGAGAGAGAGAGAGAGAGAGAGAGAGAGAGAGAGAGAGAGATTATACATGAGATGCAACACAGCTTTGGAGGTGGAAATCGGAATTATAATCACTAATTGGAACAATGAGAATCTACACGACATGACTGTACAGCCAACATGCAATGCAAAGATGACATCATAGACTAAATCATATGATGACTTTTTTTTTCCAAAAAAAGATCCTTTCATTAGTTAACAAACCTGCCCAATGAGCTACAAGTTGTCCCTATAGCAGAGGGCTACATTAGCAAATGGGGAGACTCCTCCAATGAAAAAAATGAATATATAGAAAGATGGCTAAATCAACAGATAGGTGGGGGGAACATCCACACTGGTTTTTGGTACTACCATTGAGGTGCTCCTTGAACCGTGGTGAAGAAATGTCCAAGATGCCACAATCTCAAAAAAGCCTCCCGGCGCTCTCGCATGAAGTTAGAGCTACCCTAGAGATGCTTGAACTGGCCCTTGAGTGTGTGGAACAGCTCTACCCAGAAGTCACGAACAGTCTCCACTGCTGGGACAAGGCGAGCCTCGAAGATGCAAAAGAAACGGGTTCTCCAAATGAACCAGAGTGTCGGTCCCAGAGGATCTCCAAACATCTCTCTCTATCACTGCTCCCCTCCTGAGGCTTGATCTCTGTGGTCGGTTGAAGTATAGGCCTTCCATCCTGTATCAGAATCATACTCATGACTGAAGCCATCTCGAACCAAAGTGTTGGGCCCGTAAAGGTGGACCAAGCAAAAAAACCCCAAGTGTACTGTTGGGCTAGAGAAAGCACAGGCAACAATCGCAAGATCCGAAGCCACACCTGTTGTGCCATGGGACAATCCCACACACAATGTCATTGGGTCTCAAGTGAATGGCCATAATGAAGGAGCTTCCTCCTAATGGAGAGGAGAAGGGGGGCTATTTGCTACTATGGTGAGAGATCCAAACCAACCTGATAGCCTAGTTATTGTAAAAAGCCCTTGCCTGGCGACCACTCACGAATAGGAGCGTTGCTAACCCAGAAATCCACTACATTTCTCTACTTGATCAATGCTCCTAATGTAGATGAAAAAAACCTAAGGGACTCCTCACACCTATGCAAGTTGACCTCTTGGCCCTCCAAAAACAAACCTAAGTCATCAGAAAACTCAGCGTCCAAGAGCCCCTCGCCCTGAATAGGAAGCTACAAACCAAATAGACCAGCCTCCTGTGATGTCAAAATTTGCCTCATCATATAAGAGAAACAAGAAGGAGGCAAGGTCAAGAGGTAAACTTTGGCGAACTGAATGTGAGAGAAAAAGGTGCTCCCCTCTCACCCTTGCCAAGAGCACTTGTTGGACGGATACGCCGCGACGGATGTCAGCACAGCGAGAACTCACCTAACAAGATTTTTCAGCTAAGGACGAAGATCGATCCGCAGGCGCGTGGAAGCAAGTATAGGGTGTCAACCTACACTCGACCGACTCCTAACTAATTCCTACAGAGGCCTCTACCCAATGTCAAAGCTACAGCCTTCAGGAGTGCATAAGAAGAAACTTCCTACAACGCTTTCTAGAGCCGAACACCCATCAAACAATCTCGAAACACCACAAAACTTGAAGGAGACCCTACTAACACCAATAGGTCGCTCTCCCTAAGGTCTATGAACCAAAATCCCAACCCAAAACACCTGGTGCAAAATCACGTAGGATGTCTCGCTGAAATTTGCAGGTCTTTGTTTCCGAAATCTAAAGTGCCTAATGTGTAGCTCTACTCAATGCAAACACGTGGATATGCTGCAATGCAAAAACGGACAACGTATGCTCACCGAATCACCAGATGAAGCTCGTAGATGGAGCTCGCAAAACCGGACCGTATGCATGCAATGTAGGTATTGGCACGTAGCTCTTGTCGGGGGTAACACGTTGCATTTCTCCGCACTTGATTCCGACCACTGGTGCGTGCGTAGCGTCAAGATGAAGCTCTCACTCTCTCTCGTACACAATACGCTCACTCACAGACTTCAAACTTTTTTAAAAATGACAAAAGGTTCTTCATTAAGGTCAAAAAGTGGTATAAATACCTTATAATTCTCAAACCCTAATGTTCCAATTTAACCATCTACTCAATCTAAATGTCAAAACTGGGATACAATCTGGAAACTTCTGTAAGCCCCAATATTTACAAGGTGAAATGTCAGGTTTTTTCTCAATAAATGAATAATTACCAAAAAAAAAAATCTGATGAGTAGTCATTTTCCGTAGGGTGTGTCCAGCTTCTAACACTCCCCCCCTCCTTGCTCATGTCGTCCCCGACATGGCTGTTGAGCTACTTCTTCATCTTAGGGTTTCTCGCATCTTGAACAGTGACTCATATCTTGCATGTTGACCCAGTAGTGTTCGGCCAAATATATCAGATCTGATTGTGAAGAAGCCGGTGTAGAAAGCTTCTTCAAAGGCCTGGAGGTGATAGGATGGAAAAAACATGATTCTTTGATACAATGCATGTATCACCTCCTTGGAAGGCTGACCAGACAGATCGTATGCACATCTGTAAGTATCTTGAAAGAAGAAGATATTGTCTGTCGCTTGGCCCGGTTTGAACGTCTCGAAGACTGCCAAAAGTGTTTTACAAATTTTCCTCATCATAATGCAAGATAGGTCAGGCGAGCCAGTGAACAATTTGATGGCGCCCGTTAGGGTTTCCACCATGTATTGAACACTTATTCTCTCGCATGCCTTCAAGCCAGACAGCTTCGGATAGTTTAGCCAAGTGGGTTGGCTTCTTTGCAGTAGCTCATGGGCCTTCCACGTCCGCATCCTTGGTAGAGGACAAAAACTTAGGTTATCTCTGATGACTTTTGGTGCCTCTACCAAATGGATTAGGTACTGCAGATATTTTGTCAGCCATGCATTTCTCCACCTGGGCTGGGAGTCGACTATCAACTTTACCCCTTTAGGCTTCGAGATATCTGAGGCTGTACAGTGGCACTGTTGGCTCTTCTCTGATTCTCTTGTTGATTGTGGCGGCTTTGTACTTTAGCAAAGGATATGGGAGAGAGGGCTGTAGCCATTCACGCCGAAGGTTGTTGGCATCTATCTTCTGAATAGTCATGGATTTAAAAACCCTCTGCTCCCATTCCAAAGCTTCTTTGGCAGTTTCTTTGATTTTTGCTTCTATGGCCTTTCGTAGTTTCTCTTCTTCTTCTTGTGTCAGATCTTGTGGCTCTTGAGAGGGTCCTACAAGGATTTCCTCTTGCATTGGTGTGTCCACAAGATCTACCACATTCTCTAAATCTATGCCTTCCATGGCTGCTGGCCCTGTGCTTAACTGATCTTCTGCCTGCTGGCCTCTCAGTTCTTCTATCTGCTTTTGGAACGTCTGTTTCTTTGCTTCATCTTGTTCTCCCATGTTCACGAGGAGGTCGTTCCAAACGGCGTTTATCTTCTCCGCCTCCTCGAGCTTTCTCTTGATGTTTTCCAGCTCATCTTGCATTGCCTTGTGCTCTTCTTCCATGCGGGTTTGCATGACCACCGACCCTTCAGCCATCATCAGCCTTTGCTTCTTCTCTAAGGTCACCTCCTTTGGGAGCTCTTTCATTTGTTCTTCATGAATCAGACTCTCTGAAGTGGTGTGAGTCGGGCTAGTAGCGCTGACTCTGGCAGGAGATGCCCGTAGCCACTGGATGGTTTGTTCTTTAACTTTAAGCTGGTCCTTGAGCTCAATGACCTCATCCTGGCTAGCCTCCTGCTCTATTTCTGCCTTCTCTTTGGCATTCCGCATTGCTTCCACTTCTTTAGACTCTTCAGCAAGTTGTAGGGTTAGGTTATCCCTTTCCCTCTCTGCATCTGTCAATGTCTTGTTGAGTTTTCTGTACTCTTCTTCGGCTCCTTGCAGTCTTTGAGTTGCTGCCTGATTTTCTATTTCCATCTCCTGGCATCTTTGCAATGCCTTTGCCAAACTGGCTTGAACCTCTGCTTCTCTCTCTATATGCCTTTGGCTTTGTTTTTGTAAAGTGTCGACTTCAAACTTTATCTGCACTTCAGTGGCTTTGAGATTAGCCATTTCACTTTCTGTGGCCATCGACTGTGCCCTTAGCCCGGTTAGCTTGGTCATCACCACATCCCAATCATTGGTGGGTGGGTGGAGGTCCACTGTATCAGTGGCCATATCTTTTAGCTCCACTAACTGCAGGCTCTGCATTTTCTCTTTGGGCCCCGTGCTTGCCAAGTCAAATGCGACTGTGGCCGCCTCTTCTTTCGAATATCCTGCAGCTAGTAGATCAAGAAAAGTGTTATACCTTGTTTCATTTGGCTATGGCTGCTCACTTTTGGGCTTAGCTTCTTCTTTTTGCTCTTGTTCTTGGCTCTGTTCTTGCCTTGAATCTTCTTGATGTTCAGGTTTGTCTAGTTTCTCCTTCTATTGAGTTTTTGGAGGGCTACGAGGAGATGGTGATGGTGGTGGGCTGGACTCAGGGCTAGACGGTGGAGTTGTTGGCTTTTTCTTGAAATCCCTGTCCGCCTTTGTCTTTCTCTCTCTCTCTCTTGGCCTTCCTGCTCCTCTAGCAGTTGCCGTCGGACTTGCTCCACTTTTGCTTCTGTAAATGGTACATGTGGGATATTTTCCGTCGTGGCATCCAAAATCTCAAAATTCTTAATATAGTCTTCAAATCTGTCTCTGTGCACCCTTCGGGATGATCCCGACATTGCTTCTAGATACGGCTTCCATAGCCCGCTCAAATTTACTTTGAGGGCTCTTTCGGCTCTAAAACTTTCCATCAACCGCTCTAGCCGTTCCGCTCTTTGTGACTTTGTCTCTTTGACCGGCACTTGGACACTCTCTTTCTTTCCTTTCTTCAACTCCAACTGCTCCTCTTGCATGGTCTCTAACCGACGTTTCAACCTAGTGGCAACTCTTGGTGCTTTGGGTTGTTCCTCTTCCTTATCTTCTTTGAGCCTTAGCCAATCATTTTGTGACGGAGGATCAGGCCATCTTCCCTTGGCGTGCAATGCCCCATAATCACTTTCGTGATTAGCTCGCCCGGCACAATGTAGGTGGGGTTCTTGTTACCCATCTTTACCAGATTATCATGTATATAAGCTTCATAGTTGATCACCTTCGGCTTGCTCTTCTGCATTGCCCAGGTGAAGGTTGTGGCAATTTCTGAACTTTTGAGGCCGCTTTGTACACATATGGAAGTACTGATTGTAAGCTGGCTCATGATTGCCACTTTGGGGTTGGCAATGTCTTCAAAGGTGTAGTTGCCTCTCTTTTCTGTGTACACCTTTACTTCGTCTCTTCTTTTGGTTACACTATCCCCTTTGTTGGAGAGGTCTAGTGTAGCTGCCACTACTTTCTCCGTGATTATAGTCTCTGTGTCTGGCTTGCCTTGTAGATCCGTAACTTTGGCCACTCCATCTTCCTTGATTGTCGTCACAAATTCCCATACTCTTTTTATGTCGATTCCTGCCGGCACAGCTTCAAAATAATTGTTGAGATCTATCTTCTCCAGGTACTCTGCCATCTTGCTTCTGACAAACTCATTGAGCTCCCATGGTAGCATGGGTAGTTCTATTACATTTCCTTCGGTGTCTTTGAACACGCCTTGGTAGATTTTCAGATCATTGGACTCTAGCAAGTCCAATGATCATTGGACTCTAACAAGTCCTCTTGGATCCACGTGTTGGTTGGCTTTAGAGTTCCTTCTGGGATGACAAAGGGCTCTACTTCTTCCAAATAATCTTTTATGGTCATCCTCTTCTTCTTTGCCGGTGACTTTGCGGCTGCCATAGATTCTATTGCACTCAGTAGTCCGAAGTTAGCGTTTTTTCCATATCAGCGGAGAAACTGAGTTTTAACTATCCAAATGACTTGAAAATTGAAAATAAAACTTAAAAGGAACTTGGGAAACTGTGCATGTGCTCATAGTGCAATTCTAGCCAAAATTTATTATCTAGACATCCTACGCGTAGGATGTCTTTTTCATCAGATTTTGGTGATACTTGACATGCTGGTGGCCCTTGGCTTGTTCAACATGGCTATATGATTGGAATTGGGTTTGGGCATCAAAAAGTGGATTTTTTTGGGCAGATTCAGGATTTAGGCTCACAAATTGGGTAAAATGTCCACAACAGGTGGCAAATGATATCCAAATGGGTTGAAAATTGATATATGGGCTCCTTGCACCATGATAATGGCTCCCATGATGTCATTCTTTGCACAAAAGGTCAAAAACATGCTGGAGACATCCTAAGTGTAGGATGTCTATTTCATCAAAATAGCTTGAGATTTGTTCTGTGGGTAGCTCTTGGCTTGTGGAACATGGCCATGCTCTTGGATTTTGATTTGGACAAGATTTGATGTTGGTAAGACCATGTGTAGTGTTTTTAGGTTCAAAAAGTGTATCTTTGAGGTGTTGGGGGTCAAAAATGATTAGAATGGCTTCAAACTTGATATATGAGCTCGTGAAGGTGATATAAAAAGATCTGGAATTGAAAAACACCCTCTACAGGCCAAAAATGTCAAATAGACATCCTACGCGTAGGATGTCTACTTCATCATTTTTGCAGGTGACCACACAGATTGGTTGGCAATGTGCTCATGAATGTAGTGTGCAAGTTTCATGTGATTTAGACAAGTTTTGGTAGGTCTATGGCCCAATATTGCCTCTATGCCCTAACTTTGCGTTTTTTCATGCATATGAGGTCAATTTTGGTCGAATTGTGATGAAACTTGATGGCTAGCATGTAAAGGCTATTCAAAAAATGTGTGTGATGAGAGTTGTTAGGTTTTGTGCCCAGAATTGGCCTTGAGACATCCTACGCGTAGGATGTCTCCTGATGATTTTTTTATGGAAACTGCTACTGGTGCCTGCCCTTAGTCCCCTTGAGTCCCTTTTAAGCCTAATTTCAACAAAATAGTCAAATAGATAGAAAATAACTCCCTGTGTGGATTTCAGAGCCTCCGAGCCGTTTTGTGACTTTTGGAGTGCTTTTCGGCGATGAAATTTCTTGATGTTGGTCTCCATAGCTTCCCGATCCCTTGGGGATCCTTGCCGTATGGTTTTTGTCGACTTTGACTTCACCAGAGCTCCATTTGGCAATTTGTCCTCTAGAAGCACCCGTAGTTGCGTTTACATGTCTTTGATGACTTGTGGTGGTCTACCACCATAGGACTTGGTTGTTGATGGTCTAGGAAAGCCGCTCGTGAAGTTTGGTGGCAAACGGACATGCGGTTTGGCCGCGAAAGCTATTTGATGCTTTGTGTGTCTGATGCCGTTTCTGAAGTTTAGTGCCGCTTCGGGTCACCTTTTGGTCATGTGGGTTACATAGATTTGTCGAGGATGTGGAGATGCTCCTACCCATGAGTTTTGGTAGCATTTGGGCGCCTCTCCGTTGATTTCCCATTTGGTGGCCTCTTGCGGGGCTCTAGGAATTAGGGTTTTTCCCGATGGTTTTATACTGCCTTTGGACATCCAAGACTGGTCTCCTATGCTAGGGTAAGCTGCCGATGAAGTCTCGTTGCTATTGGGTTAGCCGTTAGGTGGCCACTTCTACTTGTAGGTCTCTACTACCTGCTTTCTGTGTGAATCCTACGCTAGTTTTCGCGACAAAACGACAAACATGCACGAAAATCTCAAGGTCGTGAGCCTACCTCTCATGTCTGAAGCCCGTCCGGTAGTCGTGTGTGTCATAGAAGTTGCTGGAAGTTTCGTTCCCTCTAGGTGGCAGGAGCTCTCTCTCAAAGGTCAATAGTGGAAATGAGCTAAAAATTCTTATAATGGGGGTCCCCAAACCACTTTTCACGAAATTTGACATGTACTCCCAACTTCTTGCGAGATGCGGTTTAGGCTCAAAAATTTCTTGATTTAGACTCTATTTGCCCAATTTGCAAGAAATTTGACGTTTCGGTCAAAATCTGGCCAAAACACGCTTTCTGCTCCAGTCTCATAATTGCACCCCCACTATACCATAGGTTTTCCTATAGTCACTGATCATCCCCATATTTTTTTGTTTTTCATTACGACCGTTTTTCACCTGCTTTTTGAAAATTTGAAGTTTTTCTGCCAAAAATTAGCAAAATTAAAAGGAAAATAGCAAATCAAACCAAGAAAATTCCCAAAAATCATAATAAATCAAAAACATCACCGCAAAACATTATATACACTCACATGTAATTCTTATGGCCGGATTTCTCCGTTTTATCAATATTTTTTCCAAAAAATGGCTATTTTTACTTATACACACACCTAGGGGCTTGATTTGGCATTTGGTCCCATATACCTGTAGATTTACGTTTGGATTGTGTGGCATTTGGCCCCCTAAACCCTTCTATTGAACTCACGTGATAGGTTAAATACTATGTAAGGTGAACCCCCCGGGCATTGACCGAGTATGCATAATATAGGGCCACATTACACGGCCAAGCATTAGCCCAATTCTTTCAACCCATGCATGGCACATACTCCAAGGCGATACCTTGTCGTCCAACAGGGGTTTAGGGGGCCAACAGAAGGGCTTGGCCGAAATGGCCATAGACCTTATCTCTTGTGCTTTCCATTGGTAGCTTGTCTTTGCCGATTTTTGTAGGTTTATTGCTACTGCCTTGGCTGCCATTGTTTTGTTGTTGATGGGCATCCACATAAATCAGTTTGCCGGTTTCATATGCAGTTGTCTGGTTTCCAATGTTGCTTGTACTGAAGGGAGTTCCTTTTGCTTCGATTTCGGGATCCAAATGCGAGTCGCATTTGAGTTGTTGCTGAGCATTTTCTTTGGGATCCGTATATTTTTTATTCCCTTGGTTTTTGGTTGAACAATCTACTTCGGTTGAATTCTTCCGTTGTATTGTGGTTTGTCTGCCATGTCATTTCTATCCTTCCGCACCTAGACTTGTTTTTCTCTTGTTGGTAATCTTGATCTTTTCACTGCGGTTGGTGACTTTTTATGCATGTAGTGAACATGGTTGGCACTTCCCTGTTTGTTATCCTTGGGTATCATGTTGTTCTTTAGTGGCACCCTTCCTTCCGGCTCTTTATCCAGTGATTGCATGGCTGGCAGCTGATTATTCCAGGGTTGCTGAGCAAAGGATATTACCTGCTGTTCTTGTGCATGCTGAATTTTGACTGCATTCGCATTCCAATCTATCTACACATTGTACTCTTTTTGCCAAGGTTGTCCCAACAACATGGGGTGTTGTGTGCTTTCATCCGCGACCACATAGAATTTGTGTGGGTAAATATATTGATGTACTTGTACATGCAATACAGTCCAACCCAATGTTTTCAGTGAATGTGATGTACTACTTTCTAGCACTTGTGGAGTAGGATGAAGTTGATCTGTTGGCTTGAGCTGTTTGTATAATCTGTAAGATATCAAATTTGCTTGAGCTCCAGAATCAAGCAATGCCGTCATTTCAACGTGATTGCTACCCACTTTGACTGCAATTATTGGCTCCACTATGTCTTCATCAAAATTTGTTAGTCGAATGGCATTGATTCGCAATGGTGATCCACATTGTTGTTGTTGTCGTAGAAGCTTTCTTTTTGCAATGCGTTCTTTTGCTTCTGCTTGAGCTTCTTCTCTTACCCTCTGTTTCTCCTTCATCCGTTGTTTTTCTTGATGGATTTGTTGAAGCATATCCTGTGTTAGTGGTAAATGATATTTCTTCAATCGACACCCACTAATCCAATTTGGTATTTCTTCACCTGCTAATGTAGCAAGCTTGACAGCGCCGCTTTGTGATAGGTCACTAATCACAAAGGGTCCCATCCCTCGCTTTTTAAGTTTCTTGGCATGTTGCTTCAAGGTATAAACAAGTAAATAATCACCTGTTTTGAACTCTTTCGTGCACACATGCTTATCAAAAAACTCCTTTTGTCTTCTTTTTCTAGCATAGATCGAAGCTACAGCTTTTAAACGAAGTTCATCTAGCTTTTCAAGATCATCTTTTCTTGAAGAGGGCTCATGTCCTGTCCATTCTAAGCGTTTTGCTACTCGTAGAGTTGGGATTAAAAACTCTATGGGTAATATAGCATTTAGGCCAAACACCATGTTGTGCGGTGTCGTTCCTATTGATTTTTTGTAAGCTACCCTGTATGCCCATAGTGTTGAGTGTAGCTGCTGATCCCAGTCCGTTCTTGACTTTGATACAATTTTAGTGAGAACCGTGCATAGTGTTTTATTTGTGGCTTCAGCTTGTCCATTTTCTTGTGGATGATATGGAGCAAATTTCCTATGTATGACCATGAATTCTTCTAGCAGATATTCAATGACTTCATTAAGAAAATGTGTTCCTCGATCACTTACAATTTCAATTGGTAAACCGTATCGTACAAAAACATTCTCATACAAAAATTGTGTAGTGGTTCGTGCATCTGCTTTTTGTGTTGCCTTGGCTTCCGCCCATTTCGTGAGATAGTCTGTAGCCACAATGATATATTGGGTATGGGTGCGATATGCAGGGGGTGAAATAGGTCCCACAAAATCAATGCCCCATTTTGCAAATGCCCTTGCTCCCATCATTGGCCGTTGTGGCA
Source organism: Adiantum capillus-veneris (assembly GCF_014529385.1). Taxonomy (NCBI): domain Eukaryota; kingdom Viridiplantae; phylum Streptophyta; class Polypodiopsida; order Polypodiales; family Pteridaceae; genus Adiantum; species Adiantum capillus-veneris. The sequence goes on along the minus strand of NC_140953.1, from coordinate 78,529,186 downwards.
TCTCATCTCTCTTTATTGGCACCTTGGTGCGCTGACATGCGTCACAACGCTTTACAAACTCTCCAGCATCCATATGCAATGTAGGCCACCATATTCCTCTGGTTAAGACAATTTTGCCGTCTTATCACCTGAGAAAAGGCCTCCACTTATTCCGCTATGTGCGTGTTCTAGAATCAGCAGGTATTCACTTTCACTTGCACAGATTCTAAGTTGATTGTCCTTTCCTCGCTTATAGAGTTGGTTCCCAATTAACTGAAAGTCAGGAGCCTCCAGCTCTATAGACCTTTTCCGTGATTTTGTTATGTTTTTAGGAAACGTCCTTGTGGTTAAGAAATCAATGATATATTGACAGGTGCAATGTTTACCTGAAACAATTTCGCGTGTTCCACTGGTCGTTTGGCACTACATACATTACAATTGTTAACATAAGCATGTGTGTCCGCGTACATAGTTGGCCAATAAACCCCTAACTGTTTCAGTCTCTCATGTGTTTTCACTGTGGAGCAATGAAATGCACAATCTTGGACATGCACTTCTTAAAGATAACACTCAAATTGCTCTGGATTTATACATAATCGTAGAATTTGGTCTGATCCTAGATGATAAAGCCGTCCTGCTATCAATTGGAAGTTTTTTGTTTGTCGAATTGTTTGTTGTTTGGATCTGTCTTCCGTGTTATCAAACCTACCTCCAAAGGAAAGAATGCTAACAATTTTCTGAGACCATTTGGGTATCATTTCAATATTGAAAAGATAAGCATTTGGTATGTCATCATCTACTCCTTTAAGAGCTTCCCCGTTGTGTATCCTTGAAAGATGATCCGCCCGTAGATGAGTTTTACCCTTTTTGACCACCACTGTGAAATGAAACTGTAGCAATATAATAAACCAGCGTACAATTCTCCCTATATTGCATGGTTTATTTACCAGATACAAAAGAGCTTGATGATCTGTGAAGAACACAAATTTGTTTGCGAGCAAATAATGCCAAAATTTCTTTACAACATAAATCATTCCCAACCCCTCTCTTTCGGTGGTTGTGTAGTTCTTTTCCGCACTATTTAACTGTCGGCTTGCATAACAAACTGGAAAATCCATTGTTGCGTTTCCAAGTTGAGCTAGAATACTCCCAATTGCATATGCAGATGCATCAATGTGAACATGGAATATCTTTTCCCAATCCGGTGCTTTAAGTACAGGTGCTGATACAAGGTTTTCCTTTAGCTTTTGGAATGAAGTTTCACACTCCTCAGTCCAGTCGAAATTGACTAACAAACGATACAAAGGTTGTGCGATGACTGTATACATATATATGAATCTTCGATAATACCCACAATGTCCCATGAAGGATTGCACTTGTTTCGCATTAGTAGGCCTGGGCAGGTCTGCTATGACTTTGATTTTGTCTAGGTCTGTGGTTATGCCATTTCTTGAGACAGTGTGTCCTAGGATGCGGCCCTGCCTAACCATAAAAATACACTCTTTCGGGTTAAGACAGATTTGATATGTTCTGCACTTCTCAAATACCTTTTGCAAATGGTCAATATGTTCCTCTCATAGAAGAGAATTTACACAAAGATCATCCATGTATATTTCTAAGAATATTCTCAGGTATTCTTTGAACGCATGCGTCATTAACCTTTGAAAGGTAGATGGGGCATTAGTTAAGCCAAAAGTCATAACATGATACACATAAAATCCCCATTCTGTGGCAAACGTTGTTTTGTGTTGATCCTCTATTGCAATTGCCAGTTCGTTGTATCGTGAAAACCCATCTAGAAAGGAATAAGCCCGTTTCCCGGCTACCCTCTCAAGCACATGTTCTGTGATCGGCAAGGGATAATTATCCTTTCTGGTGGCTGCATTTACCTTTTTGAGGTTTACACACACTCGCAGTTTTCCGTTCTTCTTGGGGACAACCACAATGGGTGACACCCAATCTGTATGTTCGATTTCATAGATGAATTCGGCATCCATCAGCTTGTCAATACCCTCTTTGATTCGTTTAGCAAATGTGTCATTATATGTATAAGGACGCTGTTTGCTAGGTTTTGCATATGATTTCAAAGGAATTGTATGTTGGCATATCAATGGATCAACTCCTTTGATGTCTTTGTAGGACCATGCAAACACATCTTTATACTTCTTGAGAAGTTGTGTTAGCCGTTCTTCTTCTTCAGGCTCTAAATTGGTTGCGATATAGACTGGTTGAGTCTTCTCACCTGGTTCAACGAGGTCTATCCATTTGGCATTTTCCGGCCCATCGTAAGATTCCTGGTTTGTTCTTTCCCTGACTGGTGGTGTCATTATGATTTTTCTATCTTGGATGGTAAATTTCCGATAGTGTGATGGCACATTCATGTTTCCTTTTTCTGACTCTCCCTTACCATCACTATCTTTCTCAGTAGTCCATTCCTCTCGTAAAGGCCGTTTTAGTTCTTGGTATTTCTGTTTACGCTCCAGTTTGGTCCACTCTGGGTCTTTTGTTGTTTCTTTTTTTTATTTTTGTGATTTTGTTTCTGTTTTAGCTTTCCGTACTTGTCTTATTTCCTCTTGCGTTCTTTCCCTTCGAACTTTTGAGAATCCACCTGATATTTGATCTTTTATGCAATCCTCTGCTTTGACAAGCATTAGATAGTGAGTTTTATCTTTTATCATGGGCATCAAGTTCTCTCTCACTTTGTTTTCTGCTCGTTTTCTCCTGCATGGTTTCTGGCGTCTAGGGTGTTGATTCGCAAAATCTTAAAACTTGATATTCTCTGTTTTCTCCCCACGCTCACGTGAGTTGTCTGAACTCTCATTATCTGCATTGTTATTTACCTCTAGATGCTCAGAGGAGTTGTAAAACTCTTTTGGTTCTGGTGGTTCTACAAACTCGTCTCCTCCTGGTATAAGGCTTACCATGTAATAGGGTAGCACATCATAGCCATCCTTATCGCAAAATTTTGTTGTTGGACTATCTATAATGGTACAGACATCCAATGTTGCTAGTATGTGTTCCCATTCCAGAGGTTCCAAGGCATCTTCAGGAAAAGGTTTCGGAATATAATCCTTGTCCTCAATCGCTCTTTCTAAGACGCATTCCTCTCTTTTTAACCTCCCACAATGTGAAGCTCCACACATCCATAGCTCTTTTTGTTGCCCTAACCATGCTGGGAGTTCCGAACCTGTAACTGTAGCTGAATCAAACTCTTACACTGGTGTCTGGTTCACATCCTTGTAACTATGATCTTTTAGGTGAATTTTGGTTGTTGTCTCACCATGTCTGAGGTATATGTGGTCGTAACCCCAATCTTGGACCATCTTTAATTGTCTCATGAATGGTCTTCCCAAGATGATCTCATAATTGTTCTTTTTGGCGAAATCAACTATTGCAAATGTATGCTCATACTCGATACCGCACGAGGTGATAATCACTTTTTCTAAGAGTCCTAGAGGCTTCTCCATGAACCCATCTGCCATTTGAAATTTCATTTTGGTAGCTCTTAAAGTTGGTTTTCCCCATTTTTTCCAGATTTCCTTGGTGGCGATAGCAACTCCTGCTCCACTGTCAAGAATAGCTTTGGAAACTACTCCTTGGAATTCTACTGGTAGCGTGGTGTTTCCATCTTCTCCCTCACAATACTCTCCAACCTTGTTTAAGGTACTGGCCTAGTGTTTAGTTGAGGCCTGTCCAATTCTCTGATCCCTTCCTGAAGCTTCGAGGTGGGGTCTTTCACTCCAAATTTTTCTAGGCATTTGCCTACTGTGGTCCACATGTTTGGACGTAACCTTAGGAGTTCGGCTAATGTGATTGTGCATGCCACTGGGGTGGACAATAACTCAATCAACCCTTGTTAATCCATCACTTTGTTAGAAGAAAATCTTTGAGATGGGATTCTCTCACCTCCGACTTGGCTTCATACTCTCCTAGGTAAGAGGGTAGAGTTTTTTGCGAGTCTAGTTGGCTGTGCCTCGAACTAATGATCCCTGGTCTCCCCCTTGTGAATGTATATCAAAGTTCATTTGAGATCTTGCCACAAATTCTTCAATAGGAGGTAAGATCTCATTTTTCTCTTTCCTCGTGCTGTTCATGTGGGAACTCGCCCTGTTAGCTTGGTTGGCCTCACGGATTTGCTTCCACAGATCATCTAGACCGTTACAATCCTTACCCATTTTTGCCAGTGTTTTAGGCTGGAACCCGTCACTTGCCTCATCTGTTGTATTTGGCACTATGATAGGCTCTCCCCTATACTCATAAGCATTTTCTAGTCTTTCCTTCGTTTCTACTTGTTCCTCTAAAGCTGGTTTGATAGGGGTTGGAGCTGGTACTTCATGTCAATTTGCAGGTTTACCAAGCGGGTTTTCTATTAAAGATTGAGCTGTTTCAATCATCTTTCTACACATTTCCAACCTTTGTTTTTCCAATTTTAGCATATGGATAAGTCATCCATCTTTGCTCTTGGGTTTGGTTCTTTTTGAGTCTGGCTTTGTAAGCTTTTAGAAGTGCATCTAATTGCTCATTTACCTTGTCTGCCAGTACGGATCCTCCTGATCCTGCACTTTTGGGTTTTGCTATTTCCTTGGGAGCTATGGTTGCCGCAGTGTGTGAGCTTAGGCTAGCAAGATCCTCTAACTGCTCTAATCTATCCTTTGTGTGTTTTAACTCCTCGGATAGAGCAGTTTTCTCTCGTTCTTTCCTCGCTTTCATACACACCTTTCTAGCTTTCCAAGTGCTTCTCTGATTTTTCGTTTCTAAACTTGGGGCATCGGTTTTTGGATCTTCAATTATGGGTTCGTTCGTCATTCTTTGAGCTTGGGCTCGTGTCACTACCTGAATAGGTATGATTGTCTCGTTTTTTGACCCTCCAGTGGAAGGCACTGCTTCCAGCATGTTCAAGGTAGTTTTTGTTCCTTTGCTCGGGTTCTTAGGGAAATCCGTAATCAAATGAGTAACTCCACACTCGGTGCAATATGCGTTGACTCTAATGATTTCATCATGAGAATTGTCTCTTAGCCAATGGTGTCCACCAGACTTGTAGCAGGGTCCTTTAGGCTGTTGAGGTGCTCCTTGAGCTCCTCTTTGTTGGTATGCATGTCTCTTCCCACCCATGCCTCCGTTGGCTATGAACAACAATGTTCGTTTATCCAAACTACATCTTCCTTCTCCTCCTGCCTGTGCAGCTGTTGGTGGTCCTGCACCTCCCATCATGCTCCATGGTTCTGGTGTTGAGGATTCTTCCGGTGGATAATAGACAGGATTTGCAGCATATCCATTGGGATCTTCATAATATGTATGCATAGGCACCAAAGCCTTCTCTTCTAGTTCGGTTACTGACGGTGTGTATCTTATGCCAACTGGTCGTAATCCTGGTAGGGGTGGTTGTTGCCCCAAGACTGGTTGTGGTCTTTCTACACCTACAGGCCCTGGTAGGTTGCTTGCTTGATATCTAGGCATCGGTGGAACTTGAGGAGAATCTTGGGGAGCGTAAGGTCTCTCTCTCATATATCCCTTGTTGTAATAACATTCCTCCATCCCATGGTTTGTCCATTTTTGTTCAATAGCACATCACTTGGGCTGTTTAGCCTGGGGGTTTGGCGTACAAGTTAATCTTTTTTAGCACTTTCTCTACAAGCTGCTCCTTGTTTACAGCTACTTCTCCTTTCGGTGTTGTCTTCGAAGACTTGCTTCCACTTTGTTGTGAGGATAAATCGTCGTCAAGATCCTTGAACTCACCCTCTTTGTATACCACACAATTGTCCACAAGGTAAAGAGTCTCCTTAGTTAACTCATTTAACATTGTGGTCCTCTTCATATGTAAGTCCTTCTGGAGATCTCCATTCCTTAGTCCTTGGATAAATATAAGCATAAGTCTGGACTGAGTTGGCAGTTCGTCCACAGGGATAGAGATTAACATATTTTTTTAGTCTTAGGGCTGGCTTTTGCACAGATTCTCCATCTTTCTGTTTGAATTTATGGATTTGTGAGACAGTATTATGACCTATCCCCCTTTGTGATAATTCCTCCATAAACTCGTTAAACACCTCCTCCATAAACTCAAAGTCTCTACGCTCCACTGAGTCAAACCAAGTAGCTGTATCATCCTCTAAGGTTAGTCCAAACCCTGTAAATTGGGTAGGGAATTCTAACACCTCTTCCACTCTAATTACATGCACAAAGGCTGCTACATGATCTCTCGGATCCCTGTTTCCCGTGTATTTCTTGTTTACCCATTTTTGCACTTGAGAAGGTCTAATTCTACGATGGTCTACAAATCTCATCATTGGATCTCCTTGTACCATTCTATATATCTCCTCTGGCCTTCTGTAGTAGGCTGGTTCCTCTCCTAGTGGTACTCCTAAGCTGTAATTTCTAACAGTTCTTGCAAGAGATGGTTCATCTCTTCGAACTCGTTCTATGGTTGGTCTTCCAGGCTTTGTTGACCCTTGAGTCTTTGGATTACTCTCTCCTTGATACCTTGAATAGAGTGGTGGTTCCTGTAAATCCCTTAGCCCTTGTGCGGCTTGATAACCATTTCGGTTTCGGTCCTGTTCCAATGTTGCAATCTGTCGAAGCCATGCCTGCAATGATGGCTAAGTTGCTAGTTGGTTTTGGTTGTTGAATGTCGGGTGGAATGTGAGGCCGTATGTTGATGCTCCTAGAACTGTTGTCTTTTCTACCTCCTCTGGGAGAATACGTTGGTATTCTCGCCCGTACCTATCAATAAAAACGATATCCTTTCCCATAGCAATTTCATAAGAGAATAAGTAAAGAACCTTGTCTTTGCTTAACTCGTTTGGATAGGGTTCTTTGCATGGAAAGTAAGAAACTATTCCCTCACTCTCATGCTTGTAAATTCCCACATTCTCATTATAAGTTGAGACCCTGGTTTTTTTCTTATTGTACATAAAAATCGCTCCAGGTCGATCAATGTTTGGAGGCGGTTTTTGAGTTTCTGAAACCATTTTCCCCTTCTCCACGTTATCTTCATATCTATTGTAAGCTTCAGGGCTACTAACTATCAGATAGTGGTTCCCCTTTTCGTCTCGGAATCTATCTCCATCATCATAGACTCGAATTATCTCCAGTCTCTGAGCTGGTCTTTCTTCAATACAAATGTACTTGCGTCCTCGATAGTCGGAATAAACTAGGGCTCCCCTCGAGTTTGTTCCTTCTAAGAAGATAAAAGTGAACTTGGAGTCATTCAAAGGATTTAGGGAGGTACTTCCTCCTGGTATTGGTCAGTTATAGGTGAAACCTCGTGGCTGATGACTATCCATCATGAAGAAGGATTTGTCTCATGAAGTGTCAGTATCACTATCCTCCTCAATAATCGATGCTAGTGGATCTAGCCTTGCCTGAGTTACACTCTCCTCGGTGGACACTAAACTACCTTGGTCACCTGCCACCTTTTGGTCTCTAAAAATGTATCTTCCTGATCTTAAAATTAATCAAACTTAGCAATGCAATTTATCACAAATCTAACCACTCACCTGGCAAAATATCAGTCTCCGCACAACTTCTTGCTTTGCTGCTGAATATACCTGTACACAAGCGTTTAATTTCGGCAATCAAATCAAAGCATTTAACTGCTAGAGGATATCTTAGTAATGATTGGTATAAGTGGAGAGTTAACCTCAACCACTACTGTATTTTATACACTGCTAATGTTCTGGATTAGGTATGCTAATCTGGAACTGTACTTCCCTTGGATGTTGGTCAATTTACCTGAAAAAGTCTGAATTCAGTCTTTGCACCGTCAAAAGATCAAACAAGGTCTAAATTCACTTCTGAAAGAAGTTCTGGAACCCTTAAGCCAAATGGAACCTCACTGTATAAGCTCAATCAAATTTTCCCTTCACTAAGCCCACCTTCTGGACACACTGGTCAACTCAAAATTCTAGAATTCCCACCAGATTAGCTTGTAGACATGCTACGCGTAGGATGTCTCCTAGCTTAAAATTAATTTTTTTCTTGATAGAAATGCTCTTGATGCTCATCAGCTCTATTAGAAACACTCACAGAAACTTTTGGACTTCACTTCAGCTTTCAAACACACTTTTGCTTCTTTTACAACCTTGTGATGAATCTAACAAGCAAGTATACATGCATGAAGTGCTCTAGATCCTAAATCATGATGTCCTACTTACTCTACTCCTACTCCTCATGTGAAATGGTGATAATGGTGTTTTAGTTGCTTCCTGGCCTCTCCGGACTCTCAAGCTCTCCTCTCACCGCTTCTACCACTCAAACTCCTACTCAATAACTCAACTAATACCTAAAACTATCTCAGTTTACCTAAGTCGAAGGATCTAGGCCAGACACACGCTCCCTAGACCCCCTCTAAGACCTAGAGATTCCTCCACCCTCTGATCCTATCTAAATGTAAAACGAGACTCTTAGCAAGTCAAAGAATCCCTATCCTCAAGGACTAGTCTCGGTCACCTACATAAGGTTTTCGTCCCCGACGACGGCGCCAATGTTGGACGGATACGTCGCGACGGATGTCAACACAACGAGAACTCACCTAACAAGATTTGTCAGCTAAGGACGAAGCTCGACCGTCAGGCGCGTGGAAGCAAGTATAGGGTGTCAACCTATACTCGATTGACTCCTAACTAATTCCTACAGAGGTCTCTACCCAATGTCAAAGCTACAGCCTTCAGGAGTGCATAAGAAGAAACTTCCTACAACGCTTTCTAGAGCCGAACACCCATCAAACAATCTCGAAACACCACAAAACATGATGGAGACCCTACTAACACCAATAGGTTGCTCTCCCTAAGGTGTATGAACCAAAACCCCAACCCAAAACACCTGGTGCAAAATCATGTAGGATGTCTGGCCGAAATTTGCAGATCTTCGTTTCTGAAATCTAAAGTACCTAATGTGTAGCTCTACTCAATGCGAATGCGTGGATATGCTGCAATGCAAAAACGGACAATGTATGCTCACCGAATCACCAGATGAAGCTCATAGATGGAGCTCGCAAAACCGGACCGTACGCGCGCAATGTAGGTATTGGCGCGTAGCTCTCGATGGGGGCAACACGCTGCACTTCTCCGCACTCTATTTCGACCATCAGTGCGCGCGTAGCATCAAGATGAAGCTCTCACTCTCTCTCTTACATAGTACGCTCGCTCACAGACTTCAAAATTTTTTTAAAATGACAAAAGGTTTTTCATTAAGGTCAAAAAGTGGTATAAATACCTTACAATTCTCAAACCCTAATGTTCCAATTTAACCATCTACTCAATCTAAATGTCAAAAATGAGATACAATCTGGAAACTTCTGTAAGCCCCAATATTTACAAGGTGAAATGTCGGGTTTTTCTCAATAAATGAATAATTACAAAAAAAAAAAATTTGCCGAGCAATCATTTCCGTAGGGTGTGTCCAGCTTCTAACAGCACCTAATTGTGTTCCCGTCTGTAAAGAGTTGAACTCACCTGATCGATGTATCTGAGAATCCCATATGCCGTAAAGTGCCTTTAAGAAATTCCCAATCGACTTTGTCATATGCCTTCTCAAAGTTTAAGAGAAACACAAGATCCTCTTTTTTGAGGCAAGCTAATGTTGAGCCTCCTAGAAGGTGAAGATGTTGTCAAGGCTACTACGCTCCCTCACAAAACCAGTCTGTGTCTCATGTAGTAATGCTCTCCAAAAGCAATTGAATTCTCAAACTCAGAGCCTTGGCTAGGATTTTGTAGGCTGAGTTGAGAATGGTGATGGGTCACCACTATTGGATCTCATCCAAGGAGTCACCCTCCTTGGGGATAAGATAGATCAATCCCTCACTCATGCTTTCATGCATCTCACGAGTGTGCATGTTCTCGTAAGCACTACAAAGGTCAGAGCCACCACATCCCAGTACTCTAAAAAGAAACTAGGAGTCCTCTGCTCGGCAGTTCCCCATGGGAAGTTCCTTGAGGGCTTGATGTAGCTCCTCTAGCTGTAATGGCCGTTCAAGCTACTAGCGCATCTCCTCGGTGGCTAAATAGAGTACTGTGCACACTTGCTCGTTCCATGCCTCTTGACGCTTTGATTGTGGCTCAGCTGAAAGAAACTCTTTGTAAAAGTCAGTAACAACTTCACGCATATCCTCGGGCTCAATCGCAATGGACCCATTAGGGCTCCTCAACTGCCTAACACTAGTGTGTGCATGGTGGGGGCTCACAATCTCAAAAAATTCTCCAATGATTCTGTCCCCAACCCCTGTCCACTGGGATGCATATCGATGAAAGGAAAAATCATGATCTCGCTCCTCTATGGTGATCACCCAGGGGATTCACTCTTTATACAAAAGAGGACGCCACCTGCTAGCGGGACAACTTTGATAAAACCCTATATACGACCCATATTAGGGAGTATGACCCCCTTTCTAGGATTATACAAAAATCAATGAAGAAAACTATTATACCCCTATCTTACATATAAAATTTAGGTCTCACATGATCTAACAGAGTAAAACTAGTCAAAGATTGTATAGCATAGTGACTGGCAATGTACTAAGGAGCCACTTCTATTAAATAATAACTAGATGTAACCTCAATGTGTCTTAGTTTGAATTTTAAACTATGTGCCTAATTAGCCTGCACTCTGGCTACTCTCCAATTCTGACCCATCCAAAGCTGGTGTAAATTAACCCTTGACCTGCTCAAAATCAGCCCTTATCTATGACCGGCTTGATGCAAAATTTGATGTGTGGCCGGATAAAAAAATTCCCTAAATTCATGGAGTTCTAATGCACATCAATGACCAATCATTACAGGTAATCAACCCGGGTCAGGTCCCCCCGTCATAAATATGATACCCCCTCCCTTATTTTTCAGCTTGGGAGATAAATTATTGAGGGCCTCCCCCTAACTTACACTTATGTAACTTGTAAAACCCCCCCCTCCCCTGCACTTACGTGGTGCGGTAAGTTTTCCATGGTGAATCCCTCGGGGTGATCACCTCTTGTTAAGGCCAACTACAACTGCCCCTCTATCCAGGGGCTATCCGGGTGACACTCTTGCATCCGCTGTAAGGATGCAATGCCCCACCAAAGATGCCTCTCCTCCTCCTTGGTCACAGCTAATCAGGCTGAAAAATCATGAAGAAAGAAATGGCTAAGCTCCTTGAGGCCATTGGCTGCTCTAGAAACCGTGGTCCCCTTGCATGGCCAAGCTATCTTTCCATAGAGTCCCAACCTGCTCTCTGAAATCTATATCCAACAAAATCCTATTCATGATACGAAGCATGACACTTCCACTCCTCTGCCTGTCTACCAATGTGGGAACCACTTGTGCATGATCTAAAAAGGTGGTCCTTGCTAGTATGCCAATCGAGCCACCCATGTCACAAATGTGGTCTCTAGCATAGAAGGGATCTATCCTAGATAGATTCTTGCTTCCCACTCTACAATCTGACTGTGAGAAGGCAAGGCTCTCTGGGGGCTCTACAAAGCCTACATGCTACCATATGTCTGTAATCCTCAAAGTCATACATAGGTGCTCCCAAGAAGCCAACTTTGTCCCATAATTATGTAACATGACTGCCTCCAATCCTATTTGAGGGATCCTCCAACATGTTGAAGGCCCCCCCAATGCACCATTGTTAAACACAGGGAAAAGCCTCTACAAGAATCGACCACAACTCAGTCCATGAACTCGCTTGGTTGGGCGCATAGATTCTCACGAATCCTACCAAGCACTCTTGAACTCGCATGGTGATCCACTAGGCCCAACTTTGCATCACAATGCATCTTCCCACAATGTCCTACTACCATGAATCTACAATGGTCATATATACTCTTTCTTGGATATCCCCAAGCCCAAAGGAAGCTGACCAAAAGGTCTCATAGCGGCCAGACAAAGTCTTTCCAGAAGGCTGAATACGGCTCTAGCAAAGATGGTGCTCCTGTAGCATGAGAATATCAATGGGACCACCCACTAAGTATCATTGCAACTCCTTTCTCAGATGGCCCCTCCAAGTCCTAGGGTGTTGACTTATAGCTTAGGTCAGGTTTAGGATACTAGCATAGGGATACTCTCCACACTTGATATTCCTTCCTTCCATAGATAAAAAGAGCTACCCTAGAAGATGACATCCAACTCAAAAAAGAAAAGAAATTTGGATTCAAACAAAATGGATCAAAAGCCAACATGGAGTCAAATATGCTCAGAGGTGATGATGCACCTATATGACTATAAATAAATTTATCAAGCATGGCTCAGAGGCTGATCAAAAGGTAGCTTGACTGAGAGACATGTGTTACAATGTTTGATTTAAATCCTTCACGTGACTCAAAGTCTAATCAATCATCCTTGAAGAAAATTAGTTCTATTTAAATCAAACATGTGGTCTCTTTAAGTAGCTGATGCACATTCTGAGAAAAGATGCACCAGGGCAGTCTTATACATGCCTTAAGAGCATGGATAGTGTATAAACCGAACTAGTTATATGTAAATTCATAGGTCAAGGGAAACCACGTGGGAAAAAACTTTGAATTTACTAATGAAATGCATAATGAAAACTTTTTATTCTAAATGGTATGAGTAAATCTAGAGCTTTGCATTGTTGATCTATATTGGGATGATCCTTCTCTCTGTATATCTTCCAAGGCTTGTATCAAGGAGTGTTCTTTTGAAGCCATCCATTTCAATAGTTAACCTTTGGATTCTTTCACATATTTTTTACATATATTTCATCTTCTTCATTTTTAGTCCACTACTATTCAAACTGGACGTCTTCTCTTTTGAAAAATTATATTCATAGTGCCATGCCTCTACTGGCCTCCTATGTCTCTTAGGGATCCTTTTGTGGAGAATCGCATTGTTTTCTGTCTCCAGACTCAATTGATCAACCTCGCCCAAGTCTACCTTAGATTGCTAGAGATCCCTCTCCAGTTTCTTTTTTGAGATCTTTGCTAGTTTTCAATCTCATTCCTAGAGCTTCCCTTACAAGATTCTTCATCTAGGATTACCTTCTCCAGAGCCTCTAACCTCCTAAAGGAAAGACATTGAATGACTATGGCCTCTAAGAATTTTGGCTTCTGTGGTATCTTCCTTTCTAGACCCTCATCAATCTTGGCGGCCATTACCCACTGCTCTTGCCATTCATCCACCTCTTTGGACTTTCTCATGGATTTCTAGATGAATATTTGCTTCTCCCAATTTTGAGCCTCTTTAGTTTGCTTCGTTTGACTGGGTGGATTATCTGGTAGCTCCTCAATGACAACGCCAGTGCTCTTGGTGATCACATGCATCAAAACTAGCTCTACCATCTTATCGTTGGGTGCTTCAACATTTTGATTATTTGGACATTGTGTTGCAAGTTTCCCATAATTGACACATGTGTAGCAACTCCATTCCTTCTAATAAAATCCCCCCTTCCTTGACCCTTTCCTCTTCCAATCGCTCCACTGGCACAGGCCCATTTGGATTTTTAGATGCTTTATCTTGCCTAGTTGGTTAAGTATTTGTTAGGGATCATTAACACATTATTATCTTCTCTAAGGTGGTGCATTTTGATTTTCTAGTGATTCCAGAGATGATCGAATGCCTTGCCGCGCATGTGGGCGAGGAGTTCACGAAATTATATGTAACATAGACGTGCGTTCAACATAAGAGATTTTAATTTCTTGTAAATTTATAAAAACATTAGTACAAGAGGGTCATAAGGAGTAGGTATAGTCCATTTTGGTGAACGCATGTGATACAAGAAAATTTTACTTAGTGAACGCCCCGAGAGTATGTGCACTGGATGCACTCATCAGTTCAATGCTCCTTTGATTAACATCTTGTGTACCATGTTTCTACATTTCCAATTGAGGGTCTAGTTCTAGAAATCTCAAAGATATGTGATAAGGTTAATTGTCTTGTTTACTCCAAAACGACCTTCTATTAGGGAATCATGCTGCTCTTGAAGTATTCTCAATCTTAGCTCTATTGATGTGATATATAGGTCCCTTATAGTACAACAATCCATCAACTTCTTTAAAGTCCTATGAAGTGTCTTCTTCGCCTTGTTGGAGTTTGAGATTGATGTCTCGAGCAAGGGGGTCACTGTGAATTTTTTTCTTCAGCTTGAGAAGGAAATTAGAGTCATCTAAGGCCATTCTAGTCATTGCAAAGAGCTTGAACTACCCTCTCCTTAAAAGTAGTGAGTCTGCATTTGATTTACCTTGTTTATGGCAAGGATTCTACAAAGCATAAATTCAAATCCCAGTAAGAATTTACTCCATCTAGCTTGCTGACGCTTGAAGACGCAAGATGCCATGAAGTATTCAAAGTCTTGTGATCTTTATATATTGTGACTCTATGGGGTGCTCCTTCAAGAAGATGTCACCACATCTCAAAAGAGTCAACAATAGCCAAAAGCTCCTTGACATTAATTTCATAATTAATTTTAGCTGCTAAGAACTTTTGGGGTGAAAAAAACGAGATACTCTCAAACATTATTTACAATCTAAAATAATACAGTACCAGGTGCAAAATCTAAGGCATCTATCTCCAAGAAGAATGGTTTTGTTTGATCTGCAAACTTGAAACTTGGTGTCGTTTTGAGGGCCTTCTTGAAACGTTTGTTTTTCTTCTAGACTCCACATGAACGTATCGTTCCCAGTTAGGCTTTTCAAAGGAGCAGAAATCTTGGAGCAGTCTTAATAAAGATCCGATGAAAAATTGGCAAAACCCAAGGGAGCACTGAGCATCTTCTATAGAGGTGGGATTTTCCCACTGGAGAATGGTCTTATTCTTTGGATCCATCAAAATTGCATTCTTGAAGATGATATAGCCCAAGAACTCCACCCCTATTTGGTGAAAAAAACATTTCTCTAATTTTGCATATAAGCTTATCTATCATAATGTTTGAAGAACCATACAAACATGATGCTTGTGCTTCTTAATTTCTCAAAAATATCAAAATATCTAGGTATAAACCCATAAAATCATTTAGGTACTCACGAAAAATATCATTCATCAAGTGCTAAAAAAACGGACCATTTGTAAGCCCAAATGGCATGACAACATACTCAAAGTAGCCATACTTGGTCCATAAGGTTGTCTTCCATTAATCTCCTTCATTTACTTTTTCAAGTTTATAAGCACCACAAAGATAAATCTTGGTGAATCCCTTCGATTTTCTAAGCGTCTTCAAGGGCCTATAGTCCATGCACACGCGTAGAGACCCATCCTTTTTCTTCAGAAATAGTATTGGTGCTCCTTTTGGTGGCTTTGAATGTCATATAAACATCTTGTCTAGGTTTTCATCAATGTACTTCCAAATCTCTGCAAGCTCATCATGAGATAGCTTTGTATATTGGACCAAAGGATGGTTGAGTCCCTTCTTGTAGTTCAATGCTAGAATCAAAAGGTCAATTTTCGGGAAGCATGTCTATATTCTTCTTTTCAAATACATCTTTGTAATCATGATAATGTGGTGGAAATGTTGTTGTACTATTTTTTATGGAGTCAATTAGTATTGCATGTATAAAGAATGACGGGTTTCTTTTGACTACACGCATGAATACCCTGGGTCCAACATAGAGTGGTTTGACATGATTTTTTTATAGTCATGTTGTGGTTGTGTTTTCTCAACCCTTTGAGACATCCAATCAATGTTTGGATTGTGTAACTTCAGTGAGGATAGGCCACCAATGATGACTGGGTACTGGACAATGTATGCCATTGATTGGATGTCTCAACCCTTTGAGACATCCAATCAATGTTTGGATTGTGTAACTTCAGTGAGGATAGGCCAATGATGACTGGGTGTTGGACAATGTATGCCATTGAAAACTATCTTAGAGACTTGCTCATTTATTATCACTTCCAAAGGTTGGATTTCATATTTGATGGATCCTGAAGCAAGGCATCGATCACCTCCAGAGATGTTGAAGCTAGTTTCTCCATAAGCATTAATCCTTGTTCCTTAGAAAATTCTTCATCAATGAAACAAGCGGTAGCGCCTCTATCACAAAGAGCTTTCATCTCCACTTGATCTTTTGTTACACAAATCCTTATTGGTATGGTGAAATTGGATGTTGCATCAGCAGGTAGAAAGAAACCTTGTTGAGTCTTACTTTGCACACGGTCCAACCGCATGGTCTCTAATGAGATTGGATGTCTATGCTCTCCAAACTTAATGGAGTTGTAAGGCTTTGTATGTTAGGTTTTATTTTGTTTTGATAGATTTGAGCAATATGTCCAGGTGCCCCACGATGCATAGCCTTATTTCCTCTTCTTTGCTTCCACTCTTCTGGTAAAAGTGGCTTGCACCATGTCACATCAATCTGCATGGGCGTGGTGTTGATTTCTTGATTCCTTAAACTCCCTTTAGAATAGGATATAGCTGTAAAGAGAGTGGATGGGAGTGTCTCCTGCCACTTCTCTTGCCGTCTTTCAAAGATCCTATCACCACAGTATATGGCTTGAGACATGAATTCACTTAGGGTTTGAACCCTTGACATAGTATGCAAGAGATCTTTTACATAATCTCTTAGGCCCCATCAAAATTGATAATGAAATAGTCCTCATGCCAGGTTAAATTACATGTGAGTTGTTTAAATTCAAATGCATAGACCGATGCACAAGCGAGGGGCTCGTTGTAGCTTGCAAATCTTGGTATTGGAAACTCTTGCCCTATTTACTTTGCCAAAGGTTGTTGAAAACTCTCTTACAAAGGCCTCAAAGTCATAGAGTAGAGGAGAGTCACTTTCAAGTAGAGATAAAAACCAAGAGAGGGTTGTACCTGAGAGGAGCGTTCCTATGAGACCATCTTGAGAAGAACCATCAGGGTAGCACTCAGGTTGCATGTGTATGATAAATTTCACTTGTTGGAGGAAGCCTCTAAACTTTAAGCTTGTCCCATCAAATTTTTCAAATAGGACCTTTGGCTCCTTTCTATTTTGTAATAGATTGGTTGAAGGTATGGTTTGATTATGGCCATAATTAGCTTCATGTATCTCTTTGTTTAGCCTTAAAGTTCTTGCTTCACTGTTCTTAAAAAGCATGGTTTCTCTACTTGAAATTGTGCATCACCCTCATGTAGATCTTGAATTGGTTGCAATAATTTTTGCAAGGTGGACACTACACCTTCCAACACAAACACCATTTTTTGACAATATTAAGAAGTGGGATCTTGCCAAGCTATTATGCGAGTGTCTTGAGCTAAAGAAGAGTGAGAGAGGGTGCTCATAATAGACAAGATCTTGGAGCTTTTTTATGATACTTAATCTTAATTCCAAGACTTAATGCTCGATTAAGAGAACTTGATACAAGACTTTGGATTACAAGAATAGAGTACAAGGAAAGAATTGGTTATAAGAACATGACTTGAGAACATGAAAAGAACTAGAAGAGGACTCACCTCGCAGGAGCCTCACAATTGGTGTTGGCAAGACTAAAGCCTCTTGTAGCCCAATACCTCTATTTATACTAGTGATTAGGGAGGTTAAGGGGGACATATGTCAATACGAGAGTATGATACATGGCATGACATGCATGTCAGCACATGGTGCACATGCATGATGACAAATGGACGTTGACATAAGTGTGACATAAGAAATGAGGCAAACATAAGAGATGACATAAGCAATGATATAGACAATCCTCTAGAAGCTTTGAGTACAATCTTCTAGAATCTTCTAGGATATTCCTTCTAGACATTTTTGGGAGCTCGCATTTGTGATAGTGGAGCATGAACCTCTAAAGTGTGGGGACAAATGTTATCCACATTAATATCATGGCATGGACATGTTTTCCAACAAAGAAAGCTATGCCATTATACCTATCCAAATTATTGGTGTTGATGAGGGAGATGAATCTCAAGAGATGCATGAGCTCAACAAATTAATCCAATGCTCAAGAATTCAATAAGATGAACTTGTAATCCATTAGAGGCTTGACACATTTTAAGCACTCACGGTCTTTCAACTCCTTAGAAATGGATTTTGTTCTTGTGCAAGGCGAATCAAAATTTTTAACAGGAATTCTTTGAAAATCTTGACAGGCATGGTTGTGAAGCTTAATTCTTCTCATAGTCTCCATATGCCTAAGGTATATGTTATCATAGCCCCTGTCTTAGATCATCATTAATTGTCTCATGAATGGTCTTCCAAGAAGTATGTATAATTACCTACCTTGCTAAAGTCTACCATTGCAACATTATGTTTTATCATTCCACAAAAGTAGCTCCTACTTGTTCTAGCATACCAAGAGCTCTTACAATGTAGCCATTTGTTAGTTTTAGCTTCACTCTCAGTTTCTAATAGCTAGCTTTTTGCATGGCTGCCAAACCTCTTTGGTGGTTATGAAAACACTTGCACCATTGTCTCCCATTAGGGAATTTTGGAGGTCATTTGGAGGGCCATATGAAGGAGAGAGAAAAATAGAGCGCGTCCAATGTGCAGGAGGGCTACGTTACGTAGGAAAATACGTGGAAAGACTCAAAAAATAGGAAAATACCCTAAAAACTTTCACGAATCTAGGATTGTGGCATCGTAACATCTTTGCTTTTACCAAGCTGTTAGGTGCGTGTGTGGTCCCACTGCTAATATTCTCTTATGGTCATTAATGTACTGGAGGGTGACCATTAAGCCTGCAGAAGATATTGGAATTCTAAAACACTTTCCCTCCATTAGAATGCTTTCAAAGTGAATCTCCCTCCACTAAAGATTTTCTCTCCGAAGCTATGGCTTCCACGTCTTCTCGCCCAAGAAGCTCTAGGTGTTTATGGTCTCTCACACCAACTACCAACACCTGCACTTTGCCTAGAAGGCCAAGTAGTAGCATATCCTCAATTACAATATCAACTTCAATAAGGGCAGAGAACCAATGGGTTGGACAAAGGATAAACAAAGGTTCATGGGTCCTCATGCAACCAAGAAGACCCAAGAGGTCTAGTGCTATCAATGTTTACCGCTCAGCATGGAAGGCCAGAGTGTTGGATTTCAAAGTTGAAATCGGCAGAAGATCTGTAAAGGAAGTTCTTGTTCAGCATGTGTTTACCCATCTAGACGTTGTCAGGAGTTTTTTGGAGCAAGGGATTGTGCATATGTATATACACATGCATGGTGCATCAAATAAAGGATTGCCCATTTTCCAGAGCAAGGTGGTTACGTAGGGCCCACATGTGTACAGGTAGGACATGTACATAGTGCATCGATTTTCACTATTACCAGTACAAGTGTGTTTTCTCTATAATAATGAGGAGTTGGTAGCGCGTAAAAATTCTCAAGGAAGCTATCTGCGGGCCGACGACATGAGGTAAGCAGGTGCGTCAGATGGCATCTAGTGGCGTCAGGAGCTCGAATGGGGTCAATATTTGCACGTGGAGAAGTACGGACACAAAGTGGATGTTTTCTTGTGATAATTATGCAGAAAGGTCATCATGAGGACCATATTTTGGGGCCACTTCACGTGGTTGCAAGATGCATTATTGGAAAAAGCTGAGTGCCAGGTGTGCGGATGATGCAAACAGGTGACAACTATGCACTTCGAGGTCAGTTTTTGGCCTGTTCAGGTCTGTTTGAGGTCATCTAAAAGGCCAAGGGCGCCCAACTAATAAAGTTAAATTTGGGAACTAAAAAACCAGAGAGAAGACCAGAAAAAACGTGGAGAAGAGAGTAGGAACAACCGCAACTGTTTTTTTGCTGTTTTTGGAGCCTGTTTTGGCCATAAACTACTCATCCGAGGTCGGATGACATTGTAGAATGGGGTTTTGGGCCATTCCAGACACGATGGCACTGTTCATTTTGCCTAATTCCTCACTATTTCTGTGTTGTTTTGACTGTGTAAGTTTGTCCTATGAGCGAAGCTTCTGCTCCAATTTGTGATTGTATCTGGCATATTTTACCCATATTCTGTGAGCTGTTTGCCCCATTGGTGTTGGCCCAAGCTCATTTGTATCTAAACATCAGAAATTCTCCTCTTTGGAGCTGAGTTTTTGTGTGTATGTGTGTGTGTGTCTCTGTGTTGAGTGGGCAAGTGGGAAATCTCTCTCCTCTCACTCCATTGGTGTGTTCCCTGTCTTGGCCAGGTGGATTGTGTAAGCCGAGTGATGCCCCATAGTGTGTGTGTATATCATTCCAAGAGTGTGTGTCGGGTCATTATAGAGGCGTTCTATGTGTTTCCATCCCGCTCACAACATGATAGAAAACGGTGGAAATGTTTCATATATACATCAACCACATTGCAATTGTAAGTATTCTTGACATCTGAACTGCATTTGATTTGTCATTTCACTTATTGATACTCTCATTATAACTTTTCTTATATATTTTGCAACGTTTATCCCTCTTCTTATGAGCAATGGCTCCATTCTTCACATCTCAACTACATTAGATTTGTCATTTTGACTTATTGATACTCTTAGTTTAACTCTTGTTATATATTTTGCAGATGTTTATCCCTCTTCTTATGAGAAATGGGAGCCTGTGGAGTGCATAATAGGCCTCTTCCTTGTTGTTCATGCCCACATTGGTTCTCTACAATATTCAGGGAGAAGCAGCAAAAGCCTGGCTGATGAAGGAATATTTTTCTATGACCACTTCTACCAACTCAGCCCAGGGAATAAGAATGGCATGTTGGTGAAAGTGCCTCTACCAACCGATTGGAACACTGTGGACTGGCCAGTTCCTGAGGAAACAATGGTGGAGGCAATGTGAAGTAAGCTCTACAAGGATATACAGAGGTCTCTACGTAGCTCTATTCCCACCAAACTGGTTAGAATTGCAAACTTTTGTCCTGCTGCACTGTTCATAGAGTTGTTTCATAACTACAATATACGTGTTACGAAAACTATGTTCATGTGCAAGTCATTTCAGCAGTCATCCTGTGACAAACTTCTTGATAGAGGATGGTATGTAAAGGAAGAGATTGGCATACGGTGCGAGGTCATGCTTGACACTCTAGTTGTCAAGTACATGATTGCAAGCCAATCACTCTTAGTCTCCTTTTGGTATATGCGATCACAAATTCTCAGAGGTAAGTACATTCCTATGGACTAGGTTTCTGCAGATTTGGAAGATAATCCTGCTGTGGATGTGGAAGTGATTGATAAAGAGCAAGGCATAATGTTGGTGGTTACAATAAGGGAGCTATGCAGTCTTCTGCAGTTGCGGCATGACATAATTGAAGAGTCAATGGACAGGGGATCTTTCATATTTTCCCTTTTTTCTTAGCTGGCCGTAAGTTGATGCAACGTAGGGAAAAAGATATTTTGTGCAAAGAGTTGGATAGTCGGGTTGAAATAGTGTCAATGTAACAGAGATTCTTGTGAACCCAAGTGTATACGAATGACTTTCAATACATGAAGTTTTTTGAGCTCATTTGTCAATTATGCTCTGTGAATATAAGTGTTCTTGAAATAAATTTCTTTAGCCTATGCCACCTCTCTCTCTCTCTCTCTCTCTCTCTCTCTCTCTCTCTCTCTCTCTCTCTCTCTCTCTCTCTCTCTCTCAATGTTAGGCAAGACAAAGACATGATAAAATAGTCATCTTAATCCATTAGAAAGTACAAACTCGTCCGTGAACAATGGACTGAGATACAATTTTTGTAAGTATGGAATCAAAATGTCTTCAAGGTAAAAATCAAAGGAATGCCCCTCGAAAGAGGGTGGTGAGATAGTTGTTCTTGGTGGATTTAGTTCTCCCTTTTCAGGAGTATCATCAATCAGTAGTGTATTATTTGCATCAAAGGGTACATCGATTTGGCTAAACGGTTTGTACAAAAGAGGTAAATGTGGTTTTTTAGGGTGGTAGTGGCCCTCGATGGTAACACATTTTCTTTGATCATACAAAAAGACAAAATCTGATGTGTGAGCGCCGCATACACCGCAAACTATTGTAACTAGTGGCAACAAGTTTTGCCTTTGAATTGAAGACCATACGGAAACTTTGAAGCGCAGAAGAAGAAATTGAATAAATTCTTTGGTTCCTAGATGAACTACGACTCGACAAGTTCTCATCCGAAATGTTTGCAAATCCTCAAAGGGGTCTGCTATACCCAAAGGCACGCGCATCAGCAGCAATCCATTGATGTCCAAGATAATCAACCTCTGTAAAAGTTGACAAGTACATATAAGTAGTTAGAAGCTGAAAATATTTTGCCATACTTGAATAGACATTACCGGAACAACCGTATCTACAGGTAGCAAGGGTCCATACTGGGTCTCTATAGTGTTGTTGTCGTTGTTGCTATCCTTCGCTTTAGCTTCATCGTCATAGTCATCATTCACATCTTCATCAAGGGTCTCCCCCATAGCTCTTTCTGACTCATTCAAGGTTTCCTCCAAGGTCTTTTCCTCTGCCTTTGTTGGCCGGCTTGCATCATCCATATCCTTTTGCTCATCCGTAGGCCTGCTTTCCTCATCCATCCTTGCCTCATCCATATCACTTTGCTCATCCGTAGGCCTCCTTTCCTCATCCACCCTTGCCTCATCCATATCCTTTTGCTCATCCGTAGGCCTGATTTCCTCATCCAGGGTTTCATCCATGGGATCTTTTGGCTCCTCCAATGGCTTACTTGGCTCTTTCATTTTCTCCTCCATAAACCCCTCTGCTTGTACACTAGCACCTTCCATATGCTCATTTGACCTTTCTTCATCCTCGGCTCTTTCATCTTCAGCTGATATGACCCCCTCGGCCCGTTGTGATTCCACTGTATCTGATGCACGGGTTTGTTGTGGTGGCACGTCATGTATTGTCATATCAATCGTGCGATCATCCAAGCCGCTATCTTCAGGTTCTCTGGGGTTCGACATAGTGAGCAGGTGTTGTATTAGACTTAACTGATATCTTTGCAAATAATCATATGTGTAGTTTTGCACAGCACTCTGCAAAATTGAAAGACCACATGGTGAGAAGTCTTGTATAAAGAAAACCAAAACTGACTGAATGCATTGCCAAATGGTTACCTTAGTCATGAAAGGTTTTAATGCAAAGTAGCTTTGCAGGACATATTCTGCATGGAGAAGACATCTCTAGCCGCAAGAATTTCCATCGGTTTGATTTGGTACAGGTACATCTTTGATTGGGGCCTTGTATAGTTCATACCTTCCACATAGCTTGCCATAAGCAAGCAACAACCTCTTTATAGAACTGCACAAAGTAGTATCAAGATGTTAGCTTGATGCTTCAAATTTACATGGATATCTATAAGAAACACTTTTTGATACATAACACTTACAGCCTAATTTTAGGGTGGGTTCCTTTTATTGAATTGAACAACCACAATGCTGGCTGCTCAACATCAAGGCATATGAGACTCCAGTGATGGTTGTTCTCATATGGAAAGATGATGACAGTTACTTCAAGCATAGCACAGTGGAGAAACCAACTCTCAAATGTGCCAGATGGACTGTTCTTTTGTCTAATAATCACTGACATTTGTGGATCAAGAAGAAACACCTCCGTGTGGGTGTGCGATGAAAGTTGACTTTTGATCAAACTGCAGGGAGTGTACCTGAGTTAGTACACCTATGATCTGAGTTTTCAAAGTTAGCATAGTAACACTTACTTAATACAAGCATAGATAATTGTGTCTGAGATCTGAGCATCTGGATTCAGCAATAAATTAATGTCCACTTTTTCCAGAGCCAGCTTTCTGGCTCCATCTATAAATGGTATCCCTAAGCAAACCATCCTTCATTGAAAGTAGAGTTTCTTTGTTGCTTGCCTCTATGGACAAGGTCACATTGCATTCTGTTTGCCTCTAGGACTCCACTGCTACTTTTGCTTTCTCCTTAAGCTCTACTTCCCTCATGTCCTCTGTTTGGTGAGCAACCGTCTCTGCCCTTGCCCTTGTATTCACATCATGTGTGA
>NC_140953.1:78115401-78502901 GCF_014529385.1 Adiantum capillus-veneris | reverse complement strand
CAGATGATGCAGATCTCCCAGCAAACTGTCCTTGTGCAAGTAAAGGTAAAGCCAAAGAGGATGTGCCTTCTCTAGAAGACCCAGCTGTAGCTGATGAGAGGTTGTTCGATTTTGCAGCATCTTGTGGTGCTGGAGACAAATATGATCTAGTTCATTCTATGTTTAACCCAAATTTGATATTGAAGACCTTTTAGCTCAGCACAGTGAATTCTTGCAGTCCTACAGAGATAAATTTGAACTGATGGTGCAGGTAGGGAGGGTTGTTCTACCCAGTATGACTGTTGTTCATTTAAATGACTGCGGTGGAAAAGGACAGGGATTGAAGAAGTATAGGGAATTACCACCTGCTTTGCCGACATTCAGCCTGCCCATTGCACCAAAAAGAGTGCAAACTTATTCAGGAATCCTTTGGCTTTATGATTTACCTGAACATCCTGTTTGGATTCCTTATGCAGAATCCTGATGAAGTGTTAGAGGAGCAGAATGAAACACCAGACAAAGAATGCGAGGAGACAACACATATACAAGAAGTCGAGGAGGTTGAAGAGACAATCGACCTTGAGGTTAAGGCAATTGAAGTACAAAGAAGTAAGACGCTCTCTGTGAAAACCACAGAAATCAAACTACCCTTGGATGTGAGTAACTTCACTGAGAAGCATGCTCAGATGATGCTGCCTGCTGTGCCTGACTTCAGGATTGGAGACAGGACCTATATCTTTTTACATGATGTGCAAATCATGTTTTATTTAAGGGAGGACTTCTCCTTGGCTATCATTTCCAAAGTCCAAGAGGAGAGGAGTGGATTTGTTTCAGAGGATAGTAGTGATGATGAGGCAATGGAAACATCCAGCAATCCAATGGAATGCCTCCGAAGATGCTTTGAGAAACCTGAAAAATACAAGGAGACACTACCTGATGAAGCCACCTTCCAAGCAATAAGACAAAGCCTAAGACCATCAACAAGTCACAAAGAAGTGGAGGATTGGTTTAACCATTCAGGTCAGGGGTCAACTACATCTGTAGACCTGTGGCAGGAAAACCTCTTTCTACAAGATGAGAGCTTCATGGTAACTCTCTGTGTGTGTGTGTGTGTGTGTGTGTGTGTGTCACTTACTCAGACATGATATGTGCAGTCTTGGATTGCTGACAAGGATGACTTCCTTCGACGGCGGACTCGAGAGTATCGTGGAAGGGATGCGGCCCTAGCACAATACCTTTCAAAGCTTTGCGAGTCGCCGATAGTAGTTTTTCACAACCATGTCACAAGAGGGTTCAATAGCAACTTACACATTAAAGACACTATCACGCTTCTTGGGTGGACCCGTGCTACCCAAAAGTGCAAATAAAGTCATTCTTGTGGACAAAGTGTTTGCCAGAAATTGTTTTGGTTACTGCCCGGGCTATACAGGTGGTCGGGCAGCGTATTACTACACTTACACAGCAATGGCACTAGCTCTTGGCAGACAAAACCCAGATGAACTTTTAGAGTATGGCAAACATCTCATGATTTGTTACAAGGGTGATGTGCCAAAAAACAAAATTGAACCTTCAAAATCTTGATACACTTCAAGTAGCAATTGTATAAGATCATGTATTACAAAAATTTTGTACAATTTCATCCACTCAGAGTATCTTTCCACACTTGTGGTTCACATACACCATTGTCTCTCTCCACCTTCGTTGACTTTCACGAGCACCGAAGTTGTTGTATGTCATTGATCTTTTAACTTTTTGTTGTTGTAAATGTCTGATGGCTTGTGTTGTTGCTAAAGAGGCCAAGACTTCTTTTGCCTGCATTTGATGAATGATTCTACGATAGAACCATTCAAATAGTTCTCTTAAACTGTTAGCCTTGATTCGAGAGCCACCATGTCGTGTGTGCCTGAAATAAGCATTTCTCGCCATGTAATCAGACTTTTCCATCCCTTGGGTATTCCATATTGCCGGGTTCCCATACTTTTGTATAATTTATTGTAAATGATTGAAAATGATGTGTTGGATATGAAAACAGATTACTTAGAATGTTTTACACTCACATAGTTACACATAAAAGAGAATCAAATACACAATAATACCATGTAGTGAGTAATCTGGGTGTCTGTCCATGATGTCTTGAATGATTTTTTGAGAAGGTTGAGATTCTCCTTGAACTTGTTCATATCACCTTGTGACCAGTCATCTTTGTCGCACATCAAAAATAGAATGTCTATTGATCGCCAAACCTCATCCTTCGTGTTACGAGTAGTTGGTTCTTGATCTTTGACTGCAATATGTAGCTTTTTCCAGCTCTGATACTCTACCTTGCTAACGTAAGATGTGTTATTTTTCCATGTTTTGTTAGCTTTGGATCTCGTATTCCTTGGGGTTTAGATAGAAACCTCCGTGCCTTCACCCCACCGATGGATGGTTTGCATGGGACATCCTTCTCAACAGTTGATCTCTTTTCATCCCACTGGATTTTCACATTGCCACCATGAAGCCCCATATCTGGAAGTACCAATTCTAAGCACTACAGGGCCACTTATCGCTCTGCTGAGTTCTTGATTTTCCAAGTAAACCTGATATATAAGTAGACCAATTTCTCCACAATTCTACAAAGGGCATGCATTGTAAAGATGTGGACATTCACAAGTGGTATTTTCAAAACCGATCGAAAAGCAGGGTGGTCCTCAATGTGACGTGTTGGAGCTTTTCTACACCACTTTGGGTCCATGACCTTTGCAGGCTCCATGCAGAACAAACACGGCGACTTTGCCATTGCACCCACTCCACAATTATACATGCACTTTAATGTTTTGAGGTCACCTACAAGATGCCACTGAACTTGAAAGTCTCCCCTTCCATCTAGACGTAGTACCTCTCCCTCGTTAGTCTGTCGATCAATCACCTCCGGAATATTAGTTTGAAGGAACACCCAATATAGAATCTCATGATCTTCTTTCTTTACTTGCAACACAAAATAAATGAGACTTAAGTAGATGTGAACATTTGAGCTTAGCTGAGAATCTCGCTTACCTCAAACGCACCAAGCCACCATATGTTAGATTCTGATTGAACACGAAAATACAAAGGATCATCATTGGGACACTTTGAGAGGGCTCTATTCATTAAAGTAATAGTAACACGCTCTAGCTTTTTCTCTTTAACAAGCTCACACTCATCTAGTTTTAACACAAAATGTAATACCCCTCGTGACTCTTCAAATGTGATGTTGTAAAAATCCACCATTCTCTTCAGTAACATCTGCAGGTCCATAAAAATATTATTGAACTCATCATATGCCATGTTTGCTCCATGGCCACTGTAAGTTGCTTTAATATGAAAGGGCTGTCCAAGATATTCTCCTTGTTCATCGTTAAGCTGAAGCCTCTCTTTCCAAACACTTGAGGTTGATGGTAAAAGTTTGGATTTTATACCCTTCTTAACAAAGCTGGATGAGACAGATTTTTGTATAGCTGAATATCCTCTTTTGCTTACACCAAGTGAATCAAGTGTGCCTTGTATCTCTTTTGCAGGCACTGAGTTCTCTGAAATAAAGTGGTCCACTACATTTCGTTGTAGGACCTTAAACTTCTTGTCATGTACTATATCTGCTGCCAAGCTTCTACTTATAAGTGGCTTCAATCTCTTTCCTATATTGTCTTTGGGGTCAATGTTTTCCTTGTCAGGATAGATTGAATCTCTACAAGAAGACAATGCATAAGTAAATAACAGAAAATTTACTTCACTAACACTATTTAGGCACATGAAAACAATGCATAACAAGAAAAACAAAAAAATTACTTAACTAAGACAATTTAGCCAACCAAGAAGCATCACCTTAATGCTCCGATTCTTTTCTTGAAACCTCCGGATGCAACCTGCAATGTTTCAAGATTGCACAAGTTCTTCTTTCGGATACGACCACCCAAGATGGTGTCCTTCATTTGACAACTTCGTACCTTTCCTTTCAGTTCCTGTACCTCTGTTTTGTGCTGCAAAATGGTAACCTGATCTGTAGAATGTAAATGTGAAAGACGAAAAATCTCACATTGTTGAGCTTGGAGAATGCCCTTATAAGTTTCAGCTTCCCTTGTAAGAGATTTACAATAACCCAGAAGGCCCTTTTCTCCATCACCAACAAAGGTCAATAAGCTTGTAGGATTGACAAACGGTGGAGACGCATTAATCATTGGGTTCTTAGGATAGAGAGAGCCTCTTGTCCAGATATCTATGTGTTTAGCTCCCTGAGCTCTGAGCGTGTCTATGGATGCGGGAGGTATATGTGTGTTTGCTTTACTACGCTTAATCAATGGTTGGTACTCATTGTCCAAATCAATGTGAAGGTGGTATTTGGCTCGTTTCTGCATAACATTTGTGCCATTTTAGGAGTGCGCCATTAGCCAAATGTGCAGGTTTAATGGAAAGTGAATAGGCAGCTGCGCCTTCGTCCCTCCATGTTAGCCTCATTCCCTCCATGTTGATGAGGTTCATTCAATGAAACTGAAAAGAAGATTATCCCTCAATCATTACGAACGAATGTTCAGAAGAGTAAAGAATCTACTTAAACTACACTTTTTTGAAATTTTACCATGAAAGACCCACCTCTATTATTCTCCATATTTTCTAGAGAGAGAGTGCAAAAATTACATTTTCTTAGAAGGCCCTCCAAATGACCTCTGAAATTTCATTATGTATGTTAAGGGTGGGGTATTCTTTCTATTATACTCTATTGATAATTTGGTATGACCATCTTCAGACACCTAGGAGCCCCCGGAGGGGTGGATGTAACCCACATGCAAAGATTGCAATGGGTCCTTGAAAAAATAAGCTCAAAGATGAGAAGATGAGAGTTTGTTCTCCTCCCCTTCCAAAGCCGCATTAGAGTGATTAATGCTTTTATGATCCGGTATATTGCTTTCCTCAGCCTCGTGCTCAAGATGGCTAAGTGTAACTAGAAAGAATTCTTAAAACCAGTGAAAAGGTTTCTTTGGAAGAACAACACGAAAACCTCCCGGCCATGGCAGTGGGCTAGATGGGAGGTAGTTGATCGCCCGATCGACCAAGGAGGGCTTGGCATTCTGAACCCTGTATCCCATGTCGAGGCCCTTTGTGCCAAATTTATGGTCTCATTGGCTAAACAGGACCAAGCTTGGGCTATCATGACCAAGGAAATGCTTGATGCAGTAAAACTAGGATCGAAAGGGGGAAAGTGGAAGGGGGTTGTGATGCACGATAAAATCCTCTCCCTGAAGTGGTCTTATCTTAGATCTTTAGGACTCTCAAGGGAGCTAATGAGGAAGTGCAAAAAAGTAGCTGAAGTTTTGGCATGGGGGGAAGCAACCAGATACTTTAAGAACTCCATTTTTCACTGGTCCCCTTGGCTCTCTAAAATATTGGGGCCGCCGCAAAGCCCCTAGTGGATAGAAATGGCCAGGAATGTGAATAATAAGGGGCTCGTTCAACTATAGCAATTTTGGGATGGCAACAGGAAGTTCTGGAAAACTACCGACTCTTTAGCCATCCAATTTCAACTTAATGGCTTTGAGATCTTACCAGTCTGCAGGGTGATGAAAGAGCTTGATAAGGTGGTGATTCCAATTTGTGAATCGAAATTTGAATGGGACGCTTGGAGATGGTTCGGGAGCAGTCTCTTTTGGAAACCGTATTCTAAAGGCATTTACCATGCATTAATGCACGAGGCTAACTGGGGTAGCCCCCTCAACAAATTATAAAATGGGGATTGGATGGAAAAACGGTGGAAGGGATTCATGAAGAACATCTGGAAGCCAAGGTGGACTCAGTATAAGAAGATATTTCTGTGGAAAGTGATGTGGGGTGCTCTGCCGATGGGCATAAAGATACAAGAAAGAGGAATCGGGTCCGATCGCTGCTCGGGTGTAGAATAGCTAGTGAAGACCTAGCCCACCTTTTCATGGGATGCTAGGCAATCAGTGGCATGGCTGGGAAAATATGCAAGTGGATTCAAAGGACATGGCAAATTAAGTTCTTCAAGAGTGATCTGTTCTTTGGTAGTAACAGGCTGGGAAGTCATGCTCTTCTTGTCTGCACTCAAATAATCAGGTACTACTTCTTTCACCATATTTGGCAAGCAAGGAACCGCCACGTGTTTGAGGGGGATCTGGTTGTGGCAAGCTTTTGTGAAATTATACAAGAGAGCAGAGTGACAATTACAGGATCGGAGGCAAACAAGCCTCAGAGGACTGGTCTAGAACAATACATATCATGATGACATCTAGTAAGAATTAAAGCATAGGAGTAGTTGTGGTTTCTCTGTCCAGAAAACTTGTAATCCTGTGACCCTCGAGGCTTAGTCTGAGCTCGAGGCTGGTGTATATTTCTGATGTTCTAGTTAATACTATCCACTCACAATTGTGAGTTTTGCAAAATAAAATAAAATTTCACCCACTTTATTGATTGGCACTAGCCTTGTGTTTTCTTGAGGGGTTTTTCCACGCTCAATCTCTTTTGTCTCCCCAATATACTCTACAAGTAATCTGATATTTCCATTTTCACCCTCACAACATTCACCACCTTTAACACTAGTTCTGTAATTGGACACTCAAATGTCCTAAGACACTAAAGTATTCTACTTTTTCATCAACTTTTGACAATTATTTCCATAAGCTAACAATTGCACTGTGTGCATAGGTTATGAGGTGAAAAACGTACAACAGTTTTTTCCACGTCAAAACATGTACTATAGAAAAAGAGATATGATAAGCTTTACAATGGAAATTCACGCAAATTTTGAGCTGTTTTGGGGAAAAAAACATAAAAACTCTAGAACTTCCTAAAGAAATCATATTTTTCAAACTATCTTGAATGGAAAATATCATATTTAAAAACCTATATTTATCACTCACTATAAGCAGGAAATGAGAATTTGATTTTTGCAAAATACTATTTACAAAGTAATTTTCAGTCTTTCAAAGCTCTTTTCTAACAATTCATGCTATCTATTTACAAATTCATGTTTTAAGCTGAATCTAGGGGTTAAAACCAAGATACTACATATTTTTTTAGAACTTTAGAAAGCCTAAATCCTCTAAGTAATTTTGCATTTTGAAACTTTACGAGATATGCTTTATAGTTGATTTACTCTTTTCATTTAGAAAACCAATTAAATGAGTATTCAAATGCCCAAAATTCCTTGTTATCAAGGAATTAGCTATACTTTACTAGTTTTGTCAAAAATTTCAAGTATTACATGGAGTTTTCTTGTTACTATCTTTTACATAAAATATTAAGAATTTCTAGCATGCGCAGTGTTACAACAAAAAGAAAAGTAACTCATTTAGTTTCGTTAACGCTCTTCAATTATAATCTCTCTTTGAATTTTGAATCATACATGTATATATAATATAGTCAAGACTTTAATGCACGGATATAACATATTCTACTTTGTGTATGATCCAATTTATAAAACATGCTGCTTGACCCACATAGCTGGGCATAATTAAATACTAATGTAAACTTTTTTTCTTTGGTTAAAAGCCTACATAATTACATAGCATTGGTCTAAAGGAGCAATCTAAAACTTTCTCATGAGACTTTGGATTTTTTTAACGCATATGGTGCTTATTCTTTGCAAAATTTGAATGCACATTTGTGCAACTATAATTATGGGTCAATTTGGTTATCCTTGTAGGCTCAAATATGTAAGTTGATAATTTTAAAGAACTCTATTACTATTATACAAATGCTTCTTAAAAGGAATTGAATGAGTTCTTTCTTTTAAGCACATGGGATGTTTTTGAAAACTAAGTAAAAAGGACGCTAAATCGTCCTTTTTGGTACCAAACTAGTGTTAATGATGGCTCTAGCAATTTTGCTCATGCTCAATCTCTTTTCAGAGGGCTCACGTAAAAAGATTTAGTATGCCATGTTCAAAATAAAGGATGGGAATTATAATTCTTATCCTAGAAAAAATTCAACAAAATTACAACACTGGAAGGGGTTATAGTTCAATTTTTGAGAAAATAGCTACTTCATAGGGAAAGAGGGATTTTGATTGAGGAATTTTAACAGTACTTGAATACACATGACACCTAGGATTTCTTAGTAGTGCACCCCTCAAGAATGTCTTTCAGCATTTTAGGTATCAAATTCTAAACACTCATCTTCTCTAAGCACTCTCCTCCAAAAATTCACATGATGGCTATAATGATTACTCTGTACATATCCATGAGAATGCATGTGACACCTTGGCACTAAGTAGCACCTATATTTAATGCAGGGGAGAGTTATGGGATCGACGGTTGAGGTTGGGGGGCGACATTTTGAGACCCACAACACGATTTGAACCCGTGATTGAAACAATTGGATCAAACACAATGATCATAATGCTATTATTTGCATCTTGAATGACTTCCTAAAGTTCTTTTTAAAAAAACTCTTCAACTTTAGGTACAATCTCATGAGAAGTTTGTGGGATAGTATGAATAAGGCCTTTGATTCTTCTAATTTTTGAGTCCTTTCTACATTTTTCATCTGTATTGAGGATTGCTTTTAGCATTGAGGATATGTAGGTATGGTCCTTGGTTGATGTCATGGCTCGACCCGAGCATGGCAAGACCTTGTAATTTTTTGAAATGGTCAATATAATTCACTGACAATTGTCAGTTTTGCTAATTAAAAAGAAAAAAAGGAAAAAAGATATGACTTTAAAAACATTGACAAGGTTTTCTTTTCCGGGTTTGGAACATTTTTTGTGGAGCTGGGTTTGGAACCTTTTCACATTCATATAAGCAAACTAACTCCAAATTTGAGAGGAATAATCACACTAAAAATCTCATATTATAACTTAAAATTCCATTATTTGAACCGGCTTAAGAACCTTTTCACGCAAATTTATGCCGACCATTTTTCATTTTGAACGGGCTTTGGATAAAGCGAACCTATCTTTTCCCAAACCGTGTCCCAAAGAGGTGTAGTTAGCCCTAGCCTTGCACGTTATGTGAAACGAGTACCATCGGCAACCGCCCTCTTTCTCTCTCCTTTCGCCCCCCCTATGAGTGCTCTCTCTCTCTCTCTCTCTCTTTCCCACTTTTGGCTTATAATCTTCATCTCACATAACGTGACACTTGTAAAGGGTCACTCCTTCTGTCATATTATGTTAATAGATAATGTACTTTGAGATTCTCCAAAGTCAGCTAGTCTTGCCTTTAAATATTAAACAAGGGTTGTATATTGTTTCATTTAAAGGAATGAAGAACTTTTGTAAAGTGAAAATGTTTATTTTAAAAGTGAACATCCATCACTTTACCTTTTCAACGTCTACTTCCCGTCAACTTTTTTGTTTACGGAGTGTCAGGAAGAATTGGTTGGGGAGGAAATCGATTTTTGTGTGAAGTTGAGGGGGTAACTTGAAAACTGCTGACCCCCTCTACTGTGGGGGTCCCCTAAGGAGAGCAAAAATAAAGGCTTTGATAATCATTGAATGCTTCTTCTCCTTTGGTAGAAGTGGTTTCTTTTGAAAGCTTTTGACCTAGCCTATACATTGCATCAGTGAAATCAAATAGCTGAAAAGGAGACCCATGACCCTCAATCCTCGAGGCATGCTTTCAGAGTTTTCTTGGACATTTGACGATATCAAATGTTTTCCCACAACATGAAAACCGTACATATCAAATTTTTAAGCATTTTAAGCATACTAGTAAAACGGCGCCGCCTTCGGCAACAACATGGCTCTGCTTACCCTCAAACCCCTTGCTTCCACTACCTATTCAGAAGAGGGTTTTGGACCACTGGCCAAAGTTATGAGATTTAGTGCCATCCCACTTATAAATTTTTAAACTCACCTTTGAACTCCCAATCAACCCAAAGGCGAGAGCACTGAATAAGCTCAAAGAAATCTAGTGTTAAAATCTGGTGTCATCCACCTTTTCCGTTTGTTGAAGTCTGCTCCTACCTTGGGCTTGCACATCTTCTACCTTAGATTTGTTGAATTGAACTTTCCAAATTGAGTCAACTCTCAATTTTGTCAATTCTCAATTTCATAGATGCCGAGGTCAATTTTTTTGTCTTTGATTCTCGATTGTGGATTTCATCGATTGTCGCTGATTGTAAAACCAATGCTTATTCTCCCTCCCCTCTCTCTCTAGTGCCTGTGTGAGAGCCCTCTCACCCTCTCTCTCTCTCTCTCTCTCTCTCTCTCTCTCTCATAGACACACACACACTCACTCACACAGGATGTAGTGAATGGTGCTCTCTCTCTCTCTCTCTCTCTCTCTCTCTCTCTCTCACACACACACACACACACACACACACACACACACACACACAAACACACACATAATGAGTGCACGACATTCATAACAACTTGTTGGACTCCTATCGATAAAGTGTCAAGCTCAATGTACTTTGTTAATGCAATGCAGATGGGGAAAGCCTTCGTGTAATGCGTCGACACCTTGGGAAATGGCACGTCGACTGTCTCTTATATTCACACACATCGAGAGAATGGGTCTCTCTCTCTCTCTCTCTCTCTCTCTCTCACACACACACACACACACACACACACACACACACACACACACACACACACACATGCTTACATGAATACATGCATCTAGCTTTTGAACTTTGAGCATCGAGATCAAAGATCATTTATGACATAGAAGGTCCATACGCACCTCCGAAGGGAGGTTCATTGAGCAACACATGGGGAAAAACTCTTTATGGCCTTCAAAATGTAAAGGAAAGCCACCCTTCAAATGATTTTCAAAAATAACAGTAGTTAAAGGTTAGCCTTGAAATTGAGGCACCGAGCCTTCCAAAAACTATAGGCTTAAGTATTATAAATTTAGATAGAGTACTAAGGTCTTTTTGACTTTCCGCTGTCAAGACTCATAAGTCTTTTCATTTTCTACCATCCTAGTACTCACCTTCCACTTTTGCATTTTCAATTAAACGTTTTTTTTTTTAAAATGAAGCAGAATGTGACACATGGAGGGTCTCTCCTTCCTTGAAAATTTTAAGTTCAATTATATATAGTATAGAAGTATAGATATAGATAGAATTTTTATTGTTTTATATGGAAAAAATATTAGCTACTCTTTTGAAAATACATGATAATATTAAAAAAATAACAATCTATTAAGGGCAAGGGTGTCCTTAGTGAGTAGGAGTCCCCATGAGCTCAATCGTAAAATCTCTCTCTCTCTCTCTCTCTCTCTCTCTCTCTCAATAATGTAGATAACAACCCCTACCTTTGAATGCATGTCCTCAAAGCGAGATCGACCTAAATTGATGCGCGGACATGCGAACCTTCTCCTTTTTCTCAACCGCTTTTAAAAATAAAAACTTACTCAAATTTATAAAAGGTATCAATATTGGTCTTGAAGAAAGCCCTTTGATAAAACAAAGCCAAATATATAATTAAAATCCAAATTTTTATTAAATAACAAAATCTCCACCACAATTATGTTTACTTGCCTAGGTGGAGTGAAACTAAATTTATACATTTATTCTATGTATAGCTGAAAGTCTTTGGTCTTTACATTGTACATTTTAAAAGGCTTTTCATTTCCCTATGCATGTCCAATCTGACCCTTCACTTTTATATTTTACATTAGATGTTTCGTCTAAACTTTTGTAAAGTGAACCAATGCATGACAAATGGATGTCTTCTTCATGCTTGAAATTTTTAAGCTGCATAAGTATAGTATAGATATGTGTGTGCGTCTAAATTGCGAGGTTCTTTCAATTTCAATATGTGTGTGCCTATAAATTGGAGAAGGTGGAGGACGATTACCTGGTAAAACGCATGCACCAAGGTCTTAGTTGATGGCGAGGATTCCCACCAACTAATGAGCCAGCGCTCATTCTGCAAACCATGTGCTCAGCTCACGCGCACGCACAGAGAGAGAGAGAGAGAGAGAGAGAGAGAGAGAGAGAGAGAGAGAGAGAGAGAGAGAGAGAGACTTTGCTCATCCGCCTGTTGACTCGCTTTTTTCTCCTCTTGTCGCTCTACTTTCTTACAGGTTCGCCACTGCGTTGCAGAGCACCTAGCTAATGGCAACAATGGAGGTCGTTGCAGAGCGCCAAGCCGATGGTAGGAGTGCGCGAGTGAGCGTCGAGTTGATGCCAGCAAAGTGTGTGTGTGTGTGTGTGTGTTCCAAGATGGCAGGAGTGAGCGAGTCTCTCTCTCTCTCTCTCTCTCTCTCTCTCTCTCTCTCTTGCATGAAGTTTGGAGCAGGTATTGTCCAGTAGGCCGAGGTTCTATCACTTTCAATATGTGCGTGCCTCTAAATTGGAGAAGTGGAGGACGATTACCTGGTAAAACGCATGCACCAAGGGCTTATTAGATGGCGAGGACTCTGCAAACCATATATGTGCTCGGCTCACAGGAATGCAGAGAGAGAGAGAGAGAGAGAGAGAGAGAGAGAGAGAGAGAGAGAGAGAGAGAGAGAGAGAGAGAGAGAGAGAGAGAGAGAGGAACATACCACCAATGGACCAACACTTTGCTCGTCCACCTGGTGCCTCGCTTTTCTCTCCTCTTGTCGCTCTGCTTGCTCACAGGTTTGCCAGTGCGTTGCAGAGCGCCGAGCTGATGGAGCCGAGCCGAAGCGAGTGAGAGCTGAGCTAGCAAAGGAGGTCTTTCTCTCTCTCTCATGAAGTTTGGAGCAGCTTGAAGGCCGCCATCATGTACTGGCCGGCAGGCCGCCATTTTAATTTTAAATTTTAAAGGCCACCTTCTCAGCCAGATTGAACTCTCTCTCTCTCTCTCTCTCTCTCTCTCTCTCTCTCTCTCTCTCTCTCTCTCTCTCTCTCTTTTTCTTTCTTTCTTTCTCTGAACTGCCGGATGCATATGAGAGTGCCACATGTCAAGGGGGAGGACCGGAATCCCTCCCCCTTTTATAATAGTATAGATAGATGCTATTAATGACAAGCTTTCTGTTGCTTCAATATTCCTTCAATATACGGAATCAATGAAAGTCAGATCAAATGACTTACAATAGCAAAAAAGATGTCTTCGTTGGAAAAGAGTAGTGGTCCAAAAGGTCTGCACGAAAAGCCCCATCTAGAGAGCTATGCCAGCACATCCATATGTATAGTAACATCTATTTCAAAAACTTCAGGAAGGAAGTACGAAGAGAGAGGGCTCCGCCGCTCCATACCTTCCTTCCTGAAGTTTTTGAAATAGATGTTACTGTACATATTTTTCACGTTTTCACTGCTATAAAGCTCCTCCCTCTTCGTACATTCCTTTCTGCTTTCTGCATTTTTGTGTCCATGGCTTTTAACGAGGATGCCAAGGACCTGGTGCTTCTTTTCTCCTCTCAGGGCTCGCGCTCGTGCAACGGGCGTTTCAGATTAGGTATTTTCAAAGACTTGCCAACGTTTTGAGGTAGATGTGCTTCAAAGTAGGACATATGTGAGAGCATGCAGTAGCAGACTGAAGAAGAAGAAATAGTTGATGCTTAACTAACTCACTACTTGACAGAGTTTCTTGTGAGTCTTTGTGTCAAACTATTGCATCATAATTCTCTCGGTGGGGATTTTCACGCAGACCTTTTGGACCACTACTCTTTTCCAACGAAGACATCTTTTTTTCTATTATAAGTCATTTTATCTGACTTTCATTGATTCGGTATATTGAAGCAACAAAAAGCATCTAACTAGGCCGTACGACTTTAAAGTCTGGAATTGAAGGTAATCTTGCATGCTTTTTTGTGTTGATTTAACTTTGAGAGGTTCATTGCAATCCCTATATAAAGTCAAGGCTCAAAAATTCTCCCTCTTGGATCAATTTACAATTAAGGCATATGCGCTTCCAATGTAACTAGTATGTGACCCGTGCGTTGCCGCGGCGAAGAGAAAGATACATGTCAATCATGGCAACCTCACTCTCCTTCATTCCACGATGACTTGTAAATATATGTGATTCTCTTATGAGATTTTGGAGCTCTTTGATACATGCATCATGCATCAATTACTACTCTAGCTACTTACTCCATGGATGAGACAAACAACTCATACAATGTAGGCCATCTTCACATCTAATCAAATCAAGTATAAATCTACCTTTTGGATTAGCACTCTATCTACTTTTTCCAAGGCAAGATTTGGCAACTCGCGATATGTAGGTACTCTCCTTCTACTCTCGACTTGCGACCAAGATATAAACATCCTTTCTGGTTTCCACGCCAGGTACCTACTTTTTCATGCCAAGCTACAACACGCTCTTTTCAATTAGGGCATGGCCATTTGCCCCCCCCCCCCTCTCTCTCTCTCTCTCTCTCTCTCTCTCTCGGGTGATCGACATGCCGTTAAGAGCCATAGTTATTCATTTAGGCCTCCTCTTTCCCCATCCTCACATCTCAGCTTCTTGCATGGTCCTCCACCTGGTCCGTGGCCCTCCTCTTCTATTTTTTTGTCTTCCCCTCTAATATGAGCCTGATGCATCCCATGCTCCGCACAACTATCAAGGTTTCAAGTGTGGGTTGCCCCATGTTGTACATGCTCACTCTCTCCTTTTGTCTCCAACCGGTCCTGTGTGTGTGTGTGTGTGTGTGTGTGTGTGTGTGTGTGTATTAGATTAACTAAATGGAAGGCCTTTCAATAGATGCAATCACATTTGCTTTCACCTTGTAGGCATGTGGCCTTACGCACATGTGTATGCCATGAGCAAGCAAGAGAGCATGTGTGTGTGTCTAGAAGGTCAGCTCTTGAAATGCGTTGGTCACAACATATGCCCTCGATATTCCCAACATGGTTGTTGTAAGAAAGTCGAAACGAGGGAGGATCTTAGACATAATGTATTTTTTTAAAAGCAACGTCAATAGGTAGGATGAAAAGGGGGCTTTCTTTGACGCCTTACCTTTAAAAAAAAGATTGTGAGTGGAGATGTTATATTAACTTAGCAAAGCATGTACAATGAGCCTCAAGCACTACATGTGCCTTGAGGAGACAACATTTCCAAAACGGGGTTGTACAATCCCCAAGCAAGAGGCCTTGATCGTGCCTTGTATAGCAATTCCAACCAAAGATTAGTGTTTTGCTTCCCCTTAGCAAGTGCCACCCCAAGCAGCCAAGTGCATGTTTCCATTCTTTTCCTGGTGTAGTTGACCTACTCTTGACCTTATCAAACATATAAGCTCAATGTTTTCATGCATGATATCATTGAATTGAGCTACCATAATGGTTCTTTTAAAGATGTGAGGGTTTTAGGTTTTTGAAATTTGCTTCAGATACTCGCCCTTCAAATTTAAGGGTTGTTGTCCATCCCATGGTAGGATGAAAAGGCCTTCAGAATGAAAAGTAGTATCACTCTTCAAATTTGAGGGTAGTTGGCACAACCTATGGTATGATGAAAAGGGGAGCTTCTTTAAGGCCCTCAAAATGAAAAGTAGATGTCCTAACGGGGCTACTGTCCCACTACGCTGCATGTGGTGGTGGTTTGTAGATAGAGAGAAATGGAGTGAAGAGCAATATTTTTTTGCTATCTCTTAATCCTCTCTCTCTCTCTCTCTCTCTACTTTTCTCTTTCCAATATGGGTAGCTATGATAGCTCCTCTTCTTTGTAGACTTGTGCTCAATTTCCAACTTGGTACTATAACACATACTCAAAAAGATACCGTCTGCTTCCTCACATCTCATGGACTTATACTCTCATTGAAACTCTTGTTGCATGCTTCTTGTTACTTACATGTATATTATACAAACTTGAATGAGAGGTTGGAGGAAGAGCAATTGTATGAAAGAGCACACATAGTTCTTGTATTGTTTATACTCATGCACAACACTTACTTTTGTGCACTCTTGTGTGTATGTTTTTGTGCGTATGAGTGAGAATATAGGGATAAAAAATGGAAAATTGGACTTGTCATAGGGTAGAGTAGGATTTGTACAAAAGATTTGAATGAGCAATTTTCTAAGTGACTTTAGTACTGATGAATTTCTTGGGTAATTAACATAGTCCAAGTGCAAGATTCCTTATAGTGCAACATTAGCCAAAGAACAAAGAAAGGACTCAAGGGTGTAGATAAAACCCGGATGTAGTGTAGTGCATAGAGTAGTGATAGTGCAGCGTTAGCTAGAGTAGGATCTGCATCCCAAAAATTGAGAGTTCTGTCCATTTGAGATAGACATAGGGGTAGGGTGAATAGAGTAGTGATAGTGAACCATTAGTCTGAGGATAGAGAAAGGACTCAAGGGTGTAGATAAGACCCGGTGGATGTAGTGTGGTGACCCTTATTATTCATTGTACTGTCCACATACCAGTGTTGGCTATGAGCAGGGCTTACCAATAACATTTTTCCTAGTTGAATAAATTAAGGACACCTCTAGGAATCTTTTGATACTTAGGTCAAAATTTGAAGCATTTGTCGACATTTGCACTAAAATTTTCAAAACTTTGCTAGTTTTCTTATGGGCAAGCTCAAAATTTGGCAGAGATTTTACACTTTTAGCTTGCTAAAAAATCACTAAATCCCAGTTTTTGTGAGCACTACCTATGAGCCCTCTCGATCGGCTTGAATCCTATATCATTGTGGCAATCAAAATTTGCGATGTTGGCACTCTTGTTGTTGTACTTGATATTGTACAACCATGTGATTGCCCTCTTTGTATAGTATATGTGTGATTTATGCTCTCTTTTGCGTATGTACATAGGGTGTGCATTCGCCTTGGATTTCATTGAATCTCCCATCCCTAGTTTGGCTTAACACTCGTCGTGCAGTCTGTGACATCTCCAATCTTACCACCAAGGTGGCTTCCAAGTAATCAACTTGGTGTGGCCAAGTTCAAAGCCTTGCTTCAGGTATATTCTCCTAAATATAAAAAAGGCCCTAATTGGAAGGATACCTTCATAAAAAAAATTACACATCAAAAGAAACCTACCTCAATAACGTCCTGGCCAGCCTTACGTCTACGCTCTAAGCGAGTGGCTAAAAACCACATACTATTCCTAGAGCCCCTTCACTTGCAGTTGCTTGGACACTTCTTTCCAGTCCTTCAATGCTAGCAAAACCCCTTGCAAAGTGTAAAGGTGCTATAATATAGGCTATATATCCTCTTTTCTTTTATTGATATCCTTATATGTGACTTCTGCATTTTCCAACCCTCGACTGACTCAGCTTTGGACTATAAAAGCATGCAACCATGCTACTCCCTTAGTAGTCTTCACATTTGCATTCAACCCTGTGTAGAGATTCGGAAGTACTTGCAAGTTGAACCGCAGAGAAGGCAAGGTGCCATGCAAAGAGAGAGTGATGGGTTGCATCACACGCACACACACACACACACACACACACACACACACACACACACACACACACACACACACACAAGGGCCAAGATCCCTTTAAAATCTATAATAATTTCCAAAAATGCATTGGTGCACATTATCCTACAACATAGGAAAACAAACTTTTTAAGCATGATGCATCCATGCAATTTCAACTTCACAATAAAGTCGAGGCTTTCAATTATCTTGGCCTTGAGGTGCTTGCAAATTTCTTATATCGTTGTCATTATTCACAAATTAGATCAAGCCAAAAATTCATGGCCGTGACCTTCACATTGGGATTACAGGCATCTGAAGTTCCCTCTTATGGATTTAGTGGCGTGCGACCTATCAAAGTCAAATGAAAAAAACACCGTGTAGTAGCTTGGAATTCTCTGCACTTAGGCTAACTACTAAACAAAGACATATCTACACCACATTCCTAAAGAGTTTACAATATGGCTCACTAATGTGGATATACTGCAGGCACATGCCTTCAAAGCGACTGATATAAGTTATCTTTGATTGACTACTCAATCGACTCTTTTGTTGTGTATGCTAGAGTGGTGCATAAGAGTGAGATGCTCATTTGTATGTGTTCATTGAATGACGCCACTCTTGTTTCTTGTTTCATGTGTAAAAACTTGCTACACAAGAGCAAAACAGGTCAAGCATCACTTATGTGCCAATGAGCTCTGCCCAAAAATATTTTCATGACCATATTCAATAAGCAATTACGTGCATTCCTTGAACCTTCCCATGCTACATATTCCATGTTGACTTCCATATATGCACAAAGAAAATTTAAGGGGAAAATTATCCAAATACCCCTCAAATTTCAAAAATTGCCAAAATACCATTGTATCTTTTTCTTTTTGTATTGTTCAAAATTTCATAATCTTTATTCCTTTTTGACAATTGAGATCCATTTTTACTGCTTAACATGTCATTTGTCACAAATTACGTAGCGAAAAATTTAATTAATTATGTTTGAAAATAATGAAGCAATTCGTCACCAAAACCAACTCAAATTCTACTTTTAACATCTTGTACTGCTAGACAATCAGTCTTCTTATGAAAAGCTACAAAATTTTTATATTTGGAAATATTTAATCTCACAAGCAGGGGTACTTTGGGAATTTTGAAAATTTGAAGGTCATTTTCCAAATTTATAACAAAGTATTGGGGGAACTTTGGGAATTTTTGAAATTTGAGGGGTATTTTTGGAATTTCCACAAATTAGACCGAGCGGCTAAACGGATTGTCTTGAACTTCCAGGGAGAGAGAGCATCTTTTTGTCGAAGATGACGTCATGGGAGAGATCTTGGTTGCAGGTATGTGGAGTAAGAAACAAAGAGACTCAGTTGGGCATTCAAAACCACAATGCCAAACTCAAGGACCTCATAGCTGCGGCTAGCTATTTACCAAGGACCATTCGTCTCCACGATAAAGAAAACATTGCGTTTCATTTCGTTTTAGCTGTGCCAAGCTCCATGCTAGGTGGTTGTGAGTGTTGAGTGCAGGTGGTGTGAGGTTTGATTTTGGTGCAGATTATGTGTAGGCTACCCAAAATGGCGAGCAAGGTGGTGCTGAGTAGCTATTACATGTATCGGGAGGCTATTGCAGCAGCTCGTGTAGCCTAATCACACGCATGCACAACGTACATGGAACCCCCCTCAGCCCCTACGACCATGGTGCATTCTATTTTGCACCCTGCGTCCCCACCTTCGGGCCTTGATCGATGCCCTTACCCCTCCCTCGCTTCCCACAGCACTACATGCATAAATTCTCTCGGCACTTGAAGGCTTTGCATACATCTCCAAAGATTTCCTCACGGTACCATGTCAAAAGCTTTTTTGAAATCCACAAAGCAACAATACAACTTTTTTCCTTTCAATCGAGACGCTTCCATAAGAACTCGAAGAGTGACAAGGTGAT
Organism: Adiantum capillus-veneris; assembly: GCF_014529385.1. Taxonomy (NCBI): domain Eukaryota; kingdom Viridiplantae; phylum Streptophyta; class Polypodiopsida; order Polypodiales; family Pteridaceae; genus Adiantum; species Adiantum capillus-veneris. Next base: position 78,483,730 of record NC_140953.1, on the reverse strand, counting down.
CAATAGTGCTATGATGCTTTCGAAAACGTGCTTGGCCAAGCACACATTTGCCATTCTTTTCAGCCCATTCACTTATCTTCATCTCCATGATACATCCAAACAACTTTTCCATCAAAGAGCCAACCATTATAGTGCGATAGTTATTCACATTGTTTACATCTCCTCCTTTGTGCAAAGGTTTGATCCAATTTGCACTCCAATCATGAGGCATGCCATGCTGAAGTGCAAGGTTAAACATATCACATATCCAATATCATGTTTTCTTGCTTGTCCATTTAATCATTTTAGCCTTGACACCTTGAAGGTCCCCTGCCTTGCGAGTAGCAAGTTTCTCAAGCGCGCGACATACATCTTCAATGGTAAAAAAGGGAGACATAAACAGAAGGGAGCTACAACACTCCATCTTATCAACATTGGGTTTCTCATAGAGGTTCTTGCAATGCATATCCATATCCTCAGCAGTCAAGTCACCAAAGCTCTCAATGCGCTTGCATTTTAGATTTTGCCAAAACTTGCCATATGCATGTGCTTTCTCTTGCGCTAAAAGTAGTTGTTTTTTGACTTCCCACCTTCTCCTCTTCTTTTGAATAGGTGCTTTGTATGTGTGTGAACATTCCAAGTAAATTTTCTTGTCTTTGCTTGCATCCAATATCAGCAAGTGTTTTCGGCTTGACTACATTCCATATCAAACCATTTCTTCTTGGTGCTACCCTTCTTAGACCTTTTGCAAGACATGTGTTTCACCAAAAAACATTCCTTCGTACAAGAGAAAATTACTTCTGTGAAAAATGTCCACTTGCATTCTAATGTTGGGCTCTCTTGATGCTCTATCATGCTTAACATTTGGTCCACCATATCAGCATATATAAGTGCTGATTTGAAGTGTAGACATAGGTAAAAATGATTCACATCATGATTGCAGGCTACATGCTCGGGCCATTTACCACACTTGAGGTCAATACATAACATCCTATGATCCAACTCCAGATTCCATTCACCAATTGTAAAGCTTTGTATGCATTCAAGAGTGGCTTTCGAGAACAACATATAGTCAATCACGCTATCACCATTGTGCTTTCTACATGTAAAGTCATTGGTGCCTTGCCATAGAGATACACCATTTGCAATGAGCATTCCGATACTATTACACATATGTAAAAGTGACTTTCCATAGTGATCCAGTGCTTTTGCATCATTAGAACTTCAATTATACATGTATGAGTCATCCATTCTTCTTCACACATGCGGCATGTCGATTTGCTGTGTGTCGTGTTATAACGTATTTGTGGGAGCATTCATGTCTTCAAAATGGATAGAGATCATCCATATCCGTATTTGTGCGAGCATTCATGTCTATCCATAACCTTCTTGCTTGTTTCCTCATATGCTTTGCGACGTACATTTTGTTTCATAAGACTGCGATCCTCATATACATCACAACCCGTTCCTTTAAGGTAGATCCAACTATTGTCACGGATGATCTTTCTCTTTACCTCGTCAGCCATGGTACATATAATAGGTCTTTCTCCCAAGAGAGGGACTCCTTGTTTTCCAACTCAATGTGTGCCATAAGCCATGATTCCTGACATGGCAAAGTGTGTAGCAAAAAACTCTTCAATAGAAACCGCAAGAGATTGGGGTGTTTCCATGCTTTCCTCCTTGATTCCACGAATGACGATGTTCGTTGAGCGTTTTTGTCGTTCTTGCAATTCTTGAGTGTCCACATTCTCTACATTCTTTGCTTGGACAAAGACTTGCGTGATAGGAGATGTAGAAACCACATTATCCTTACATATATCAGCCCATGATTTGGATGAATTTCTCATCTCACATACATCATGTCATATTGTATCTATCGTTTTCTCTTTCAATACATGATCACTCTCAACTTTGCTCAAGCGCTCCTTCAATACATTCATGTCAACAAGAGAGCATTTACATTCTTGAACTTCATTCTCAAGATGCATCAAGCGTGTTGTTTGCATTTCAAGAACCTTCTTGAGGTGCTCATTCTCCACAACGAGAACTCTTAAAGTGCCATTCTCCATTGCAAGTGAGCACAACTCTTCACCTTGCTTGTTGACGGTTTCTTGTAATGAGATCAAGTAAGCCATGATCATTGCTTCTGTTGTTGTAAACGATGTGGTTGGATAAGCATCCAAATTCCTTGGAGATTTTGCATCATTCTCCATGGCGAGTGTGGATTTTCCACCCTTGCAAGTTTTGTCTGACATTGCCTTCAAGTCGGCAACAAAAATGAAAAGTTTTGACAATTTTTTCAATTCTGAGATGCTGTTATAGCAAAGCCTTCCATTGCACAAAAATAATTATGTCTTTACATCAATGCGTAGAGGGCTTGGTTCTCTTTGATTGAGTCTATAGATCACCTAAATTGGAGTTCAAATGAGAAAGTTATGGTCAAAAGCGTGAAGTGTTATCTACTATCCTTAAAACTCTTCAAAGCTGGGATATGGCGATACACTCCTCGAAGCTGGAGCATACTGCTACTTGAACCCACGGTGACTCCCTCAGATCTTCTGCACCTTCCTTGACACAAATATGCCCATTGAAAGAGTCTCTCTCTTCTCTCCCTCTCTCTCTCTCTCTCTCTCTCTCTCTCTCTCTCTCTCTCTCTCTCTCTCTCTCTCTCTCTCTCTCTCTCTGAACCAGGCGGTTGCAGGCGTGGAGCTCGTAACGGAGTGAAACTCGCCATGATGAGAACAAGGGAAGGGTTGATGCCTTTGGGAAAAGGTAAGGCAAGGGAATCCGAAGAGTTTTGAGGCAGCGGAGGTGGCCTGCGCAAGGTCTCCTCTCTCTGTCTCTCTCTCTCTCTCTATCTCAACCAGGTGGTTGCACACATGGGTAGGACCGGAGAGATGTTTTTAACCTTGCAAGGTAAGGCTTGAAAGAGGTGCAAATAGTAGGAATCTCTCTCTCTCTCTCGCTCTCTCTCTCTCTCTCTCTCTCTCTCTCTTTGTTTGTGATTCAAGCTGTACACATCTGAAGCCTTTCACATGGTGTCGACTTGCTTATCTGCACGTTGCAACTTAAGCCTAGTTGTAGGCCAAAATTTGTGCAGTGTGGACGGTCGTTCTAAGTGCCATTGCACCACCGTTTATGCTTTTGGTGTGTTGTTGCTTACCTTCGGGTGCAGCGTTAGCTTAGAGGGTTTAAGCGGATGTGAAGTATAAAGGGAGAACAATGAAAATTTTGGGTTGCAAGCATGGCAAGAATCACAAAAACATGACTTGCAGTTACTCTCTCTCTCTCTCTCTCGCTCTCTCTCTCTTAGTTGAGTGTCAGGCTATGAGCATGTCTGCCTCGACCATGGTAGGAATTAGTGCAAGGAGATTTTGATGTGACTCCTCTCTATGTAAAGAGTACTATCTCCCTCTCTAGCAAAATTAGCAATGGCAAGGTTAGAGGTCACCATGCGAATGTTGCACTAGCTGAGGGGCAGAGACACATGTTAAAGGCATGAGGTGATTTTTGCAGGCATGTGTTCTGTGTGTGTGTGTGTGTGTGTGTGTGTGTGTGTGTAGAGGTTTCTACATTCCCCCCACTTAAAAAACACTCAAATACACAGTTCAATAGTAGATCTCTCTCTCTCTCTCTCTCTCTCTCTCTCTCTCTCTCTCTCTCTATGTGTGTGTACAGGTTTCATTAAATCCCTCAAAGCCAACTCGGTATATACCGCAGATTTGGGCTCGCTCAGCCATAAGTGTAGCGAGTGCTTAAGACCCTTGAAAAGGGGAAATCAAAGATAGAGGAGCCACTTTGTTGGCTTCACAGACATTTAAGTAGAGAGCTCAAGAGAATCTCTCTCTCTCTCTCTCAAGTGAGTGGCAACAAGCTATGCAATCTATGTGTTTGTGTGTAGCTACCACCATATACACTCTCTTCAAAGGGAGATATTCCCTATGAGAGGAGATTCTAGAATATCAGAGCAACCAAAATAGGGTATGCAAAGAGGTGAACTACCAAAAGGCAAATGATACTTTGTTGTATTTAGACAAGTGGTATGAAGGGACCAACTAGGAGCCCAAATGGTTGAGGATTGCACTTTGGATGTGCTCTAAGCTATGGAAGATGGTTTGATTTCGTTGCCTTGAAGAGTCCTCCACTTTCTTACCATACTTGGTTGTAAAGCATGTATTGACACATCATCCATTTATGTATTTCAAAAGTGAACACATGAGGATTTCCAATTATAGTCTTGATATATCGATGTTATTTCCTAGCAATGAGGTTATTGTTGTACGATTGTACTGGATAACATATCTAGCACAAGTAGTTTTTATGTTTACCTGTTTATGAAGTCTCTACATGGCCCTAGGTCTAGGTTCTCTCTCTCTCTCTCTCTCTCTCTCTCTCTCAAAGAAAGGAGGTTGATTCTATCTCTATCTCTATCTAGGATTATGGTCCCTCCTTGGATCGACACATGTCCACACCACATTAATCCAATCAGTGTCGCTTGCATTGACGACAACGTGTGTAGAGAGAGGTTGATTCGATCTCTATCTCTATCTAGGATTATGGTCCCTCCTTGGACACATGTCCACACCACATTAATCCAATCAGTGTCGCTTGCATTGATGGCCCGTGCGTAGAGAGAGAGAGAGAGAGAGAGAGAGAGGGAAGAAGGGGGGGGGGGGGGGGGGGGGGGAGTATACTATATATAATGGGGAAAGGGATTCCCCCCCCCTCCCTCCCCTCGAATAGGAGTATCCATCAACACCACTAGACCAACAAGAAACATAGATACACTGGTTGAGATGGGGAGCCATCCACCCAAAATAAGAATTTTCGGCTAACATGGGAGCCACCCTACATAAGCGAAGAAGACTACTGCCGCTACGGCTAACACGGTAGCCACCCGGACCAAGAGCAAGCAACTAAACGTCAAGAATGGATCCATCCTAAAGGAGACCTTATAAATGATCATGAGCCCAAATTAGAGAAAAATACTCCCAAAAGATGTTTTAGAGACTAAAGCCATGGTAGAGTGAGACTAGCCATAAGGTGAGATTTTGATCTTACATTTGTCCTTCCGTCATTCACACTAGCCAAACTCGAGGTGACACGAGACTTAGCTCACATTTAGATTTTAAGCTTTAGCTTACATTTTCATTTAAATCTAAGATCTATGCCAATCCATTTTAGTAAACATCCAATCAAAGCCAGTTATTTGCGAGCTTTAAACTAGAGCCATATGCCAACTACAATGGACACTATTATATGATCATATGGGAAGTAAAATCGAGCAAGTTAATGAAAGGAACTTTATCAAAATACACATAGTTAAGAGTTCCTATAAGTCACTCATTTCTTCATTTGAGAGACTAAATAAATTGGCCCTAGATCTCCTAAAGATCGCGGTTCAATTTATGAATGGATATGCTAAGCAAGAGGAAGGTGCTAGCAAGCCTGGCATTCAATAACTTTCGAGCTTGTTCTTTCTTGTGTTTTTTGCTATCAAGTAAAAGAAACTTCGTAGCTTTTCCATTGCCCAAAGGAATTTTGTAATTTTGTGAAAATCATTTTTCTTGAACATTGGTCTAAAACATTGCTGGCGGCAAGACTCCCTATGCATCATCCCTTGACCTTATAGGTACCCCCCTCTCTCCCTCCTTTTACTTTTGCACTATATTTGAGTATTTTTCAACTCTTTGCTCATGGGACAACTTTATTAGCTCACTGTCGTGAATATGTTAGGGTGATGCAAATTGAGGCCATCACATATTTGTTGCTATTTGTTGACCAAATCAGTATCCTCATTGAGTTTTATTTAGCGTTTATGAGGAATCTACCAAAATCCCAAAAGAAAATTAAAGGTTGACTGCATGTAAGAATTTTGTGTTGCGTGGACTATTGCATGCTTGTCTCCCCGTCTTTCTTGAAAGGAAGAATCTTAATAAAGTTTTGTTCCGCATTTTTTCTAATCCCCCCCCTCCTCTCTCTCTCTCTCTCTCTCTCTCATCGTGCATACAATAAATAAAGACTCCAGGGTTTACACCCTCTATTTGCATGTGAAATCTCTCTCTCTCTCTCTCTCTCTCTCTCTCAATGTGCAGCACGCCTTTGATGACTCTATGGTAGTTCATGTAATGTAGCATGCACACAAAAAGACCCTGCTCCTTCTCAGCAAGGCTATCTGCCACCACATCTACATCTACTACTGCCACCACTATCTTCAAGTGCGAAGATCGTTGAGGGCAAGGACTATAGCAAAAAAAAAAAAAGAGAGGCAAATCTCTCTCTCTCTCTCTCTCTCTCTCTCTCATTATATAGTAAAAAAAATCTGCTTTGAAGGGTTTGCACCAACACAGATCCTTTGAGGGAGGTATTTTTTATAACACATTGAAGAGATTTAAAAAAGAAAGTCAGTTCACTTTCGTATTTAGTACACACAAACACACACAAAGTCAAAAGAAAACTCTATTCACTTTTTGCATTCATTCCCATGAAAAATTTACCTAAGATTCAAAAAATTGAATTTCTCAACTCTTCCTCCATCCCCTCTTTCAGCCTCTCTGTCTCCTTTGCTCACATATCACAAGCCTTGCATCCACCATGCCCAGTGCATTAGTAGAGAGCCCCCCCCCCCCTCTCTGTCTCCTTTGCTCACATATCACAAGCCTTGCATCCACCATGCCCACTGCATTCAAGGAGGCGAGCCCTCCCCCCCCCCCCCGCCCCTCTTTCCCCGCTCCCTCGGGTGCCACTCCTTGTCTCTGATTGCCCCATAAAAGCGGCTTGCACTCTCTCGCTTGACCTCCATAGCTAGACCTAAGAAAGCCTCCCTAAAGCATTCACTGCAAAAAAGGGAGAGCTTTGAAAACTCTAAGCCTCCCTAAAGAAGTCACTACAAAAAAGAGAGGGGGTTTTTTAATTTTTTTAAAAAAGGAAAGCCTCCTAAAGGATATGCACCCGTGCACATCCTTTAGGGAATTTAGGGAGACTTTTTTTTTTTTCAAACTCTCTATTTTTGTTTTTGTAGTGCAACCTTTGGAGGAAGTCTTTTTGGACTACAAATCTAGACCATTGAAACAAGCTTGTCTATTAATCCCACATAACAAGATAATGATTATTTTAAATTATTTTGTTTTGGCCTTTGCGAGAGGGTGTTGACTTTTGTTTATCTCTTTGGCTTCAAACTCAAAGAGGAGCACTGAGTTTCTGTCAAACATCAAATTTTTTTGTCTTTGGAATATATTCCAATGTAAATAGTTCATTCTTACAATTTTTTTTTCAAAAAACATAATATTGTATATGCGGTCTATATATGGAGTGAGAAAGTAATTATTGTTGGTTAGGTACTTTGCTATTGTCGTAGACAAAGCTGCCATCGTTGTGCAGGCCCAAAGCATCAACAATGATCCGTGGTGTAATGGCGACTTATTTCTTTCTCCTTCAAGTGTGGTGAGAATTGTTGTGTCATCTTTCTTGATTCTGGTTATCAGCTCATAAATTCGTCGAAAGTCGATACCAATTGACACTGATGTGAAAAATCTGTGTAGGTTCATTCTTTCTAGGTGGTTGATGATGCCCTCTTTGTTGGAACACTCACTAAGCTCTCTTGGAATCATTGGCATGTCCATCGTATTGCCCTATATATGGAACTCTCAATGTCCCTTGATATAGCATTATGCCTTCTTCTTCTAGTGTGGATTTATCCATCCACGCTTTAGTCGGCTTCAATGTTGCATCTTGGGTGGTAAAAGGCTCTGTTGCTGCCATGATATCTTTCAGGGTAGGCCTTTTCCTCTTTACAAGCAACTTGCCTGCTTCCATTGGTCCTACTTGCACTCCAAGTTCCAAAGTTTGAGTTTTTTTAAGAAAATCTGGCAATTTGTCAGATTTTAGCTATCCAAATGATTTAAAAGTTGAACCACAAGCTAATTAGGGACTAAAGTTGCCATTTGAATGGAAAAAAATGCATTTGTATGCTCATTTAATACAGTGAGACATCATAAATGTATGATGTCTATGTGCTCTAACTAAGATGAAACTTGACATATGTATAGCTCATAGCTTGTACACCACACATATATGCCCGAAATGGTATTTGAACCAAGAATGAGCAAGAATTTGATTTATAAGCTCTTTCTAAACTTTGAAATGGTAAATTGGGTGCATTTGGGCGCCATCGGGTTAAGCCAAAAGACCGGCCACAATAGGGATCCAAAGGAGGGAAAATAGGGATCCAAAGGGGGGGGCCATCTGCAAAAGAGCCATGTGCAACAATGGGCTAAAAAGACCCTAAGGTTCAGCCCATTAAGACTTCCAAAATGCTAAGGTTCCAAAATTCAAAGGTTGTGTCCAAAGGTCAACCATGGGGGAATTCGATGCTTTGTGTGTGTCAAAAAAAGTCTTTACAAATCCCTACTTAGAAGGGGGCGAGCCTTTCTTGTAGGGGATGAGAGAGAAAGTCACACAGACACACACAAGCTCCCTTTACACAAAGGGAATGAGGGACACATGTCACCTCACTAGCTCAGATGCCCACAAGGTGTACCCAATTCCTATTGGATGGCCTTGGAGGTGGACCAATGAGAATTAGGCTAGAGTAAATCTAGTTTAATTAATTTAAAAACACTTAATAAAAGAACCAATGAGAAATAAACCCTCTAGAAGACTATTGGACAGTCTCCCAAGGGGTCCAATGAGCATTCAACAGCCGAATGGCTTGCTTGATTCCTATTGGCCAGGAGGCAAAGGGGTCCAATGAGAATTTAGTTGAATTATTAAATTAGCTAAAGCTCTCACAAAAGGGGAAAGGGAGACACATGTAAGAAGACTATCACTTATGCTGCTTAATTGTCATTGGCTAGCCCTAGGGAGGTCCAAGGAGAGGGTAGCATGAGCAAATAGCAAGAGGGGTCGACCAAGAGAGGGAGGGGGCTGATTTTTGCAAGGAATTATCACACACACACTCGCACAATCTCATGTGTGAAGTAAAGAAGACTCTCTCTCCTTCTCAAGCTTTAATGGAAAGCTTACCACCTACTCCAAGCTTGTGAGAAGGGAGGCCTACACCAACAACGCTTGGCTTTGTGATGCAAATCCAACCAAGAGCCAAGATTCAATGCATGCTCATCTCCTCTACCATGCTAATTACTAAGCTAAGCTATGCTAATATGAGTGATTATGTGAGGAGATGTACATCTTTCTCGTAAGACTACTCCTTCTTCCTCTCAATCTACTCTCATACCCTGCTAGCTCTCACCATCTTCGAAGGTGTGTGAGGTCTTGGGTCTGAGACCGGGGATAACTGATGTTGTGTTTGATAAGTGTTTTGCTTAGTGCATGAAGCTTTCATCTTCATTGCACTAGCTAGTCTTGAAGAAACACAAAGAATTGTCTTGTACAATGTCTCTCTTGATGGAAGAAACCACAATACGAAGCCTTTTGGAGGGGGGACCAGCTCCATGAAAATCCAGTCCTCAACTGTTGTCAATAGCTTAATTTCTCTCTCTTTTGAAAGTATTTTTCATGCTATCTAACTAGGTGTTATGCTTTTTGTTGCTCTCTCCACCCAAGCACTCTTGTAATTCTCATTAGGAATCTATTCTAATGAAATGCCCACTATGTTCATGCTAATTTCCGCTACACACAAGTTTTTAGGCCATTAAATGTTACATTGGTATCAGAGCACAAGGTTTCTCTTTTCTTGCTCAAGAAGGGAGGTCCTCAAGATAGCTCTAAATGGTTGGTATTATTAATTTCCTGTCAGTAAGTAGAATAGGGATCTTTCAGCCTTGCAGTGCGCTTGCCTTCGTGCACTTAACGGGGCATCACTGTCGAGATCTATGGTCTTAATAGTGGAGTCCTACGGGGCTTGCCTACGGCTTAACCACTATTGAGCTATTAGAAGCTTGACAGGAGCCAGTGCTGTTTTGGTGTTGAACGACCCTCTCTTCTATTCCTTGCAATTAATGGTATTCGAGCCACGAGTACAGTAGCTTGAGTGCTTTTTCTAAAGGGGTAAAGAGGAGTAGCAACTAGGGCTTGAAGTGCCAAAGTAAACCTAAAAAGATTACACCTAAAAGTTGTTAGAATGGTTGACAATAGTAAAGAGAGTGAAATTAATGTTGATAACTTTGATTTTGCTAATGCGCAAGCTACTAATGATGCTCCGATGCTTGTTAGCTATCTTGTTTCTAGGCTTCAACAAGCCATGGGATATCCATATCTCCAAAGTGAAGTGCAACGGCAGCTCCGTGCTCATGGGATTCTCCAAGCTCACCACCATGACGAGAGAACACCTAGGAAGCCTCCTTGTGAGACTTCCAAAAGAGGTCTCTCTCCAATTGGGGAATTAAAGAAGAAGAGAATCCATATGAAGGGCTCAAGAATTTACTTGGAATAAGAAAGAAGTGAGTCTCCCGCCACCTCGGCGGAAATGGCTCCACGAAGACGGCGGGCTAAACGCTCTCCATCACCACCAAAGCGGAGAAGACCATCGCATCCTTCTCCACACCATAATTCAAAGAGGGATGATAAAAAGAAAGAGAAGAAAAAGGCGAGAAAGAGGACACCCTCTTCTCCATCTTCTTCATCCTCTTCCTCTTATGAAAGTGATGGTGAAGACGACGAAGATCAAGACAAGAAAAAGGCGAGAAAGTGGTCACCCTCTTCTCCACCTTCTTCAAATTCTTCACCTTCTGAAGAAAGTGATGGTGCAACCTTTGAACCATCAAAAAGAAGAGGCCATAGGAAATCCTATGCCGCATGGAAGAGGTCATCCAAGCTGAAGAATGTCAAAGAGGGAGGGAAGAGCATCTCTTTCCTTACCTATGATGGCACCTTTGGTGCTACGGACAAAGTCTTGGCCTTTATCCAACATTTTGATGCGGCCTTTGGAGATGAGGGCTTCACGGAGTCCTCTAAGCTACGCCATGTAGCTATGCACTTTCAAAAGTCCGTCAGGCAATGGTGGTCTAGCCTACAAGCCAACGGTGAAGCTCCGCGAACATGGAAAGCTTTAAGAGCTTCCATTATGAAGCAGTTTTTGGCCACCGATGCCAAAGACAAAGTACTCACCGATTGGCGAAGCTTAAAGCTCTCTCCCAATGAATCCATCCACAAATATGTAGACAAGTTTTGGGACCTACAACTCAAAGCCACTGTCTTCAAAAAGTTGGATTTTGGGAGAAAAAGCAACAATTTTGTGCGGGCTTAACCGAAGAAATGGCGGAGTATGTCAACTCCCAAAGGCCACGTACCATATCGGCAGTAATACACCATACTATGGTGGCTTCTCGAATCAATTTCCAAATGGGGGCTAAAAGAAATAATAAGCTTACGGAAAACAAGGGTTCCAACGAGCCTAATGGAAAGGACAATGTCCAAAAGTCTCCCAAGGGCAACTCCAACAAAGCTAAAGAGAAGGGAGTTTACAAAGGTAAAAACAAACTCTCTCCTGAAGAGCTTGAGCGTTATCGCAAGGATAACCGGTGTTTCAAGTGCGGCGAACAAGGGCATGCGTACCACGCTTGTCCCCAAAAGAACAACCTCCAAGATCCTCCTAGAGCTACCTTGGTTGAAATCCAAGAGGAGGAGACTCACCAAACTCACCACAAAGGATCTCCTCTATGCCATGCTTGGGGAAAGGTAAGAGAACATAATGCTTTTATTCTCTTTGACCCTAGTTCTACTCACAATTTTATATCTATAGAGTTGGCCACCAAGCTAGGCATACAAGCCTACGAGATGGGAGATGTCCTACCTGCAGACAGTGCTTTCAAGGGGCAAGAAGCTTTAGTCACTCCCTTAATCGGGAAATTGAAGCTTCATGTCCAAAGCTATGTGGACAAAGAGGACTTCTTTATCTCTCCTCTCAAGCATGAGGATGTAATCCTAGGGGCACCATGGTTTGATAGCTGGCTGCCAATGTTAAATTCCCTGAAAGTAGAATCTCCTTTAAGTTCAGGGAAAAATACATGTATATAGATGCTAAGAAAATGGGTAACAGTATCCCTATTGTACATACACCAGCTTTCAACAAGTCAATAAAGAGCTATATTTCCGTGTACATGATTTTTGTTAAAGATTCTCAAAATGAACCTAATGCTTTAGCAAAAGAAAATAAAAGCAACCAAAAGGAATTAGAGTTATCCAATTTTCTCAAGGGGTTTCAAGATGTTTTTATTGACGACATCCCTTGTGAGCTACCTCCTAAACGAGGTAATGATGACCATGCAATTGAACTTCTTCCAGGAAGTTCAACGCCTAACAAACCTCCTTATAGAGCTTCTCAAGCTCAACAAGAGGAGATTATGCGGCAAGTGCATGAGTTGGTTGAGAAGGGCATGGTTAGGCCTAGCTCATCTCCATTTTGCTCACCTGTGCTATTAGTGCAAAAGAAAGACAGCACATATTGTATATGTGTCGACTATAGAAAACTAAATAGGATCACTATCAAGAATAGGTTTCCCGTTCCACGGGTAGAAGACCTATTTGATAAGCTACAAGGATAAACCTACTTCAGTAGGATTGACCTAAAAAGTGGCTATCATCAAATAAGGATAGTTGATCAAGATATTGTAAAGACCGCATTTCGCACCACATTTGGTCTTTACGAATACATTTTCATGCCTTTTGGCTTGACCAATGCACCAGCCACATTCAACCGCTTGATTGAGAAGCTGTTCAAGCCTCATCGAACCTTCACTGGAGTGTTCTTTGATGATATTATCATCTACTCTAATTCATTAGAAGAACACAAGCAACACCTCCAAGTAATATTTCAAGTTTTAAGAGAGAATAAACTTCATGTTAATCAAAAGAAAATTGAATTTTTCTTGCAAGAGATTCAATATTTAGGTCACATTATCTCTCAAGATGGCATCCAAATGGATCCATCAAAGTTAGAGGTAATAAACGGATGGCCTAAACCAAAGAATCTTCATGAACTGAGAAGATTTATAGGTATGTGTGCATACTATAATGATTCATAGAAAAGTTCTCACAAATTGTGGGACCATTACATGATCTAACAAAGAAAAGCGTTAGGTACACATGGTCTGCTAAGGAGAACAATGATTTTGAAAAGCTTCAAGAAAAGCTTATCTCTCAACCTGTGCTTACACTACCGGATCTCTCAAAACCATTTGAGGTCCAATGTGATGCTTGTGGTGATTTCCTTGGAGGTGTTTTGCTTCAAGAAGGGCACGCCATAGGCTATGAAAGTCGAAGGCTTGACTCTATTGAGCAAGCTCTAGGCATATAGGAAAAGTAACTCCTTGCAGTTCTACATGCCTTAGACTCATGGAAGCACTATTTATTGGGGACTCCTTTCATTATGCGAACAGATCACCAAAGTCTTAAGTACTTCATGATGCAGACCAAGCTCTCCGACAAACAAATGAGGTGGGAAAATTTCCTTTCGCAATTTCATTTTCATATTGCTCACATTGCTGGCAAGCATAATCAAGTAGCTGATGCACTCTCAAGACGACGGAGAGTGAATGCGGTTTCCATAGCAACTCACAATGATCTATCTTCAATGATAGATGAGTATGCTATTGATCCCGATTTTAAAGATGTGATTTCAGCCCTTGCATTAGGGAAGAAAGAAGAGCCATTTACTTTACAAGATGGTTATCTTCTCTATGGCAATAGACTATGCGTTACTAACTCACTACGTGAGAAAGTAATGTATGAATCTCATGCTCCACCTTATCCGGGGCATAGAGGGATTCAGTCTACCTTAAAGGGACTTGAAACATATTTCTATTGGTCTACCATGAAAGTGAACATACAAGAGTATGTTTCTAAATGTGTGGTATGCCAAAAGACAAAATTTGATAGAGGGAAGCAACTTGGATTGCTTCAACCCTTGCCAATCCCTAATTCACCATGCGAGAGCATATCCATGGATTTTATCTTTGGATTGCTTAAGTCTATCCATGGGAATACGGGAATATAGATGATAGTAGACAGGTTCAGTAAACAAGCTCATTTTATACCTGTCAAAAAGACTATCATAGCCCATCAAATGGCAACCCTCTTCATTTCACAAATTTTCAAGTACCATGGCTTGCCAATGTCCATAGTGTCGGATAGAGATCCTAGAATGACCAGTAATTTTTGGAAGGGTCTCTTTGAGAATTTAGGGACAAGGCTAAACTTCTCTTCGACCTATCATCCACAAACGGATGGCCAAAGTGAAATAGCTAACCTAACAATTCTCGATCTACTAAAAGATTATGTAGCGGAAGTAGATCAAAGTCCCAATGGGAGAAGTACTTACCCTTAGTGGAGTATGCTTACAATAACACTGTACATACTTCCACGAGAAAAGCACCTTTCGAGGTAATTGAGGGAAGATAAAAAAGTCCCTTGCTACTTAAGGTACACGGGAAGATCTTCGCTGCAGATGAGTATAGCCGGGACCTACAAGAATCTTTTCAAAAGATTAAGGATGCTATCTCTATCTCAGAGCAAAGGCAAAAGGCTGCTGCTGACAAGCACAGAAGAGGCCAAGCCTTTAAAGAAAATGATTGGGTCTTGTTAAAATTTCCCAAGGCTCGATTAAGGCACACGACGGGCAAGAATCCTATGGGACACCAAAAGTGTTATGCTAAACTAGCAAAAAGGTACTATGGTCCCTTCCAGATTCTTAGGCCAATCAATGAGATGGCCTATCAGCTCAAGTTGCCCAATCATTAGCTCATACACAATGCTTTCCATGTGAGCCTATTAATACCTTACAAAGGAGAGCCACCTCAAGAACCAACTACTGAAGACCCAGCGGAGATCGAGGACCAAGAGGAGGTGATGTAGCCCGAGTCCATTCTCCGACATGAAGACAAGGTACTAAGAGGCGGTAAGACTATCTGACGATATCTTATGAAGTTTAAGAGTTATTCTTTTGAAGATGCTAGATGGATGCAAGGCATACAATTAAAGGATAATATAAACCTTGTCAATGCTTACAATGCTTCCCAAGAGTAAGAAAATGTTAAAAATGTTAAAAATGAACAAAGTTTTTGTCTTATAAGACTCTCTTTTTCTTTATTGTGCACAAAAATGAAGTAGTATGCATGCTTAGATCAAGTTTGCGGAGACGGTGTCTCCCAAAGACCAAGTAGAGCTTGTCACTCTACTATGGAAGATTGATAGGACTAATGTGTAGACATGCTTGCGGCAGCCTCAGGCTCTCAAGCATCAAATGGACTAGTCATCCATTGTGGAATGATGTCGTAGGGTAAGATAGGGATCCTCTACCCGCTAAGAAAAGGACTCATGAATATGCTTTATCTTCTCTACACCATAGTCGAGGAAGACTATGATTTCAAGAGAGAGGGAATTTCATAATAATCAATATCTAGTTCTCCTAAATGATTTTCTCATGTTAAACTGATCATTTAATATGGGAAAGTGCCAGGGGAGAAAAAGCTAGAATATTGGTTAAGCTAGCAGACCGGCCACAATAGGGATCCAAAGGAGGGAAAATAGGGATACAAAGGGGGGACCATCTGCAAAAGAGCCATGTGCAACAATGGGCTAAAAAGACCCTAAGGTTCAACCCATTAAGACTTCCAAAATGCTAAGGTTCCAAAATTCAAAGGTTGTGTCCAAAGGTCAACCATGGGGGAATTGGATGCTTTGTGTGTGTCAAAAGAAGTCTTCACAAATCCCTAGTTAGGAGGGGGAGATCCTTGCTTGTAGGGGATGAGAGATAAAGTCATCCACACACACAAGCTCCCTTTACATAAAGGGAATGAGGGACACATGTCAGCTCCCTAGCCCATATGCCCACAAGGTGTACCCAATTCCTATTGGATGGCCTTGGAGGTGGAAAAATGAGAATTAGGCTAGAGTAAATCTAGTTTAATTAATTTAAAAACACTTAATAAAAGAACCAATGAGAATTAAGCCCTCTAGAAGACTATTGGACAGTCTCCCAAGGGGTCCAATGAGCATTCAACAGCCCAATGGCTTGCCTGATTCCTATTGGCCAGGAGGCAAAGGTCCAATGAGAGTTTAGTTGAATTATTAAATTAGCTAAAGCTCTCACAAAAGGGGAAAGGGGGACACATGTAAGAAGACTATCACTTATGCTGCTTAATTGTCATTGGCTAGCCCTAGGGAGGTCCAATGAGAGGGTAGCATGAGCAAATAGCCAGAGGGGTCGACCAAGAGAGGGAGGGGGCTGATTTTTGCAAGGCATTATCACACACACACTCACACAATCTCATGTGTGAAGTAAAGAAGAATCTCTCTCCTTCTCAAGCTTTAATGGAAAGCTTACCACCTACTCCAAGCTTGTGAGAAGGGAGGCCTACACCAACAACGCTTGGCTTTGTGATGCAAATCCAACCAAGAGCCAAGATGAAATGCATGCTCATCTCCTCTACCATGCTAATTACTAAGCTAAGCTATGATAATATGAGTGATTATGTGAGGAGATGTACATCTTTCTCGTAAGACTACTCCTTCTTCCTCTCAATCTACTCTCATACCCCGCTAGCTCTCACCATCTTCGAAGGTGTGTGAGGTCTTGGGTTTGAGACCGGGGATAATTGATGTTGTGTTTGATAAGTGTTTTTCTTAGTGCATGAAGCTTTCATCTTCATTGCACTAGCTAGTCTTGACGGAACACAAAGAATTGTATTGTACAATGTCTCTCTTGATGGGAGAAACCATAATACAAAGCCTTTTGGAGGGGGGACCGGCTCCATGAAAATCCGATCCTCAATTGTTGTCAATAGCTTAATTTCTCTCTCTTTTGAAAGAATTGTTTATGCTATCTAACTAGGGGTTATGCTTTTTGTTTCTCTCTCCACCCAAGCACTCTTGTAAATCTCAGTAGGAATCTATTCTAATGAAATGCCCACTATGTTCATGCTAATTTCCGCTACACACAAGTTTTTAAGCCATTTAATGTTACATTGGTGTTGTTATAGCAATGCCTTCCATTGCACAAAAATAATTATGTCTTTACATCAATGCGTAGAGGGCTTGGTTCTCTTTGATTGAGTCTATAGATCACCTAAATTGGAGTTCAAATGAGCAAGTTATGGTCAAAAGCGTGAAGTGTTATCTACTATCCTTAAAACTCTTCAAAGATGGGATATGGCGATACACTCCTCGAAGCTAGAACATACTGCTGCTTGAACCCACGGTGACTCCCTCAGATCTTCTGCACCTTCCTTGACACAAATATGCCCATTGAAAGAGTCTCTCTCTTCTCTCCCTCTCTCTCTCTCTCTCTCTCTCTCTCTCTCTCTCTCTCAACCAGGCGGTTGCAGGCGTGGAGCTCGTAACGGAGTGAAACTCGCCATGATGAGAACAAGGGAAGGGTTGATGCCTTTGGGAAAAGGTAAGGCAAGGGAATCCGAAGAGTTTTGAGGCAGCGGAGGTGGCCTGCGCAAGGTGTCCTCTCTCTGTCTCTCTCTCTCTCTCTCTCTCTCTCTCTCAACCAGGTGGTTGCACGCATGGACAGGACCGGAGAGATGTTTTTAACCTTGCAAGGTAAGGCTTGAAAGAGGTGCAAATAGTAGGAATCTCTCTCTCTCTCTCTCTCTCTCTCTCTCTTTGTTTGTGATTCAAGCTGTACACATCTGAAGCCTTTCACATGGCATCGACTTGCTTATCTTCACGTTGCAAATTAAGCCTAGTTGTAGGCCAAAATTTGTGCAGTGTGGACGGTCGTTCTAAGTGCCATTGCACCACCGTTTATGCTTTTGGTGTGTTGTTGCTTACCTTCGGGTGCAGCGTTAGCTTAGAGGGTTTAAGCGGATGTGAAGTATAAAGGGAGAACAATGAAAATTTTGGGTTGCAAGCATGGCAAGAATCACAAAAACATGACTTGCAGTTACTCTCTCTCTCTCTCTCTCTCTTAGTTGAGTGTCAGGCTATGAGCATGTCTGCCTCGACCATGGTAGGAATTAGTGCAAGGAGATTTTGATGTGACTCCTCTCTATGTAAAGAGTACTATCTCCCTCTCTCGCAAAATTAGCAATGGCAAGGTTAGAGGTCACCATGCGAATGTTGCACTAGCTGAGGGGCAGAGACACATGTTAAAGGCATGAGGTGATTTTTGCTGGCATGTGTTCTGTGTGTGTGTGTGTGTGTGTGTGTGTAGAGGTTTCTACATTCCCCCCACTTAAAAAACACTCAAATACACAGCTCAATAGTAGATCTCTCTCTCTCTCTCTCTCTCTCTCTCTCTCTCTCTCTTTCTCTCTCTCTCTCTCTATGTGTGTGTACAGGTTTCTTAAAATCCCTCAAAGCCAACTCGGTATATACCGCAGATTTGGGCTCACTCAGCCATAAGTGCAACGAGTGCTTAAGACCCTTGAAAAAGGGAAATCAAAGATAGAGGAGCCACTTTGTTGGCTTTACAGACATTTAAGTAGAGAGCTCAAGAGAATCTCTCTCTCTCTCTCTCTCTCAAGTGAGTGGCAACAAGCTATGCAATCTATGTGTTTGTGTGTAGCTACCACCATATACACTCTCTTCAAAGGGAGATATTCCCTATGAGAGGAGATTCTAGAATATCAGAGCAACCAAAATAGGGTATGCAAAGAGGTGAACTACCAAAAGGCAAATGATACTTTGTTGTATTTAGACAAGTGGTATGAAGGGACCAACTAGGAGCCCAAATGGTTGAGGATTGCACTTTGGATGTGCTCTAAGCTATGGAAGATGGCTTGATTTCGCTGCCTTGAAGAGTCCTCCACTTTCTTACCATACTTGGTTGTAAAGCATGTATTGACACATCATCCATTTATGTATTTCAAAAGTGAACAGATGAGGATTTCCAATTATAGTCTTGATATATCGATGTTATTTCCTAGCAATGAGGTTATTGTTGTACGATTGTACTGGATAACATATCTAGCACAAGTAGTTTTTATGTTTACCTGTTTATGAAGTCTCTACATGGCCCTAGGTCTAGGTTCTCTCTCTCTCTCTCTCTCTCTCTCTCTCTCTCTCAAAGAAAGGAGGTTGATTCTATCTCTATCTCTATCTAGGATTATGGTCCCTCCTTGGATCGACACATGTCCACACCACATTAATCCAATCAGTGTCGCTTGCATTGACGACAACGTGTGTAGAGAGAGGTTGATTCGATCTCTATCTCTATCTAGGATTATGGTCCCTCCTTGGACACATGTCCACACCACATTAATCCAATCAGTGTCGCTTGCATTGATGGCCCGTGCGTAGAGAGAGAGAGAGAGAGAGAGAGAGAGAGAGAGAGAGAGAGAGAGAGGGAAGAAGGGGGGGGGGGATAGCGAGAGTATACTATATATAATGGGGAAAGGGATTCCCCCCCCCCCCCCCTCCCCTCGAATAGGAGTATCCATCAACACCACTAGACCAACAAGAAACATAGAGACACTGGTTGAGATGGGGAGCCATCCACCCAAAATAAGAATTTTCGGCTAACATGGGAGCCACCCTACATAAGCGAAGAAGACTACTGCCGCTACGGCTAACACGGTAGCCACCCGGACCAAGAGCAAGCAACTAAACGTCAAGAATGGATCCATCCTAAAGGAGACCTTATAAATGATCATGAGCCCAAATTAGAGAAAAATACTCCCAAAAGATGTTTTAGAGACTAAAGCCATGGTAGAGTGAGACTAGCCATAAGGTGAGATTTTGATCTTACATTTGTCCTTCCGTCATTCACACTAGCCAAACTCTAGGTGACACGAGACTTAGCTCACATTTAGATTTTAAGCTTTAGCTTACATTTTCATTTAAATCTAAGATCTATGCCAATCCATTTTAGCAAACATCCAATCAAAGCCAGTTATTTGCGAGCTTTAAACTAGAGCCATATGCCAACTACGATGGACACTACTATATGATCATATGGGAAGTAAAATCGAGCAAGTTAATGAAAGGAACTTTATCAAAATACACATAGTTAAGAGCTCCTGTAAGTCACTCATTTCTTCATTTGAGAGGCTAAATAAATTGGCCCTAGATCTCCTAAAGATCGCGGTTCAATTTATGAATGGATATGCTAAGCAAGAGGAAGGTGCTAGCAAGCCTGGCATTTAATAACTCTTGAGCTTGTTCTTTCTTGTGTTTTTTGCTATCAAGTAAAAGAAACTTCGTAGCTTTTCCATTGCCCAAAGGAATTTTGTAATTTTGTGAAAATCATTTTTCTTGAACATTGGTCTAAAACATTGATGGCTGCAAGACTCCCTATGCATCATCCCTTGACCTTATAGGTACCCCCCTCTCTCCCTCCTTTTACTTTTGCACTATATTTGAGTATTTTTCAACTCTTTGCTCATGAGACAACTTTTTTAGCTCACTGTCGTGAATATGTTAGGGTGATGCAAATTGAGGCCATCACATATTTGTTGCTATTTGTTGACCAAATCAGTATCCTCATTGAGTTTTATTTAGCTTTTATGAGGAATCTACCAAAATCCCAAAAGAAAATTAAAGGTTGACTGCGTGTAAGAAGTTTGTGTTGCGTGGACTATTGCATGCTTGTCTCCCCGTCTTTCTTGAAAGGAAGAATCTTAATAAAGTTTTGTTCCGCATTTTTTCTAATCCCCCCCCTCCTCTCTCTCTCTCTCTCTCTCTCTCTCATCGTGCATACAATAAATAAAGACTCCAGGATTTACACCCTCTATTTGCATGTGAAATCTCTCTCTCTCTCTCTCTCTCTCTCTCTCTCTCTCTCAATGTGCAGCACGCCTTTGATGACTCTATGGTAGTTCATGTAATGTAGCATGCACACAAAAAGACCCTGCTCCTTCTCAGCAAGGCTATCTGCCACCACATCTACATCTACTAGTGCCACCACTATCTTCAAGTGCGAAGATCGTTGAGGGCAAGGACTATAGCAAAAAAAAAAAATGAGAGGCAAATCTCTCTCTCTCTCTCTCTCTCTCTCTCTCTCTCTCATTATATAGTAAAAAACATCTGCTTCGAAGGGTTTGCACCAACACAGATCCTTTGAGGGAGGTATTTTTTATAACACATTGAAGAGATTTAAAAAAGAAAGTCAGTTCACTTTCGTATTTAGTACACACAAACACACACAAAGTCAAAAGAAAACTCTATTCACTTTTTGCATTCATTCCCATGAAAAATTTACCTAAGATTCAAAAAATTGAATTTCTCAACTCTTCCTCCATCCCCTCTTTCAGCCTCTCTGTCTCCTTTGCTCACATATCACAAGCCTTGCATCCACCATGCCCAGTGCATTAGTAGAGAGCCCCCCCCCCCCCTCTCTGTCTCCTTTGCTCACATATCACAAGCCTTGCATCCACCATGCCCGCTGCATTCAAGGAGGCGAGCCCCCCCCCCACCCCTCTTTCCCCGCTCCCTCGGGTGCCACTCCTTGTCTCTGATTGCCCCATAAAAGCGGCTTGCACTCTCTCGCTTGACCCTCCATAGCTTGACCTAAGAAAGCCTCCCTAAAGCATTCACTGCAAAAAAGGGAGAGCTTTGAAAACTCTAAGCCTCCCTAAAGAAGTCACTACAAAAAAGAGAGGGGGTTTTTTAATTTTAAAAAAAAGGAAAGCCTCCTAAAGGATATGCACCCGTGCACATCCTTTAGGGAATTTAGGGAGACTTTTTTTTTTTTCAAACTCTCTATTTTTGTTTTTGTAGTGCAGCCTTTGGAGGAAGTCTTTTTGGACTACAAATCTAGACCATTGAAACAAGCTTGTCTATTAATCCCACATAACAAGATAATGATTATTTTAAATTATTTTGTTTTGGCCTTTGCGAGAGGGTGTTGACTTTTGTTTATCTCTTTGGCTTCAAACTCAAAGAGGAGCATCTTTGGAATATATTCCAATGTAAATAGTTCATTCTTACAATTTTTTTTTCAAAAAACATAATATTGTATATGCGGTCTATATATGGAGTGAGAAAGTAATTTTTGTTGGTTAGGTACTCTGCTATTGTCGTAGACAAAGCTGCCATCGTTGTGCAGGCCCAAAGCATCAACAATGATCCGTGGTGTAATGGCGACTTATTTCTTTCTCCTTCAAGTGTGGTGAGAATTGTTGTGTCATCTTTCTTGATTCTGGTTATCAGCTCATAAATTCGTCGAAAGTCGATACCAATTGACACTGATGTGAAAAATCTGTGTAGGTTCATTCTTTCTAGGTGGTTGATGATGCCCTCTTTGTTGGAACACTCACTAAGCTCTTTTGGAATCATTGGCATGTCCATCGTATTGCCCTATATATGGAACTCTCAATGTCCCTTGATATAGCATTATGCCTTCTTCTTGTAGTGTGGATTTATCCATCCACGCTTTAGTCGGCTTCAATGTTGCATCTTGGGTGGTAAAAGGCTCTGTTGCTGCCATGATATCTTTTAGGGTAGGCCTTTTCCTCTTTACAAGCGACTTGCCTGCTTCCATTGATCCTACTTGCACTCCAAGTTCCAAAGTTTGATTTTTTTAAATAAAATCTGGCAATTTGTCAGATTTTAGCTATCCAAATGATTTAAAAGTTGAACCACAAGCTAATTAGGGACTAAAGTTGCCATTTGAATGGAAAAAAATGCATTTGTATGCTCATTTAATACAGTGAGACATCATAAATGTATGATGTCTATGTGCTCTAACTAAGATGAAACTTGACATATGTATAGCTCATAGCTTGTACACCACACATATATGCCCGAAAAGGTATTTGAACCAAGAATGAGCAAGAATTTGATTTATAAGCTCTTTCTAAACTTTGAAATGGTAAATTGGGTGCATTTGGGCGCCATCGGGTTAAGCCAAAAGACCGGCCACAATAGGGATCCAAAGGAGGGAAAATAGGGATCCAAAGGGGGGGGCCATCTGCAAAAGAGCCATGTGCAACAATGGGCTAAAAAGACCCTAAGGTTCAGCCCATTAAGACTTCCAAAATGCTAAGGTTCCAAAATTCAAAGGTTGTGTCCAAAGGTCAACCATGGGGGAATTCGATGCTTTGTGTGTGTCAAAAAAAGTCTTTACAAATCCCTACTTAGAAGGGGGCGAGCCTTTCTTGTAGGGGATGAGAGAGAAAGTCACACAGACACACACAAGCTCCCTTTACACAAAGGGAATGAGGGACACATGTCACCTCCCTAGCTCAGATGCCCACAAGGTGTACCCAATTCCTATTGGATGGCCTTGGAGGTGGACCAATGAGAATTAGGCTAGAGTAAATCTAGTTTAATTAATTTAAAAACACTTAATAAAAGAACCAATGAGAAATAAACCCTCTAGAAGACTATTGGACAGTCTCCCAAGGGGTCCAATGAGCATTCAACAGCCGAATGGCTTGCTTGATTCCTATTGGCCAGGAGGCAAAGGGGTCCAATGAGAATTTAGTTGAATTATTAAATTAGCTAAAGCTCTCACAAAAGGGGAAAGGGAGACACATGTAAGAAGACTATCACTTATGCTGCTTAATTGTCATTGGCTAGCCCTAGGGAGGTCCAATGAGAGGGTAGCATGAGCAAATAGCAAGAGGGGTCGACCAAGAGAGGGAGGGGGCTGATTTTTGCAAGGAATTATCACACACACACTCGCACAATCTCATGTGTGAAGTAAAGAAGACTCTCTCTCCTTCTCAAGCTTTAATGGAAAGCTTACCACCTACTCCAAGCTTGTGAGAAGGGAGGCCTACACCAACAACGCTTGGCTTTGTGATGCAAATTCAACCAAGAGCCAAGGTGAAATGCATGCTCATCTCCTCTACCATGCTAATTACTAAGCTAAGCTATGATAATATGAGTGATTATGTGAGGAGATGTACATATTTCTCGTAAGACTACTCCTTCTTCCTCTCAATCTACTCTCATACCCTGCTAGCTCTCACCATCTTCGAAGGTGTGTGAGGTCTTGGGTCTGAGACCGGGGATAACTGATGTTGTGTTTGATAAGTGTTTTGCTTAGTGCATGAAGCTTTCATCTTCATTGCACTAGCTAGTCTTGAAGAAACACAAAGAATTGTCTTGTACAATGTCTCTCTTGATGGAAGAAACCACAATACGAAGCCTTTTGGAGGGGGGACCAGCTCCATGAAAATCCAGTCCTCAACTGTTGTCAATAGCTTAATTTCTCTCTCTTTTGAAAGTATTTTTCATGCTATCTAACTAGGTGTTATGCTTTTTGTTGCTCTCTCCACCCAAGCACTCTTGTAATTCTCATTAGGAATCTATTCTAATGAAATGCCCACTATGTTCATGCTAATTTCCGCTACACACAAGTTTTTAGGCCATTAAATGTTACATTGGTATCAGAGCACAAGGTTTCTCTTTTCTTGCTCAAGAAGGGAGGTCCTCAAGATAGCTATAAATGGTTGGTATTATTAATTTCCTGTCAGTAAGTAGAATAGGGATCTTTCAGCCTTGCAGTGCGCTTGCCTTCGTGCACTTAACGGGGCATCACCGTCGAGATCTATGGTCTTAATAGTGGAGTCCTACGGGGCTTGCCTACGGCTTAACCACTATTGAGCTATTAGAAGCTTGACAGGAGCCAGTGCTGTTTTGGTGTTGAACGACCCTCTCTTCTATTCCTTGCAATTAATGGTATTCGAGCCACGAGTACAGTAGCTTGAGTGCTTTTTCTAAAGGGGTAAAGAGGAGTAGCAACTAGGGCTTGAAGTGCCAAAGTAAACCTAAAAAGATTACACCTAAAAGTTGTTAGAATGGTTGACAATAGTAAAGAGAGTGAAATTAATGTTGATAACTTTGATTTTGCTAATGCGCAAGCTACTAATGATTCTCCGATGCTTGTTAGCTATCTTGTTTCTAGGCTTCAACAAGCCATGGGCAATCCATATCTCCAAAGTGAAGTGCAACGGCAGCTCCGTGCTCATGGGATTCTCCAAGCTCACCACCATGACGAGAGAACACCTAGGAAGCCTCCTTGTGAGACTTCCAAAAGAGGTCTCTCTCCAATTGGGGAATTAAAGAAGAAGAGAATCCATATGAAGGGCTCAAGAATTTACTTGGAACGAGAAAGAAGTGAGTTTCCCGCCACCTCGGCGGAAATGGCTCCACGAAGACGGCGGGCTAAACGCTCTCCATCACCACCAAAGCGGAGAAGACCATCGCATCCTTCTCCACACCATAATTCAAAGAGGGATGATAAAAAGAAAGAGAAGAAAAAGGCGAGAAAGAGGACACCCTCTTCTCCATCTTCTTCATCCTCTTCCCCTTATGAAAGTGATGGTGAAGACGACGAAGATCAAGACAAGAAAAAGGCGAGAAAGTGGTCTTGGGTGGTAAAAGGCTCTGTTGCTGCCATGATATCTTTTAGGGTAGGCCTTTTCCTCTTTACAAGCGACTTGCCTGCTTCCATTGATCCTACTTGCACTCCAAGTTCCAAAGTTTGATTTTTTTTAATAAAATCTGGCAATTTGTCAGATTTTAGCTATCCAAATGATTTAAAAGTTGAACCACAAGCTAATTAGGGACTAAAGTTGCCATTTGAATGGAAAAAAATGCATTTGTATGCTCATTTAATACAGTGAGACATCATAAATGTATGATGTCTATGTGCTCTAACTAAGGTGAAACTTGACATATGTATAGCTCATAGCTTGTACACCACACATATATGCCCGAAAAGGTATTTGAACCAAGAATGAGCAAGAATTTGATTTATAAGCTCTTTCTAAACTTTGAAATGGTAAATTGGGTGCATTTGGGCGCCATCGGGTTAAGCCAGAAGACCGGCCACAATAGGGATCCAAAGGGGGGGCCATCTGCAAAAGAGCCATGTGCAACAATGGGCTAAAAAGACCCTAAGGTTCAGCCCATTAAGACTTCCAAAATGCTAAGGTTCCAAAATTCAAAGGTTGTGTCCAAAGGTCAACCATGGGGGAATTGGATGCTTTGTGTGTGTCAAAAAAAGTCTTTACAAATCCCTACTTAGAAGGGGGCGAGCCTTTCTTGTAGGGGATGAGAGACAAAGTCACACAGACACACACAAGCTCCCTTTACACAAAGGGAATGAGGGACACATGTCAGCTCCCTAGCTCAGATGCTCACAAGGTGTACCCAATTCCTATTGGATGGCCTTGGAGGTGGACCAATGAGAATTAGGCTAGAGTAAATCTAGTTTAATTAATTTAAAAACACTTAATAAAAGAACCAATGAGAAATAAACCCTCTAGAAGACTATTGGACAGTCTCCCAAGGGGTCCAATGAGCATTCAGCAGCCGAATGGCTTGCCTGATTCCTATTGGCCAGGAGGCAAAGGGGTCCAATGAGAATTTAGTTGAATTATGAAATTAGCTAAAGCTCTCACAAAAGGGGAAAGGGAGACACATGTAAGAAGACTATCACTTATGCTGCTTAATTGTCATTGGCTAGCCCTAGGGAGGTCCAATGAGAGGGTAGCATGAGCAAATAGCAAGAGGGGTCGACCAAGAGAGGGAGGGGGCTGATTTTTGCAAGGAATTATCACACACACACTCGCACAATCTCATGTGTGAAGTAAAGAAGACTCTCTCTCCTTCTCAAGCTTTAATGGAAAGCTTACCACCTACTCCAAGCTTGTGAGAAGGGAGGCCTACACCAACAACGCTTGGCTTTGTGATGCAAATCCAACCAAGAGCCAAGATTCAATGCATGCTCATCTCCTCTACCATGCTAATTACTAAGCTAAGCTATGCTAATATGAGTGATTATGTGAGGAGATGTACATCTTTCTCGTAAGACTACTCCTTCTTCCTCTCAATCTACTCTCATACCCTGCTAGCTCTCACCATCTTCGAAGGTGTGTGAGGTCTTGGGTTTGAGACCGGGGATAATTGATGTTGTGTTTGATAAGTGTTTTGCTTAGTGCATGAAGCTTTCATCTTCATTGCACTAGCTAGTCTTGACGGAACACAAAGAATTGTCTTGTACAATGTCTCTCTTGATGGAAGAAACCACAATACGAAGCCTTTTGGAGGGGGGACCAGCTCCATGAAAATCCAGTCCTCAACTGTTGTCAATAGCTTAATTTCTCTCTCTTTTGAAAGTATTTTTCATGCTATCTAACTAGGTGTTATGCTTTTTGTTGCTCTCTCCACCCAAGCACTCTTGTAATTCTCATTAGGAATCTATTCTAATGAAATGCCCACTATGTTCATGCTAATTTCCGCTACACACAAGTTTTTAGGCCATTAAATGTTACATTGGTATCAGAGCACAAGGTTTCTCTTTTCTTGCTCAAGAAGGGAGGTCCTCAAGATAGCTCTAAATGGTTGGTATTATTAATTTCCTGTCAGTAAGTAGAATAGGGATCTTTCAGCCTTGCAGTGCGCTTGCCTTCGTGCACTTAACGGGGCATCACTGTCGAGATCTATGGTCTTAATAGTGGAGTCCTACGGGGCTTGCCTACGGCTTAACCACTATTGAGCTATTAGAAGCTTGACAGGAGCCAGTGCTGTTTTGGTGTTGAACGACCCTCTCTTCTATTCCTTGCAATTAATGGTATTCGAGCCACGAGTACAGTAGCTTGAGTGCTTTTTCTAAAGGGGTAAAGAGGAGTAGCAACTAGGGCTTGAAGTGCCAAAGTAAACCTAAAAAGATTACACCTAAAAGTTGTTAGAATGGTTGACAATAGTAAAGAGAGTGAAATTAATGTTGATAACTTTGATTTGGCTAATGCGCAAGCTACTAATGATGCTCCGATTCTTGTTAGCTATCTTGTTTCTAGGCTTCAACAAGCCATGGGCAATCCATATCTCCAAAGTGAAGTGCAACGGCAGCTCCGTGCTCATGGGATTCTCCAAGCTCACCACCATGACGAGAGAACACCTAGGAAGCCTCCTTGTGAGACTTCCAAAAGAGGTCTCTCTCCAATTGGGGAAGAAGAAGAGAATCCATATGAAGGGCTCAAGAATTTACTTGGAACGAGAAAGAAGTGAGTCTCCCGCCACCTTGGCGAAAATGGCTCCACAAAGACGGCGGGCTAAACGCTCTCCATCACCACCAAAGCGGAGAAGAACATCGCACCCTTCTCCACACCATAATTCAAAGAGGGATGATAAAAAGAAAGAGAAGAAAAAGGCGAGAAAGAGGACACCCTCTTCTCCATCTTCTTCATCCTCTTCCTCTTATGAAAGTGATGGTGAAGACGACGAAGATCAAGACAAGAAAAAGGGGAGAAAGTGGTCATCCTCTTCTTCACCTTCTTCAAATTCTTCACCTTCTGAAGAAAGTGATGGTGCAACCTTTGAACCATCAAAAAGAAGAGGCCATAGGAAATCCTATGCCGCATGGAAGAGGTCATCCAAGCTGAAGAATGTCAAAGAGGGAGGGAAGAGCATCTCTTTCCTTACCTATGATGGCACCTTTGGTGCTACGGACAAAGTCTTGGCCTTTATCCAACATTTTGATGCGGCCTTTGGAGATGAGGGCTTCACGGAGTCCTCTAAGCTACGCCATGTAGCTATGCACTTTCAAAAGTCCGTCAGGCAATGGTGGTCTAGCCTACAAGCCAACGGTGAAGCTCCGCGAACATGGAAAGCTTTAAGAGCTTCCATTATGAAGCAGTTTTTGGCCACCGATGCCAAAGACAAAGTACTCACCGATTGGCGAAGCTTAAAGCTCTCTCCCAATGAATCCATCCACAAATATGTAGACAAGTTTTGGGACCTACAACTCAAAGCCACTGTCTTCAAAAAGTTGGATTTTGGGAGAAAAAGCAACAATTTTGTGCGGGCTTAACCGAAGAAATGGCGGAGTATGTCAACTCCCAAAGGCCACGTACCATATCGGCAGTAATACACCATACTATGGTGGCTTCTCGAATCAATTTCCAAACGGGGGCTAAAAGAAATAATAAGCTTACGGAAAACAAGGGTTCCAACGAGCCTAATGGAAAGGACAATGTCCAAAAGTCTCCCAAGGGCAACTCCAACAAAGCTAAAGAGAAGGGAGTTTACAAAGGTAAAAACAAACTCTCTCCTGAAGAGCTTGAGCGTTATCGCAAGGATAACCGGTGTTTCAAGTGCGGCGAACAAGGGCATGCGTACCGCGCTTGTCCCCAAAAGAACAACCTCCAAGATCCTCCTAGAGCTACCTTGGTTGAAATCCAAGAGGAGGAGACTCACCAAACTCACCACAAAGGATCTCCTCTATGCCATGCTTGGGGAAAGGTAAGAGAACATAATGCTTTTATTCTCTTTGACCCTAGTTCTACTCACAATTTTATATCTATAGAGTTGGCCACCAAGCTAGGCATACATGCCTACGAGATGGGAGATGTCCTACCTGCAGACAGTGCTTTCAAGGGGCAAGAAGCTTTAGTCACTCCCTTAATCGGGAAATTGAAGCTTCATGTCCAAAGCTATGTGGACAAAGAGGACTTCTTTATCTCTCCTCTCAAGCATGAGGATGTAATCCTAAGGGCACCATGGTTTGATCGCTGGCTGCCAATGTTAAATTCCCTGAAAGTAGAATCTCCTTTAAGTTCAGGGAAAAAGACATGTATATAGATGCTAAGAAAATGGGTAATAGTATCCCTATTGTACATACACCAGCTTTCAACAAGTCAATAAAGAGCTATATTTCCGTGTACATGATTTTTGTTAAAGATTCTCAAAATGAACCTAATGCTTTAGCAAAAGAAAATAAAAGCAACCAAAAGGAATTAGAGTTATCCAATTTTCTCAAGGGGTTTCAAGATGTTTTTATTGACCACATCCCTTGTGAGCTACCTCCTAAACGAGGTAATGATGACCATGAAATTGAACTTCTTCCAGGACGTTCACCGCCTAACAAACCTCCTTATAGAGCTTCTCAAGCTCAACAAGAGGAGATTATGCGGCAAGTGCATGAGTTGGTTGAGAAGGGCATGGTTAGGCCTAGCTCATCTCCATTTTGCTCACCTGTGCTATTAGTGCAAAAGAAAGACGGCACATATTGTATGTGTGTCGACTATAGAAAACTAAATAGGATCACTATCAAGAATAGGTTTCCCGTTCCACGGGTAGAAGACCTATTTGATAAGCTACAAGGATCAACCTACTTCAGTAGGATTGACCTAAAAAGTGGCTATCATCAAATAAGGATAGTTGATCAAGATATTGTAAAGACCGCATTTCGCACCACATTTGGTCTTTACGAATACATTTTCATGCCTTTTGGCTTGACCAATGCACCAGCCACATTCAACCGCTTGATTGAGAAGCTGTTCAAGCCTCATCGAACCTTCACTGGAGTGTTCTTTGATGATATTATCATCTACTCTAATTCATTAGAAGAACACAAGCAACACCTCCAAGTAATATTTCAAGTTTTAAGAGAGAATAAACTTCATGTTAATCGAAAGAAAATTGAATTTTTCTTGCAAGAGATTCAATATTTAGGTCACATTATCTCTCAAGATGGCATCCAAATGGATCCATCAAAGTTAGAGGTAATAGACGGATGGCCTAAACCAAAGAATCTTCATGAACTGAGAAGCTTTATAGGTATGTGTGCATACTATAATGATTCATAGAAAAGTTCTCCCAAATTGTGGGACCATTACATGATCTAACAAAGAAAAGCGTTAGGTACACATGGTCTGCTAAGGAGAACAATGCTTTTGAAAAGCTTAAAGAAAAGTTTATCTCTCGACCTGTGCTTACACTACCGGATCTCTCAAAACCATTTGAGGTCCAATGTGATGCTTGTGGTGATTGCCTTGGAGGTGTTTTGCTTCAAGAAGGGCACGCCATAGGCTATGAAAGTCGAAGGCTTGACCCTGTTGAGCAAGCTCTAGGCATATAGGAAAAGGAACTCCTTGCAGTTCTACATGCCTTAGACTCATGGAAGCACTATTTATTGGGGACTCCTTTCATTATGCGAACAGATCACCAAAGTCTTAAGTACTTCATGATGCAGACCAAGCTCTCCGACAAACAAATGAGGTGGGAAAATTTCCTTTCGCAATTCCATTTTCATATTGCTCACATTGCTGGCAAGCATATCAAGTAGCTGATGCACTCTCAAGACGACCGAGAGTGAATGCGGTTTCCATAGCAACTCACAATGATCTATCTTCAATGATAGATGAGTATGCTATTAATACCGATTTTAGAGATGTGATTTCAGCCCTTGCATTAGGGAAGAAAGAAGAGCCATTTACTTTACAAGATGGTTATCTTCTCTATGGCAATAGACTATGCGTTACTAACTCACTACGTGAGAAATTAATGTATGAATCTCATGCTCCACCTTATGCGGGGCATAGAGGGATTCAGTCTACCTTAAAGGGAATTGAAACATATTTCTATTGGCCTACCATGAAAGTGAACATACAAGAGTATGTTTCTAAATGTGTGGTATGCCAAAAGACAAAATTTGATAGAGGGAAGCAACTTGGATTGCTTCAACCCTTGCCAATCCCTAATTTACCATGCGAGAGCATATCCATGGATTTTATCTTTGGATTGCTTAAGTCTATCCATGGGAATACGGGAATATAGATGATAGTAGACAGGTTCAGTAAACAAGCTCATTTTATACCTGTCAAAAAGACTATCAAAGCCCATCAAATGGCAACCCTCTTCATTTCACAAATTTTCAAGTACCATGGCTTGCCAATGTCCATAGTGTCGGATAGAGATCCTAGAATGACCAGTAATTTTTGGAAGGGTCTCTTTGAGAATTTAGGGACAAGGCTAAACTTCTCTTCGACCTATCATCCACAAACGGATGGCCAAAGTGAAATAGCTAACCTAACAATTCTCGATCTACTAAAAGATTATGTAGCGGAAGTAGATCAAAGTCCCAATGGGAGAAGTACTTACCCTTAGTGGAGTATGCTTACAATAACACTGTACATACTTTCATGGGAAAAGCACCTTTCGAGGTAATTAAGGGAAGATAAAAAAGTCCCTTGCTACTTAAGGTACATGGGAAGATCTTCGCTGCAGATGAGTATAGCCGGGACCTACAAGAATCTTTTCAAAAGATTAAGGATGCTATCTCTATCTTAGAGCAAAGGCAAAAGGCTGCTGCTGACAAGCACAGAAGAGGCCAAGCCTTTAAAGAAAATGATTGGGTCTTGTTAAAATTTCCCAAGGCTCGATTAAGGCACACGACGGGCAAGAATCCTATGGGACACCAAAAGTGTTATGCTAAACTAGCAAAAAGGTACTATGGTCCCTTCCAGATTCTTAGGCCAATCAATGAGATGGCCTATCAGCTCAAGTTGCCCAATCATTGGCTCATACACAATGCTTTCCATGTGAGCCTATTAATACCTTACAAAGGAGAGCCACCTCAAGAACCAACTACTGAAGACCCAGCGGAGATGGAGCACCAAGAGGAGGTGATGTAGCCCGAGTCCATTCTCCGACATGAAGACAAGGTACTAAGAGGCGGTAAGACTATCTGATGATATCTTATGAAGTTTAAGAGTTATTCTTTTGAAGATGCTAGATGGATGCAAGGCATACAATTAAAGGATAATATAAACCTTGTCAATGCTTACAATGCTTCCCAAGAGTAAGAAAATGTAAAAAATGTTAAAAATGAACAAAGTTTTTGTCTTATAAGACTCTCTTTTTCTTTATTGTGCACAAAAATGAAGTAGTATGCATGCTTAGATCAAGTTTGCGGAGACGACATCTGCCAAACACCAAGTAGAGCTTGTCACTCTACTATGGAAGATTGATAGGACTAATGTGCAGACATGCTCTCGGCAGCCTCAGGCTCTCAAGCATCAAATGCACTAGTCATCCATTGTGGAATGATGTCTTAGGGTAACATAGGGATCCTCTACCCGCTAAGAAAAGGACTCATGAATATGATTTATCTTCTCTACACCATAGTCGAGGAAGACTATGATTTCAAGAGAGAGGTAATGTCATAATAATTAATATCTAGTTCTCCTAAATGATTTTCTCATGTTAAACTGATCATTTAATATGGGAAAGTGCCAGGGGAGAAAAAGCTAGCAGACTAGCCACAATAGGGATCCAAAGGAGGGAAAATAGGGATACAAAGGGGGGGCCATCTGCAAAAGAGCCATGTGCAACAATGGGCTAAAAAGACCCTAAGGTTCAGCCCATTAAGACTTCCAAAATGCTAAGGTTCCAAAATTCAAAGGTTGTGTCCAAAAGTCAACCATGGGGGAATTGGATGCTTTGTGTGTGTCAAAAAAAGTCTTCACAAATCCCTACTTAGGAGGGGGAGATCCTTGCTTGTAGGGGATGAGAGATAAAGTCACACACACACACACAAGCTCCCTTTACATAAAGGGAATGAGGGACACATGTCAGCTCCCTAGCTCAGATGCCCACAAGGTGTACCCAATTCCTATTGGATGACCTTGGAGGTGGACAAATGAGAATTAGGCTAGAGTAAATCTAGTTTAATTAATTTAAAAACACTTAATAAAAGAACTAATGAGAATTAAGCCCTCTAGAAGACTATTGGACAGTCTCCCAAGGGGTCCATTGAGCATTCAGCAGCCCGATGGCTTGCCTGATTCCTATTGGCCAGGAGGCAAAGGTCCAATGAGAGTTTAGTTGAATTATTAAATTAGCTAAAGCTCTCACAAAAGGGGAAAGGGAGACACATGTAAGAAGACTATCACTTATGCTACTTAATTGTCATTGGCTAGCCCTAGGGAGGTCCAATGAGAGGGTAGCATGAGCAAATAGCAAGAGGGGTCGACCAAGAGAGGGAGGGGGCTGATTTTTGCAAGGAATTATCACACACACACTCACACAATCTCATGTGTGAAGTAAAGAAGACTCTCTCTCCTTCTCAAGCTTTAATGGAAAGCTTACCACCTACTCCAAGCTTGTGAGAAGGGAGGCCTACACCAACAACGCTTGGCTTTGTGATGCAAATCTAACCAAGAGCCAAGGTGAAATGCATGCTCATCTCCTCTACCATGCTAATTACTAAGCTAAGCTATGATAATATGAGTGATTATGTGAGGAGATGTACATCTTTCTCGTAAGACTACTCCTTCTTCCTCTCAATCTACTCTCATAGCCCGCTAGATCTCACCATCTTCGAAGGTGTGTGAGGTCTTGGGTTTGAGACCGGGGATAATTGATGTTGTGTTTGATAAGTGTTTTTCTTAGTGCATGAAGCTTTCATCTTCATTGCACTAGCTAGTCTTGACGGAACACAAAGAATTGTATTGTACAATGTTTCTCTTGATGGGAGAAACCATAATACAAAGCCTTTTGGAGGGGGGACCGGCTCCATGAAAATCCGATCCTCAATTGTTGTCAATAGCTTAATTTCTCTCTCTTTTGAAAGTATTGTTCATGCTATCTAACTAGGTGTTATGCTTTTTGTTTCTCTCTCCACCCAAGCACTCTTGTAATTCTCAGTAGGAATCTATTCTAATGAAATGCCCACTATGTTCATGCTAATTTCCTCTACACACAAGTTTTTAGGCCATTAAATGTTACACATAGCATGAGAATGGAGTGTACAACCTCAGATTTGAAATTGGGAAATGGTTATTTGAGCAGTGGGGTATAATGTATATGCTAGGTGCATGCCTTGTGTCAAATTTCTTTAACTTTAGAGTACCCTTTCTATGGATAAGGCCTTATTTTGCCCGAGGACTCTAATGTACGGTTTTTGGCTAAATGATGGCTTCATATTGTCTAAATTGCATGAGACTTGGTATGTGAGTTGTATTGAGCATAATAAAAGCACTGGTGTGGAAAAAATGATCACTTGCATGTGTCAAAATGATAGCCAGACATCATACGTGTATGATGTGTAGGATGAAAAATTTTGGTTTTGATGCATTCAGAAGATGTGTGCTAGTGTCTTTAGCTCTTGTAGCTCTAGTTCAACTTTAAAACTCACTAGATTAGCTTAGAAACTCCCTGTTTGATATTTCAGAATTTGAAATGGATTTTTGCATTTTGGAGATGACTTTCTAGGACGATTTCTCTTTAGCTTGATCATCCAAGCTTATAGATGTTGTAAGGCACCTTTCCATGGATTCGGTATAGCCTTTGGCCTTACAGATACCATTTTTGGCGATTTGTTGTTCAAAATGCGTCTTTTTGTCAAGAGATGGTCGAAAAAAAATTTTATTGATGCTTGACCATATGTTCTGGTTGTTGATGGTATGTGGATGATGCTCGCGAAGTCTGGTGGCAAACAGATGTACCGTTTGATCGTGAGAGCCAAATGACACATTGCGTGTCCGAAGCCATAGCACGATGTTTTGGCCCAATTTTGGATTATTGATCATGGAGGAAGTTACACAAGCTTGTTGACTTTCTTGAGAAGCATCTCTTCGTGAAGTTTCATGTCATTTTGCTGAGTTGTCCCCTACTAGCTTCTAGTAGGGGCCTGAGAAGTTAGGGTTTTTCTTGTTGACCTAAACTAGCATAGGATGGCATAGGCATTCTTGTCAAGCCTAGGGTTAACCCCCTATCAAGTCATGTAGCTATTAGGTTAGTGCTTGTTGAGTTACGATCTCTTCCCGGTGATGTTGCATTGCCATTTTTGTGAGTTTTTCACATTGAAGTTAGCATAGAACAAGAAGAGCACATGGTTATGAGCCTACCTCTCATGTCTGGCATCGGCAGGTGTTCCATGTGTGTTGTACTAAGTTGTAGAAGCTCCATGCACTCTAGGTCTGTCAAGCTCTTCTCTCAAACTGAACAGTAGAAATGAGGTAATAAGTGGGCCCAAAATATCTTATATCGGGGTCCCGGAGCCACTTGCCACAAAATATGACATGTGCTCTTATCTCATTGCTAAATGCACCTTAGGGTTAAAAAATAATCTATTTGGACTCCCATTTCCAAATAAAATTGTCATTTCCTCCAAGAACTGGTCGGATCGGCTTTTTGCAATATTTTTATAATTGCACCCTGACTTCACCATATGTTGCCCTTGACTTGTTGATCACTCTTGTATTTTTTTTTTGTCATTACGTCACCATCTCACTTGCTTTTTCTTTTTTTTCTTTGTTTTTCTCTAGAAGATTAACAAAAATAAAAGAAAAGTAACTAACTTAATCCAAAAATATCGATAAATATAGTGTGTATAAACCTCCTGTAATAGTCGGGCAATGTGTTGTTTGGTCTAGACATCTCTACAATCACTTTTATCTTATCCAACTCCGTAGGTATGCCATTTTTTGAGACATTATGTCCCAAGACTTTACCCTGTCCAACCATGAATACGCACTTTTCTAGGTTAAGGCAAATCCTATAAGTTTTGCATTTCTCAAATACTTATTGAGGTGCTCTGTATGTTCATTTCTCAAAAAAGAGTGTACACATAGATCATCCATGTAGATTTCCAAGAATATCATCAAGTATTCCTTAAAGGTATGTGCCATTAATCTCTAGAATGTTGTTGGGGCATTGGTAAATCCAAAAGGCATTAATCTATATGCATATATACCCTACTTGGTTGTAAATCTTGTCTTATATTGATATTCAAAAGCAATTGCAAGCTGGTTGTATCCAAAGAATCCATCTAAGAAGGAATATGATGGCTTTCCTGCCACTCGTTCCAAGACATGGCCAGTGGTAGGTAAGGGATAATCATCCCTTATTGTGGTTGCATTAACCTTCTTTAGATTGACACACATTCAAAGTTTACCATTGTTCTTAGGAACTATCACAATTGAAGATACCCAATTGGTGTGCTCTATTTTGTAGATAAACTCAGCTTCATTTAGTTTATCAATATCTTCCTTGGCGCGCTTAGCAAATGTATCATTGTACCTATACGGTCTCTCTCAGCTAGGCTTCACATAATGTTTTGATGGGAGAGTGTTTCGGCATACTATCGGATCTACTCCCTTTAAGTCTTTGTATGACCATGCAAACACGTCCTTGTACCCCTTGAGAAGGTTTATGAGCTTTTCATCTTCTTTCCGACTCTGATTAGTTGCTATGTAGACTGGCCTTGGCTCTCCTCCTAGCTCTCCCAAGTCTATCTTCTTTATGTCTTCTGACCCGCATCATAAGACTCCTTGTCCTTTCTCTCTCATAGGGGTTGTGTCATCACTACCTTTCTATCCTGGATAGTGAATTTTCTATAGTGGAAAGGTACACTCATTTTGTCGTCATTTTTCTCACCCTCTTCTCATCACTCTCTATTTTTTTTGTCCATACTCCCCCTAGAGTTTTCTTAAGCTCTATGTATTTCTTCTTTCTCTCACCTTTATTACATTTAGTTTCTCCGAGCTCGTCAAATCTTGGTTCTTTTATCTTCTTTGTTTTTTTTATAGTTTCAAACATTCGAGTTTGTTTTCACACTTTTTTTTTGTCTTGTGTTTTTGGGTCCTGAGCTCTAGAGAATTTCCTTGAAACTTGCTCCTTAACACAATCTTCAGCTTTAGTAAACATCAAAAATTATGTTTGGCCCCTTATTCTAGGCATCATATTCTCTCTAACCCTATGTTCAACTCCCTTGCTCTTACAGTGTTGTTGAAGTCTAGGGTCTTGGTTTGGAATGTCATAGAACTTTATATCTGCTATCATTTCATCTAGTTCACTTGGGTTGTCAAAGCATTCAGTATCTGCTTCCTCATCCCGCTCAAGATATTATTGTGAGTTATGGAAAAACTCCCTTTCGTCTATTTCCACCATTTTGTCTTTTCTAGGTTGTTCAAAGATTGTTTCAACCTCTTTTCCTTTTACCATGCTCGCCATATAGTATGGAACCAGGTCGTAGCCATATTTGTCACAAATCTTTGTCGTGGGACCATCCAAAATAGCACACACATTTAGGGTAACTAGAATATGCATCCATTCTAAAGGTTCTAGAATTTCTTCAAGGAAGAGTGTAGGGATGTATTCTTTATCTTTAATCGACATTTCCAAATACACTCTTCTCGTGTTAAGATTTCGAACAGAGATGCTCCACACATCCATAGCTCCTTTGGCTTACCTAACCAAGATGGAAGCTAATGTCTTGCCAATATGCCTGAATCAAACTCCTTAATCGGGGTTTCGCTCACATCTTTATAGCTATGGTCTTTACAATTTATGCAGGTTGTGGTTTGCATGTGCTTGATGTATATATGATCGTAACCTCAGTCTTGGACCATCTTTAGTTGTCGCATGAATAATCGTCCAAGTATTATGTCATAGTTTTTCTTCTTTCCAAAATCCACTACAGCAAAGGTATTCTCATACTCAATGCCGCAAGAAGCAGCAATCACCTTCTTTAGAAGTCCTAAGGGTTTCTCCACATACCCATTTGCTAATTAAAATTTCATCCTTTGTGTCTTGTTAGGAAGGTTTTCCCCATTTCTTCCATATTTCTTTGGTTTCAATGGCCACACCCACCCCACTGTCAAGAATTTCCATGGTTGTAGTACCTTGGAATGCAATAGGAAGCATAGTATCACCATCCTAGCCTTAATAATACTCTCCTATCTTATTTAAGGGTACTAGTCACGTGTTTATTTGAGTCTTTTCTAACTCTCCGATCCCTTTGTGTATCTGTGATGTTGGATCTTCTACCCCAAACTTCTCTAAGAATTTTCCAACTATTTTCCACATGTTTGGCCATACTTGGAGAAGCTCAGCTAGTGTAATGGTGCAAGTCATCGGTGTAGACAATATGTCTATCAACCCTTTAGAGTCCATCACCTTTTTAGAAGAGAGTCTTTGTGATGGCACTGCCTTTATATCCAACTTTTCTTCATATTCTCCGATGTAAGAGAGTAAGGTTTTGAGAGATTGAGGTTGACTCTCTAAAGATCTTTTAGATGCTCTATCCCCCCAATATGAGATAATTTCTAGGTGTGCTTGAGATCTTGCCTTGAATTCCTCAATAGGTGGAAGAAAGACATCCCTCCCCTTACTAGTTTGGTTAAATCTCTGGCTCAACTCATTTGCCTCGTTTGCTTCTCGTATTTGTCTCTAAAGCTTTCCTAAGCCATCATCTCCTTTGTAGGCCTCTAGTATTGTAGGATGAAAGCCCTCCGATTCTTGATCTGTGGTATTCATCACTACCCTTGGCTCTTCTAATTCAAGTAAGGGAATCTCAGTTATTCCTTCAGTTTTGTGTGCTGGTGGGTTTATCGGTGTTGGAGTTGGAACTTCTATCAAACTCTTTGGTTTGCTTGTCGGTGGCTCTAGCAAATCTTGGGCACTACAAGTCATCTTCTAACACATCTCCAACCTTTTCTTTTCTAACTCAATGTAAGGATGCGTCATCCTTTTTGTTCTTTGTTTTGGTTATGTAAGACCTAGGGTAACTGAACATAGGATCCTCCTCCCTACCCCCCCTTATATAGGCCTAGATCCTAGCTCTTTCCCTAAGCAGATCCTTAGTCCGCACTGGTCGAGTCCATGCCCTTGGCCTAGGTCCCTGACCCCCTAGGTTGGGCCTTGCCCCGTAGGACCCTTGTCCTGACATTACTCCCCCCTTAAGGAAGAGTTTTCGTCCCTCGAAACACAAGTAGTAATATCTTCTTGAGAATACTGATGTTTTCTTTATTGACGTCCCATAAGTGAGCCAGTTGTCTGTGTGATCGATAATTGGTGCTGTGAGGAGGTTCAATGAAACCAAGAGCAACATCTTGATTTTCAACATTGTTGTTCGTTTGCAACCACTTGGGTGTAAATGGTAACTCCATTTATAACTCACTTGAGTACTGTAAAGGAGTAATCACAACTAAGAGTTTTCCAAAGGCATAACTGGTTTTCAGATCTTTTGAAGATACTGGAATAATGCAAGGAAATCTTGGCATAACTTTCCATGCAGTTGTGAGCCAGATTTCCTACTCCCCTGAGTATCTTGAAAAGTTCATAGATAGGGAGTGTCCTCATGTTAGAATTCTGAATAGTTTGGAGCACAAAGAACTACATGTTCATCCCTAATGAAGGTTACTTGCCAACATACTTTGTCAGCACACCTGGTAATTCCTTGATGTATGAAAGTATTGACACAATCTCCAATCCCAGTGACAACCGGTGTTCAAAGTCGAAAATCATACTTAAGCAAATTCTAGAATAGGGAGAAAATCATCTATTCAAAAATGCGTTGTGCTAATGTATGTTCTTAGAAGATCCTTTAGCACAAGATTACTCTTTGTAATGTGCCTATCCCCTTGGATAACTGACTATACTGAGGTTTGTTTTCCTCACGGTTTACAGACAGTCGTCCCAGATGACTGGTAAATGAGGAATCACAGTAGTGTATAACATTGGTGAGGAATCAACAATGTCCGAAATAACCATCGTGGTTAACTTGAAAAAAATCCACAAACGCCCAAACCGAGCCATGACCTCTATTGGTGATTAGTAGACCCAAAAGTAATCTCATAGAGATAGTGCACATAGAGTGAAAAATGCTTCATAAGCAACAACCTGAGGAATATGCATGCCGTTCCAAATCAGCCTTTGCTAAACACTAGGGCCCATAATACCTAATGTTCATGCATTTAGAAAAAACTAACCTAAACCTGTATATCCATAATGATCCTTGCCAATACTTATGGCAAATGTGATGCGCCTAGCACGCATTAAAAGGAATGTAAGTAGTTCTGAAAAGAAACTAAATACTTTTAGTTGCAATCTTTTGCAAGCCTTGCTAAAACATCTGAATCACAATAGAAGGTGAAACATTGATCACTTCTAGGTACAGACAATGAAACTTTCTCATTAACAAATTATAGCCTTGCTATATGTATAAACAACCATATTTAATGTTTTTTAGCAGTACTTGTACCTGAACAAGTCATTCTAAGTATCCAACAATTTCTAGCCACTGAAATTGTTCCTGATATGGTGTTCTCCAAATGGTCTAATAAACGGATGCGACCAGCATGGAGGGACTTCTTTGCGACACATCATTAAGAATTAGGCACCAGTGTCAGTCCCAGAGACTCATATTCACCACATGTGGAATATGTCTCAAAGAAGGATGGCCGAAAAAGCGACATCCATCAAGTACAAGATGTACTTGTGTATGGAGGAACTGCAAAACACTCCGCGACAAGAGTGAGAGGGACCCTCATTGTCTTGCTCCACACTGGCTAAACTGAACTCCTTGAGTTCCTAGACCATGTTGTATCCCATGTGCCAAATTGAACCCTACAAGTAGGTTCGTAACAGCATAAGACAGAAAGATAGAGTGGACACTTGGCCCAAAATACTTTGTGTCGACATGCCCTTGGCATGTCTTTGTAACATTCAAGCGTACTTAGACCAAGCAAAGCGTACTAAAAATAGAATGACACCAAATCAGTAGATGCGTACCTGGAAATTTGAACATAATGTACACTTACCTGTATTCAAATGGAGAGGAGCACGTCCCCTACCTGAAAAAAAAACGGAATTTCACCGGAAACCCGGGGTGTTGCCCTTGCAAACCAAGCCCTTGGATTAGAATCTACGTAGTCAAACCCTTTGATAAGACTCTTTGTAGAAACTGCTCAACTAGAAGATAACGGTAACCAACATAGTTAACCGTGTACAGATTGAGTGGAATCAACTTGAAAAGTGTGTTCGTCTACTACCGCATGGTAGATTGCGGAATTCTTTCCTTGAAAGTATAACTGGGAGAGATCAATTGTGATCCTCAATGCAGATCAAACTGTGATCCTTAATGCCTATGGCGTGATGTAGCAATCACCTACCGGGTCTTACCCCAAAACAGTATGTCCATAGACACTCCGTAGTGCTATACAGAGAGCAGGAGACCCACACAAGTGAAATACCGATCTCTTATGGACAACCATGCTGTCACAACTGATTGCTGCGTCTATACTCCGTGGTAGAGATCAGCCGGTGTGAGTTCAAGATTATCAAAAACTCACTTGAGCGTTGCACTAAAAACATGTAGTGAAAAAATGACACCCTAAACATCCGTAATGACATCCGTAATGACAAGAAACTTGCTTGTCAATTAACGTTAATGTGTACTCCACTCGGTAGAGCTATTCGATCTTGAGAACAATCATCCAAGGAATACCAACAAGTGGATCTTATCCTAGATTTAGCAATGGCCCTTAGCCAGCGTGCGTGGTTCATAGCCCTCATGGAAATTAGTGTTCAATCGATAAACCAATGAAAATGAATGTGAATGGCATCTTGGCCCATTTATAGCTGAGAGTTAGAGCATCGTGGCTCATGCTGATTCCCAAACAAAACATGTATGACAAGCTTCCTAGAAAGGTTGCATTATTGTTGAGAAAAATAAGAAAAAGAGAGAGAAGAAGAGCATGCTGGGCGGAGGAACTTCCCTTAAATTTGTTGAGGGTGTGCCCAGAAGGTGTGCTCTTAGACATATTATGCCTGAATTGCAGCTTATCCTATAAGCATACCACAATCTTTCTGTATGACGCTCGCATCGAGAGAGGCAATAGAAAACACAAGTCACATCTTGACCATCTACCGTGTATGGGTCGTGACTATATGAGGATGACTTGAAAAGAGCACCGTGCCAGTTAATCTAGTCAAAATTTTAGGTTATTTTAGTGTTGTTGAGTGTTGATAGAAACCAACAGTCGTATTAAACCATCCATCCATAGTTTGTCCTTGACAGAGGTGTGAGTGTGCTAGCGGAAGCGTAATGCATGAAGCGGTAGAATTGAATCCACTTCACTAGCATGCCTTGCATGAAGAATTGTAAGCCCTTGCAGAGAGTGACGGCTTCAATCGTGAGAACCAAAACTATGAGTACCTTGTACAATTTAGACTGGTAGGGATTCTGTGAGCTGATATTCTCGATTTTACCAGTTCCCTGAAGCCGTTCTTCCTATGAAATTTCCAAAGCACTTTGCGTTGCACAATGACAGTAATTGCGAAGTAATGTGCAAACAGGAAGGAACAAGGAAAACTTAAACTTGGCTAACCTAGTCGTTGCGGTAACATGTGGTCTAGAGATTGGGAAGGAAAAAACTCATTCCAAACTAGCTCTTATCCATTTCTGCTTTGCAAAAGATTGTTGCAAGAGAGTTATTGTATATACACATACACCCCTTTGTATCATATACGTCTGCCGTGTACGTAATGAGACAACTTGCAAGCATATTGTCAAATCCTTCCCAAGTGTCTATGCTCATAGCATATGCCAAAAGTGGGAAGGCTCAATGAAAAATGCAAAAATGGAAGCCTTGCTTCACATAAGGAAGGATTAGTTAGCCAATAGATGCTGCTCTCGACGTACAGATATCCTGGTAAACAAAAATTGACCTTGTCAATGGAAATTGGTTAGTGTTGTGTGGCCAACATCTTTGCCGGTTTTTGAAAGTAGTGACAAGAAGTTGGCCATGCTGAGTCCTATGTACCCTTCATCAAGTCAAGCCACATGGTGTGTCGATCGCCTTGACAGTCCATTGGCACCAAAAAAAAAAAAGAACTGTTGATGATCCGTGCGGTAGATCAATGCAGCAGGTACCAAGCCATGCTTGAGTCGATTTTGCAATGTAAGCATTGAGGCAATGCCAACAATGAATGCAAAGAGCACCATACTAGGCGCATACCTTACTTGGTGGTGAGATACCTTGACTACCACTTATCACTTGAGGAGTCAATACAAGCCATGCTTGTAAAAGACAATCAGGCCGTGCTTGTTACATGTCAATGAACCATAATAAAAAAACGAGTACCTGAAATCTTGTCGATAACTCCATGAAGACAGCCAAGTCGACGGTACTTTCTCTATCCCTTGGGTATCCATGCATGTAGGTGGAAAAAATATCATCTGATAAAGGCTTACCCATAGTGACAATGTTTCCATTCTTTCCGTATTGGTTTGGCACTCTTTGAGCACTCCAAAATCACTTATAGGCGATGATCACGGATGTTTTCCAATAACCACCTTGCTTATGATCCAGCATGTTGTCCAATAACCACTTTGAATATTGTTTGAAGGCACCAAATTCAGACAATTGTCGAAATCCTCAAGCAGACGATAAAGACTTGGAAGAATTTTACCCGAAAAATGTTTCTGCAATCTCAAAAATACTGAGATTTTGGCTGCAGAAGGTATTTTTGTCTTGCCTCGGGCCACAACAACAGTACCAACACTCTGCGAAGGTGCTTGAGACTGTGCATCGTTCGAGGTGAGAGGCTGCCCGCATGCATTCAGGGTCTGAAAAAGTTTGTGGGTACCTTCCCTAG
Source organism: Adiantum capillus-veneris (assembly GCF_014529385.1). Lineage (NCBI taxonomy): Eukaryota > Viridiplantae > Streptophyta > Polypodiopsida > Polypodiales > Pteridaceae > Adiantum > Adiantum capillus-veneris. Next base: position 78,439,723 of record NC_140953.1, on the reverse strand, counting down.
CTATAAAAAGGCCCTAAGGCCAAATGTCTTGGGCACCTGTTGTATGAAATGGAAGAGGGCGATGGAAAAAAGTTGCAGGGAAGTGCCGCGAGGGAGATGGGGAGATGAAGACATCCCTGGTGTTGCTCCCCAGGCCACGGGCGCGTGACGAAAAACTGTCAGAGGTCCTCTGCGACCCCAACAAGCCCGGCCTCATCGATTTTCGCCATGGTCAACTGCACTTTTCTTCCTCTCCTAGGGTGCTTGCCCATGGCCGCAATCCTCGACTTTGACCTAGACCATGTCTTTTGCTAAGCTGCCATGGCCGCCTGCAAGGTGATTTAGGTCCTCCTGTTTGCATGAACATCCAAAAGCATGCCCAGAGCCCATGAACACCACACCCTCCTCCTCCTTTTCCAGAATAGCCTAGGGCTCTGATACCAATGTAAGACCTAGGGTAACTGAACATAGGATCCTCCTCCCTACCGCCCCTTATATAGGCCTAGCTCCTAGCTCTTGCCCTAAGCGGATCCCCAGTTCGCACTGGTCCAGTCCAGGCCCTTGGACTAGGTCCCTGACCCCCTAGGTTGGGCCTTGCCCCGTAGGACCCTTGTCCTGACAGGTTATCTTGAAGCCGTTCCTCCTAGGCTTTCAGAAGTGAGTCTTGAGGTTCATTCACCTTTCAAATAGTACAAATCCCTTGAAATTGCACTTCTCGATCCCTTTTTCTCCTACGCTTTGTGGCTTCTGGGATTTCCAACTTAGGACTAGTTTGATTCTCAAGTCTCTTTAACCTGTCCCTAGTTTGTTTTAGCTCCTCAGCAAGGGCTATCTGTTCACGTTCTTTCCTAGCCTTCCAAGTGTTGTGTTGGCTTTTCCTCTCAAGACTAGGTGCATCTACTCTAGATTCCTCAATTAATGATTCTTCCCTTGCGCTCTCGTGACAACCTGTATAGGCGTGACCGTTTCATTTTTAGAATCACTACTTGACATGGTTGCCCCTAGGACGTTCAATGTTACTTTCACTCCTTTATTCGGGTTCTTTGGTTAATTTAGAATCAAATGAGTGAGTCCACACTCAGGGAAATATGCATTTACCCTAATGATTTTGTCATGAGAACAGTCTCTGAGCCAGTGGTCTCCACCACACTTGTGACATGGTCCTTTGGGTTGTTGAGGTTCTCCTTGAGCAATCCCTTGTTGATAAGTAGGTATTGATCCCACTACTCCTCCATTTTATATGAATAGCAATGTGTGTTCATCCAACCTATATTGACCTTTTCGTGTAGCATGTGCAATAGTTGGTGGTCAAACTGATCCAATCATGCTCCATGGTTCTGATTCTTTTGGCTCTTGGGATGGATAATATGATGCACAAGCCACATATCCATTTCACTCTTCGTAATATGCACGCATAGGTACTAAGACTAGTTCCTCCGATTCCTCTATAGTTGGTGCATATCTAATGGCCACTAGTCTTGCTCCTGACAAAGGTGACTGTTGTCCCAAAATTGGTTATGGCCGCTCAACCCCTACTGGTCCTCGAAAATTTCCATTTGGATACCTAGGCATTGGTGATACTTGAGGAGGTACTGCTTGGGCTGGTGGGACATACTATCACTCTGTAGCACTGTTTAGTCGTATGATTTGTCCATTTTTGCTCAATGGCACTAGGCCGTACGACTTCAAAGTATGGAATTGAAGGTGAGCTTGCATGCTTTTTTGTGTTGATTTAACTTTGAGAGGTTCATTGCAATCCCTATATAAAGTCAAGGCTCAAAAATTATCCCTCTTGGATCAATTTACTCCGAAGGCATATGCACTTCCAAGGTAAAGTGAGACTCAAAAACTTTTCTGAACATTTCTTATATTCGATATGAAGTACATGCTCCAGTTATTTTAATGATATGTTCAAATCCCAAGCTAATTTAGTGTTTCAAAAAAAAATACATTTTGCATCTATCTATACTGTAATAAAAGGGGGAGGGATTCAGTCCCCCCCCGATGGTGCTTTCTTATGCATCCAGCCAACTCCGGTCGTATTGTGCCCTACAGCTGAGATTCCTGTGTGTGTGTGTGTGAGTGTGTGTGTGTATAGCTGTTTTACCATAAATAATATGACATAATTGAACTTTTTACATTCAAAAGACAACTGGATTTAGAAAAACAAAAAGATAAGTACAAAAACAACTCAGTCTTAGAATTATTTTTGTTCAATGTTTGTAAGAATGAGTTCTCATTCCACTATACAAATAACAGATGAACTTCCCAAATAGTAAGTGAATGTGTAATCCAGTGTAGGAAAGCTTGCCAAAGTTAAAAAAAAACTTCCAAGATAAGATAGAGTCCTTACCTGCATCCATCCAAACAAGATAACAATTCTGTTAGCCTTGGATATGTTTTACATGTATCAATGGACTATACCAGTTCTTATCCATGTCCATCTTACAAACTTTTTTAAAACCTTTACAAGCTTAGTCCATAGATTTGAAGTAAAGATGTCATCACTTTTCTTTTTCTTAAAATATCCTAGAGTTTAAAGTAAAAGGAATATCATTTTGATTAGAAGGCCATCACGGCTTCTAATCGAAATTTGTGAATCCCCCTCTTTTTTAAAGAAATTCATCAGTTTTATCAATTCATAAAAAAACCCAATCAAATGAAGTTTATATAAGAAGTTTTTCTCCAAAAATTCCATCTAAAGTTCTCATAGAGTAACAAGCTCAGGTTAAAATTGTTTTTCAGGTCAGACATCCATTATGGTAAAGTGGACTCTGAATCTTCCCACTATCAATCATATTTATCTTTTTGGCCAACCAAGTAACAAGGAACCCTGATAAAAAGCCAGGTTAGAGCCAAACCATGAAGTTTTTGAAAAAAATATATATGTCATGCTTTACAGTGTTAGTTTCACCTCAATACTCAAAGCTTATAAAAGGATCACCATCCATCCAAGTGAATACATCCTAATTGAATAGAGTACAGACCAAGCACTGCAATGGTATGCAACAGGGTCCAACACCTCAGACCATTCTAAATAATTGCGCAGCTCAACAGAGAACATCACCACCAGCCAACCGCCTATGTGATTACAGGCAGTGAAATTTATAGCCTATCGCAATCAATAAAGTAGTAAGTACATCAAAATGGTGCAATTGGGCTCAATCCCCTCTATGAACCAGTGCATAATAGGACAAAAAACACCAGTGACCCCCCAAGTATGTACCTATACCCACCAACATGGCTACAAAGTTTATGTACTAAAAGGCATCCGTAAGCCCCCATAATGTGTCTGATTACCATCCAAAAAGATTTGCCAAGCTAAGGTACACATCAACAAACCCCACAACAAACCATTGTTAATGTAGAGTAGTCCCCCAATCAAACGAGTTTTTACAAAAAATTAACAAACGGTTAGCAGTTGGTATACCATACATGGAACATCATAAAATGCTTGAGACAAGTAACTAAGTGAAAAAAGCGACAGTATTAAGTAACCCACGCAGCATTCTGATTCTCATTAAGCCACCAAGATAGGCTTAGTTACTCTCAATAGAGTAAAGTCAGGCTCAGTATAGCGGCAACAATAAAGCCCGCTTTCAAAAGACAATGTAAAACCCATGCCATTAGAAAATAGCGAATATGAATGGCAGCTACTGGTACCCAAAACACCATTATCTTTCTTAGTAACCACGAAGTAAAACAGTCACCTGAGACCCAGTGGAAGGGTAGAAATCCATGTCATAATATCATTATCATACATACTCACCATTCATGGAGGACCATAACCAACTTCAGAGAGAAAACCTAATGCAAACCCACAATATCAAACACTATCTACAGAAGTATTAACCAAGTTAAAAGGACCCTTTAAAAAACCCTGCAAAGAAATATGAATGGGCAAATTGGCCAACTTGAGTGACTGTTGTAGCGAGCTCCATACTTTCAGTGTAAAACAAAACACAATTCTTTCTAAGCAAAACAAAAATCAAAGCTAAGTGAGGGGAAGAGAAGCACCCTCACCTCTTTATATAGAGGAGGGAGGTGGGCCGCCAAATCCTAGCAATGAGAAGAATCGGCATGAGTGGAGCGACTCCCTTTTGATACAGCGAGGCCGCTTATGTTGCGGAGAAAAAACCCTCGCGCCTTCACGAAAGGTTTTTGCTATAGGGTAGTAAACCACTTAAGAAAAACCCGAATTTGCCATATTATAGATGGGCCAAGTCCCATGGTGTGGACCTTATTAAAGTTAAGCTTTAGGAGTTAATAAATAAATAAGCTAGGAGCTCTTAAGTACCACAGTGAGTGTGTGTGTGTGTGTGTGTGTGTGTGTGAGAGAGAGAGAGAGAGAGAGAGAGAGAGAGAGAGAGAGAGAGAGATAAGACCCCCTCAAGAGCCACATGTCAACAACAACTCAGCCGGCACACTAGAAAAAAAGTGTGTCCCTGTGACACAAGCGGATAGAGGCTGCATAGAGAGAGAGAGAGAGAGAGAGAGAGAGAGAGAGAGAGAGTAGACGGATGTTTTGTGTGTGTGGGTGTTGACTCCTGGGACTAGGCTAAGACTCTAAGGGTAGTCACAAAGGGAGTCGTACTATAGAGAGAGATTTGAATTATTCCGCCTCTAGCTGCTAGCCAGTGAGCCACTCCCATGCATAGTCCCTACCATAGTACCATGACTCTGTTTCTGATGTGCAGTATTCCCCTCCATGACTTGACTAGCGTGCACGGGCTAGTTGTAACCACTCCTAAGGCTAGCCGTGAGAGAGAGAGAGAGAGAGAGAGAGAGAGAGAGAGAGAGAGAGAGAGAGAGAGAGAGAGAGAGAGAGAGAGAGAGAGAGAGAGACTGACTCTTTCAATGGGCATATCTGTGTCAAGGAAGGTGTAGAAGAAGCTGAGGGAGTCGTCGTGGGTTCAAGCAGCAGTCAGCTTCAGCTTCGAAGACTGTATCACCATATCCCACCACAGAGCAGCAACTCTCTTCCTTTACAAGCTCTACGATGCAAGCCGACGCATGTATGATATTATCTCCTTACTTACAAGCCAGATTTGAAAATTTTTGAGGCAACAGAAGTGGCGTGCAAAGGTGGCTTGCACATGGTCTCTCTCTCTCTCTCTCTCAACCAGGCAGTTGTAGGCGTGGAGCTTGCAACGAAGTGAAACTCGCTATGATGAGAACAGGGGGAGGGTTGATCTCTTTGGGAAAATGTAGGGCAAGGGAATCCGAAGAGTTTTGAGGCAGCGGAGGTGGCTTGCGCAGGGTCTCTTCTCTCTCTCTCTCTCTCTCTCTCTCTCAACCAGGTGGTTGCAAGCATGGACCAGACGAGACATATGGTTTTAACTTGCAAGGTAAGGCTCGACCGAGGTGTAAATAGTAGGAATCTCTCTCTCTCTCTCTCTCTCTCTCTCTCTCTTTGTTCGTGATGCAAGTTGTACACCTTTCGCATGCCATTGGCTTGCTTATCTGCATGTTGCAACTGAAGCCTAGCTGCAGGCCAAACTTTGTGCAGTGTGGACGGTCGTTCTTAGTGACGTTGCACCACCGTTTATGTTTTTGGTGTGTTGTTGCTTACCTTTCGGTGCAGCGTTAGCTTAGAGGGTTTAAGCGGATGTGAAGTATAAAGGGAGAACAATGAAAATTTTGGGTTGCAAGCATGGCACGAATCACAAAAACATGACCTGCAGTTACTCTCTCTGTGCACGAGGCACTCTCTCTCTTAATTGAGTGTCAGGCTGTGAGCCTGTCTGCCTTGACCATGGTAGGAATTAGTGCAAGGAGATGTCGATGTGACTCCTCTCTATGTAAAGAGTACTCTCTCCCTCGCTCTCAAACATCAGCAATGGCAAGGTTAGAGTTCACCATCCGAATTTTGCACTAGCTGAGGGGCAAAGACACATGTTGAAGGAATCGGGTGATTTTTGCAGGCGTGCATTCTCTCTCTCTCTCTCTCTCTCTCTCTCTCTCTCTCTCTCTCTCTCTCTGTGTGTGTGTGTGTGTGTGTGTGTGTGTGTGCAGTGGTTTCTACATTCTCCACACTTGAAAAACACTCAAATACAGAGCTCAAGAGTAGATCTCTCTCTCTCTCTCTCTCTCTCTCTCTCTCTCTCTCTCTATGTGTGTGTGTGTGTGTGTGTGTGTGTGTGTGTGTGTGTGTGTGTATAGGTTTCTCAAAATCCCCCGGAGCTGACTCAATTTATACCGCTAATTGGGGCTTGCTCAGCTAGAAGTGCAACAAGTGCCTAAGACCCTTGAAAAAGGGAAAGCAAAGATAGAGGATCCACTTTGCTGGATTTACATACATTCAAGTAGAGAGCTCAAGAGAATCTCTCTCTCTCTCTCTCTCTCTCTCTCTCAAGTGAGTGGCAACAAGAGCAAGGTCTTTGTCTCTCTCTCTCTCTCTCTCTCTCTCTCTCTCTCTCTCTCTCTCTCTCTCTCTCAAGTGAGTGGCAACAAAAGCAATGTCTTTTTTTTTCTCTCTCCCCCTTTACAGGCTCGGGGGGTTCACTATGTGTAAAACTATCATATCACGTGCGTTCAAAACATGTTTGTAAAACCCCTTATCTGTGAATTTTGTTAAAAATATAATGTACCCTTTTCTTTTAAAATCTGTAAGTTTTTTTCAAATTTGAAAAAATAATGCCCTTCTGTATATATATTTCTGTAAGTTTCAAGAACTTTAAATACCCTTCTGTTGAACTCACATGATAGGTTACATTTTATTAGGTGACCTCCCCGGGCTTACAAAAGGGTCGCATATTTTTGCTATGCAATCTATGTGTTTGTGTGTAGCTACCACCATATACACTCTCTTGAAAGGTAGATATTCCCTACGAGAGGAGATTGAGGAGATTGTAGAATATCAAAGCAACCATTAAAATAGGGTATGCAAAGAGGTGAACTACCAAAAGGCAAATGGTAATTTGTTGTATTTAGACAAGTGGTATGAAGGGAGCAACTAGGGGCCCAAACGGTTTAGGATTGCACTTTGCATGTGCTCTTAGCTATGGAAGATAGCTTGATTTCGCTGCCTTGAAGAGTCCTCCACTTTCTTACCATACTTGGTTGTAAAGCATGTATTGACACATCATCCATGTATGTATTTCAAAAGTGAACACATGACGACTTCCAATTTTAGTCTTGATATATCGATGTTATTTTCTTGGCAAAATGAGGTTATTGTTGTACGATTGTAATGGATAATATATATAGCACAAGTAGTCTTTATGTTTACATGTTTATGAAGTATCTACATGGCCCTTTGTCTAGGTTATCTCTCTCTCTCTCTCTCTCTCTCTCTCTCTCACACACACACACACACACACATACACAAAGAAAGGAGGTTGATTCTATCTCTATCTCTATCTAGGATTTTGGTCCCTCCTTAGACACATGTGGACACCACATTAATCCAATCGGTGTCGCTTGCATTGATGGCCCGTGCGTAGAGAGAGAGAGAGAGAGAGAGAGAGAGAGAGAGAGAGAGGACGTTGAAGATGGCTAGCCAGACTATACTATTTATAATGGGAAATGGATTTTGCACCCCCCCCCCCACCCCCGCCCCCGCCCCGAGACACGTGGCAGAGGAGCTTCCTTCCATAGTGTTCCCTGCAAGCCATCAATATAGGCAATTGCACGCGGAGAGAGAGAGAGAGAGAGAGAGAGAGAGAGAGAGATTGGATTTAAGTTGGTGGTACTTAAACTCCGAAATAGATGCATACTGCCAAAAGGAAAATTGGATTTTTTATTTGAGAGCTCACAAAGAGTCTACACACTATAATCAACCTTGTAAATTGAAAAAATTGTAAATTGAAAAGTAAAGAGGTTTTCACTAAAATAGGTATGACTTTTCCACACAGAATCGGAATTAAGAGCAAAAGAGGCTCTAATGAAGAATCTTTGTCCTTTTCTTTTTTTTTTAGCAAAACTCACAATAGTGAGTGGATTATATTGAGCAGCCCAAAAATTACAAGGTTTTGCCATGCTCATGCTAAGCCATGGAAACATCCAGGGATCATAATTACATCGTCTATTAGGGCAGCCACCCCTACTACCCCACCTCCACATCCTTGATACCCAAGGTCCATACTCTTGACATTATGATAACTTTTAATTACCAATGGCCAAGATTTGCCCCCATCCCAAGCATTCCATCTGCTAACAACAGGGCACAAGTAGTCCTAGACCAATCCTCTGAGTGATGCTTGCGTCCGAGTGCCCATATTAGCACTTTGCTTTCCTGTAGAATTTCTGCGAAGCTTGCTACCTCAAATCCTCCTTCAAAAAACACGACGGTTCCTTGTTTGCCATACATTATGAAAGAAGAAGTAACTGACGATTTGAGTGTTGACAAGGAGTGCAGGACTACCTAAATTTCTACCTCCAAGGCAGAGGTCAGTCTTGAAGAAGCTAATTTTCCATATTCTCTGGACTCACTTGCATACTTTCCCTGCGAGGCCTTTTATCGATGGGCAGTCCATGAATAGGTGGGCCAGATCTTCACTAGCTAATATGCACCCCAAGCATCGATCTGACCCAATCCCTCTCTCTTGAATCTTCACCCCCGTCGGTAGAGCACCCTAGATAACCTTCCATAAGAAAGCCTTCATGTACTGTGGAACCGTTGGCTTCCATATGTTCTCCATTACATGCTCCCCACCTTTCCTCTGGCCATTTCTTTTTCCATATCTTGTTAAGGGGGCTAGACCAATTCTTCTTTTGCATCATTGCCTGATAAATGATTTTTCTATGGGGTTTCCCCAAGAGACTGCTTCCGGGCCATTTCCAGGCATTCTAGTCCATCTCCGACTAACATATTGGCATCACTAGATTGTCAAGTTCTTTCATCACTTTGTGAACAAGCAAGACCTTCAAGCTATTGAGTTGGTTTGGGAAATCATAAGGTCAATGGTTTTCCAGCTCTTGTTGACACTATCCCAGAAATGCTCAAGTCGGGATCAGACCCATATTATTCAGATTCCTGGCTGTCTCAATCCAATAGGGAGTTTGTGACGGATCTACAACTTTGGAGAGCCAGGGGGACCAATGCAGTATGGAGTTCTTGAAGTATCTGGCTTCTTCCCCCCACTTTAAGACTCCTGCTACTCTATTGATGTTTCTTACCAATTCTCCTGAGCTGCCTCCCAGCCTTAAGGTGGACCACGCCGGGGCAAGCAGTTTGTCATGAGCCTCCACCCCTCTCCACTTTCCTCCCTTCGAGATAAGTTTAGCTGCTTCTATCATATCTCTGATCATGACTGCCCAAATTTGATCCTGTTTAGCCAAGGAAACCACAAATTTGGCGCAACAAGCTTCTCCATGGGTCACAGGGTTAAGAATCCCGAGGCCTCCTTGGTTCCCCGGATGAGAAACCGATTCCCAACGGGCCCATTGCCATGGCCTGGACAATTTCGTGTTATTTTTCCATAAAAATGTTTTTACTTGTTTTAAAAACTCTTTCCAGTGACATTTAGCCATCTTGAGAAGCGGCCTAGTGAAGGCAATATAAGGCATCATAAAGGCATTCATCACTTTTATCCGACTTGGGAATGGGAGAAGAGCAAACTCCCACCTACTCATTTTTGTTTTGATTCTTTCAAGCACCCACTCGAATCTTTGGTTGTGAGTTACGTCCACCCCCAAGGGGGCTCCCAGATGTCTGAATATATTTCCTTTTGTGACAATCTCCCTTGATAGGACAGAAGGGTCAAATGAGTCATTTTCTGAAAGGGAAATCATCCTTGACTTATCTATATTACACTGGGACCCCGAAGCTACCGAGAACATTTGCACAATCTCTAGAGATTTTCTGATGACCTGGGGGCACGCCTTCAAGAAGAGGAGAGAATCGTCTGCAAAAAGTTTTGCCAAGAGTTTTCTATTTCCTGGTAAAACAATGCCTTGCACCTCCCCTCATTCAGCACTAGCTTCGAGCGCCGTGATTTGAGGATGTGATCCTATGGTGAAAAGTAGGGGGGCAAGAGGGAACCCCTGTTTAATACACCTTTTGACCTCAAAAGAGCCCACAATTATATCGTTGAATAGGAGCTCTGATTGGCTTCTAGCCCCCATTACACACACCATTTGATAGAGGCTTCTATATATGTCCATGTTATTCTGTCATAGGCCTTGTCCAGGTCCAACTGCAGTAGAATGCACTCCTGCTTTGTGACAGTTGCGTATTCTATGCCCACCATTGCCGCCAAGATGTAATCGTAGATGGACCTTCCTTCAATGAAGCCGTGTTGGTGGGGGGAGATAATCTTGGTTAGTAAGGGGGCAAGTCTGAGGGCCACTGCTTTAGCTATAATTTTGTAGGCCACCGACATCATCGTTATAGGGCGCCAATGTTTCAGTTTAGAACAACAAATCTGTTTTGGAATGGGCTTGATAAGCCCTCTCTTCACACTTGTATCCATCGACCCTTCGATCATGGCTTTATTGGCCAAACTTGTGATTGGGGCCTTGAGATCATCCCAAAATTATGTATAGAATTCCACCGTCATCCCATCCCACCCAGTGGATTTTTTCTTGCCAAGGGCTTGCAATGCTAGTGAACATTCATCTTCGGAAAATGCCCGTTCCAAGTTATTAGCTTCTGAGTGGGGAATTTCCTTTTTAACACTCTGAAGTAAGGTCTCTCTGGCTTCTTCCACTTCTTGGGATTGGGTCTGCGGCCGTCCAATGATTTAACTGAGATAGCTCAGCATCATCCCAGCCATTTCATCATGGTTATGAACTGCTGTCCCTTTCTCATCATCTAGTGAGCGGACGTGGCCCCGGTTCTTCTTGATTTTTTAAGCCCTAAAAAATTGAGCTTGATTGGAGGCTTCCGGTTGCAGATAAATCTCCCCAGAGAGAAGTCTCACCTTTTTGATATCTTCTAACTGCTCATTAGCGAGATTCCATTTGGCTTCAAGCCATCGTTTGTGTTCGACCTCAGTAGCATGGCCATTGGCTTTTAAAGCGGTAAGCAGTTGTACCTTCGTTGACAGGTGCCCAAGGTGATCCTCCCTAGCTTTCCTATTTTGGGAGCCCGAGGTTTTGATTGCTTTCTGGATGCTCCGAGGAAAGAGGTCCCACGCATTGTGTTTGTTGAGGTTGACATCTTTTTTTAGCTTACCCAGTGCTTTCTTGGCTAGATTCCTGAAAAGAGGGTCTTTGAATAGGTGTGCCCCTGTTACCAATAGTTTTTTTTTACCTCTTGGGGCCTGCTGCTCCTCTTTATTCTTCTTAAATTGTATGTGCAGAGGAATGTGATCCGAGAGGATTTTTGTCTACCTTCATTTCCATCAACGTCTCTATCCAGTCAGCTTGGTGCGAGCAATAGCATCTGTCCAGTCTGGAGGTATTGCGGGCCTACTGAAGGCTTGTGTAGGTGAACCCAAGCCTGCTGTTACATGGGCCAACATCCCACAAGTCGATCATTGCCCACTTCTCGCACAAACTTTTCCATTTAGACCTTTCTGAGCCAGCCAACACACTAGAGGATCTTGTTCTATCCCTGCTCTTTTCTACCATATTAAAGTCACCAACTAACAACCACTCCACTTCCATAGGGGTATCTCTTAGATGCATCCATAGTTTAGCTCTATCTTTTGCATTGCAAGGGCCGTACACATTCACAATGGTGAGGGGCTGCCCTTCCCATCTGATTCTAATCCCCAGGATTCTGCCGGATGGGTGGTTAAGAACCATCTTCGGCTCCAATTCTCTGTCCACAATGCTGAGGATGCCACAAGAGTCTTTGTCCTAAGAATCTTGCAACTTCTTATGAAGAAAATAAAATTCTCAAATTCTATCATTTAGGTCCTAAAGTGTTTTGCTGAATTTGTCTAAAGCCCTACTTAAAGGACGAGTTCTTCAATCTACACAGTTTCAAAGTCTCACTTCCAACACTTGAGACCATTTGAATAGATCCAATTAGAATGGATCCATCCTTTTTTTATTGTATTAACACTATGTTGGTAATGGGACACTTTTATGTCCTGTTAAGTGACCATTTTTCTTGAATTATGTCAAGAGTTTCAAAATGGATTTTGAGGTGCTATCTGTCTAGAAAGTTGTCTCATGAGCTGAAAAAAACTCGACATTTTTTTGGAATATCAATTCCATCTTTAACCTTGTCCTTGCACAACATTTCAAAACCTAAACTGTGTGAAAAAACTGGTCTTGTTTTTGGCTTTTTTCAACTTTTTGAAGCTATACCACTCTAGAATTCATGTTTATGAGGTTTATAATGCTAGAGAACTATCTTTAGTAGTCCTCAACATGTCCTGATGCTTCTAGGGAGAAATAAATGTTAAAGTTGTAAGTTATGACCAAATTACAAAAATTGTCAAATCCTGTTTTTTAGCCAATTTTAGCTCTTCTATGATTTTTTTGGTGGCTTTCATGATATCCAAATGCAGTTTTGATTTTCTATGTCGCATATTGTAACATAAAGCTAATATTCCTTGAGTTTTGGGGCACCTAATACCCTATTTTTCATAGTAGACAACGATGGTTGATTTTTTCAATTATAGAAGAAAAGGAAACATTCTAGTATATCAAGTATAGCTTTTTCAATATTCTTAGTTTCTTATTACAACTACATGCATTTTGTAGGTAGTAACCATATCCAGTCATAAGGATCAAATTTGGCTAGATATTGAATAGTTTCTATGAGATTCTACAACTCATAATGTTGAACCCAGTTTTGTCATGCTTGCTGTATTTAGCACTTCATCTTTGTCCCCAAGATTCCCCTTGGTAAGAGATGTATTATTCTTTTGACATGCTCCATGGCTCCTTATGAACCTAAAGGACAATAGGGAACTAAGAAAACATGCATATGTTATTTGTATTGAGCGTGGCTATAGAAACTTTGATGATAGGTTTGCAGAATGGTAAAAATTCAAATTTTTTGTACCTATTTCTTTTGGAAAAACAAAAAATAGTGAGTGAGAAGCAATCATATGTTCTGATCACCAACCCATTGAAGTTAACTAGGCAATTTATCTCAAGTCCTACAAAAATCCCTAATCTTATTTTTATGCAACAAAACGTAAGAAATGACTGTTTTGATGAAAATGTACTGGTCCATCAACTTTGGAGGCTTGGTGTGACGAAAAGATGAGAAATTTTACAAGTTTCTTATTTTTTCCATGTGTAGTAGGCCTTGAACTATAACCTCATGAAAGGATTCTACAAAATGAGTGGATCTACTATGGTTTTGGAGGTTTTTTTCAAAACCCTGAAAGGACACTTTTATGTCCTGTTAGGTTACCAACCTAGTGTTAAAAAAAAAGGACCAAAACCTTTCATACATAGCTCCCCTCAGACCATCGAGTAGAAGCATCCATCAACACCACTAGACCAGCAAGAAACATAGATACACTAGCTGAGATGGGGAGCCGTTCACCCAAAAAAAGAAACTTCGGCTAACATGGGAGCAACCAAACATAAGTGAAGAAGACTAATGCCGCTACGGCTAATACGGTAGCCACCCGGACCAAGAGCAAACAACTAAACGTCAAGAATGGATCCATCCTAAAGGAGACCTCATAAATGATCATGAACCCAAATTAGAGAAAAATACTCCAAAAAGATGTTTTAGAGACTAAGCCATGGTAGAGTGAGACTAGCCATAAGATGAGATTTTGATCTTACATTTTTCCTTCGATCATTCACACTAGCCAAACTATAGGTGACACGAGACTTAGCTCGCATTTAGAGTTCAAGCTTTAGCTTACATTTTCATTTAAATCTAAGATCTATGCCAATCCATTTTAGTAAAGATCCAATCAAAGTTGAGTGATCTGCGAGCTTTAAACTAGAGCCATTTCCAACTACGATGGACACTACTATGATGATCATATGGGAGGCAAAATTGAGCAAGTTAATGAGAGGCACTTTATCAAAATACACATAATCAAGAGTTCTTGTAAGTCACTCATTTCTTCATTTGAGAGGCTAAATAAATTGACCTAGACCTCCTACAGATGGTGGTTCAATTTATGAATGGATATGCTAAGAAAGAGGAAGGTGCTAGCAAGCCTGACATTCCATAACTCTTGAGCTTGTTCTTTCTTGTGTTTTTTGCTAGCAAGTAAAAGAAACCTCGTAGCTTTTCCATTGCCCAAAGGAATTTTGTAATTTTGTGAAAATCATTTTTCTTGAACACTGGTCTTAAGCATTGCTAACATCTTGTCTGCAAGCCTCCCTATGCATCATCTCTTGACTTTATAGGTACCCCATCCCTCCCTCCTTTTACTTTTTCACTATAGTTGAGTATTTTTCAACTCTTTGCTCATGGAACAACTTTATTAGCTGACTATTGTGAATATCTTAGGGTGCTGCCAATTGAGGCCATCACAAATTTCTTGCTATTTGTTGACCAGTATCAATATCCTCATTGAGTTTTATTTAGCTTTTATGAGGAATTTACCAAAATACCAAAGAACAAAATTAAAGGTTGACTGCATGTAAGAAGTTTGTGTTGCAGCGACTATTGCATGCTTGTCTCCCCAGCTTTCTTGAAAGGAAGAATCTTAATAAAATTTTGCTTCACTTTTTTTCTAACCCCCCCCCCCCCCCCCCGACCTCTCTCTCATCGTGCATGCAATAAACAAAGACTCCAGAGTTTAGACCCTCTATTTGCATGTGAAAAAACTCTATGAGTGTGTGTGTATGTGTGTGAATGTGCAGCATGCCTTTGGTGACTCTATGACAGTTCATTGATGTAATATGCACACAAAAAGAACCGTGCCTTCTCAGCAAGGCTATCTGCCACCACATCCACATCAAGTAGTGTCACCACTATCCTCAAGTGCAAAGATTTTTGGGGGCAAGGACTATAGCAAAATAAAATAAAATGAGAGGCATCTCTCTCTCTCTCTCTCTCACATATAGTAAAAAAAATATCCCTTAAAGGGTTTGCACCAACGCAAATCCTTTGAGGGAGGTATTTTTTATAACACAGTGAAGAGCTTTAAAAAATAAAGTCAATTCACTTTTGTATTTAGTACACACACACACATTAAAAAGAAAACTCTATTCACTTTTTGTATTCATTCCCATGAAAAATTTACCTAAGATTCCAAACATTGAGTGTCTCAACTTCTCCTTCATCCCCTCTATCAGCCTCCGTGTCCCCTCTGCTCACAGATCACAAGCCTTGCGTCCACCATGCTCCCTCTCCCCCCCCCCCCCCCCGCCCCCCCCCCGGCTCCCTTGGGTGCCACTCCTCATCTCTGATTGTCCCATTGAAGCAGCTTGCACTCTCTCGCATGCCCCTCCATAGCACGTCCTCCCCCACCCTTGTCCCATAAGCATAGTTTGCAGGAGATCAGGCAGGATATTAAGAATAGATTGATGCGTAGGTCATATCACAACATGAGAGAGAGAGAGAGAGAGAGAGAGAGAGAGAGAGAGAGAGAAGTGAGACCTACATCAAGAGAGAAAGAGAGAGCAAAAATTCAAATATAGAAAACTGTGCTACGTGTGCAACTCTAGCAGAGAGACCCGAACCCCCCCCCCCCCCCCCCCCCCGAGATTCCCTACTCCTCCTTGCTCTCTGAGCCTATCATCATGCCTAGCACAATGGCTGGCTCCCCGTGTACCTTCGCTGGGTTGACATGCCTGACACGTGCCTCCTTTTGTTTTCCCTTTTCCTTTTCATTCCTCTCTTAACTAAGAAAGCCTCCCTAAAGCATTCACTACAAAAGAAAGAAAGAGCTTTACAAAATCTAAGCCTCCCTAAAGAATTCACTATGAAAAAAAGAGGGGTTTTTGGCATGCTAAAGAAAGGCCCTAGTATTGGGTTAGCTTAGGCGTACTTTAAATGATGGCATCCACTTGGACAACCATTATTTTTTTTAGGCGTTTGGGAGAAGGCGTATGAGGAGGTCGTTGTTCGTGAGTTCGCGAGGCCCGGGCTGAGAGATTGAGAGTTGACGGCTCAAGCCAGAATTTTGCACGATTGTTGCACCTTGAAGAACCCAGAAATCAAGTTGCCTGCAATAGCACGTGCGAGGTAGACATGTCCTTGTATGTTACATCACCTCACTAAATGCACCTTATCTTCCTCTGTAGACTTTTGAGTTTACAGAGCATCTGCAATTCCCCAAATCCAATCACGTGGAGAGGAAGAGAATCGCACAATTTCCTCAAAAACAGAGAGAGAGAGAGAGAGAGAGAGAGAGAGAGAGAGAGAGAGAGAGAGAGAGAGAGAGAGAGAGAGAGAGAGAGAGAGTTTTGTTGCAGCCTACAATACCGTGGGAGTTCACCGACTGTGGTTGTCCTCGCTTCGTGGAGTGGCTTGCAGTTCCAAGCATGCGAGGTTGCGAGCTTTAAAATTTTCTTTCCTTCATTTTGCAGAACCCTGCAATGCTTCAGTCTTGCACTGCAAGCTACACACGAGACCCACCCTGCAGATCACCATGGCATCGTCTCCAAGCCCGTCAAGGACTTCCCTCTGTCCATTTGTGTGCAGTCGATAGACCCCTGCGATTCATGTTCTGCCTCACACAGTCCAAACAATATTACAGGGGTCGGAAAAATTTGGCGCATGTCATATCTCTATCTCTCTCTCTCTCTCTCTCTCTCTCTCTCTCTCTCTCTCTCTCTCTCTACACACCCACAATGGACACAAAGTACGGTCGCCAAGGACGGGTGCGATGATGACACATATCCATAAAAGTCTATTTCTCTCTCTCTCTCTCTCCAAGTCCCTCTCCTGCTTCACCTTGAACTTTTTCTTTAAAACTCAAAGGGAATCTACCTAGATTCTAGTAAATGAGACCTGCTTCAAAAATTAAGGGGAGATACTTGTGAAAAGGAAATATTGATTAAAAATTAGTTGGCCTGCAGTTCCAAGCATGCGAGCTTTGAAAGTTTCTTTCCTTGATTTTTTCAAAGGAAATATGGATTAAAAATTAGTTATCTTTTCAGTCATTCACACTATTGTTGGTCGATTTTTTGGGTATAATGTCTCATGCCCCAATGTTTGAGAAAAATGTGCCTCAACTTATTATCGGGCCGTTCCCAACCCGTAAAATGTCGGTTGAGGCGACGAGGAAAGGGGAAAATTTTGCTCCGAAATGGAGAAAAATAGTGCAACAACTCGTTGAGTTTCTTGAGAAGTGTGTAATTGATAAGTTTTTGGGTTCTTGAGTCATCTACCTTTCCGTCCATTAAATCCATTCAGTTAATGAGTGTTTATTTATAGTCCTGTCCTCAACTAGCACTTTTTAAATTGAAAATGGCACGATATTAAGACGAGACACATTTTTTTTCTCTTGCTATGGGCATCTAAGTGGTGTTCTTGGATGGCCCAACAGTTGACTGTCGATGCATCTTAGGGATACTCCTATTGAAGGAGAGTGGCTGTTGGTTGGTGGCTTCAATATGGTAGAAAAGAGTAGGGATAGAACAAGATCCTCCAGCATGCTAGCTGGCTCGGAAAGGTCTAAATGGAAAATTTTGTGCAAAAAGTGGGCGATGATCGACTTATGGGAAATCGGCCCATGGAACAGCATGCCTGGTTTCACGTACACAAGCCTCCAGTATGCCCGCACTGCCTCTAGGCTGGACATATGCTATTGTTCACACCAAGCTAACTGGATACCGTCGTTGATGGAGATGAAGGTAGTCCCAACAAAAAGCCTTTCGGATCACATTCCTCTGCACATACATTTTAAGAAGAATAAAGGGGAGGAAGAGACCCCAAGAGGTGAGAAAAAACTATTAGTAACAGGGGCACACCTATTTAAAGACCCTCTTTTCAGGAATCTAACCAAGAAATCATTGGGTAAGCTCGAAAAAGATGTCGACCTCAACAAACACAATGTGTGGGACCTCTTTTCTTAGAGCATCCAGAAAGCAATCAAAACCTCGGGCCCCCGATTCAAGAAAGCTAGGGAAGTACACCTTCTTCATCTTACAGCGGAGGTACAGTTGCTTACCTCAATAAAAACCAATGGGCATGCTATTGAGGAGGAGCACAAACGTTGACTTGATGCCAAATCTAACCTTGCTAATGAGCAGTTAGAAGATATCAGAAAGGCAAGGCTTCTCTCGAGGGAGACTTTCCTTCAACCTGAAGCCTCCAATCAAACTCAGTTCTTTAGGGCTTTAAAAATCAAGAAGAGCTGGGGCCATGTCCGCTCGCTCTATGATGAGAAAGGGACAACAGTCAATAACCAGGATGAGATGGCTGGTGTGAGGTTGAGCTATCTTAGTCAAATCATTGGACAACCAGAGATACAGTCCCAGGAAGTGGAAGAGGCCAGAGGGACCTTACTGCAGAGTGTCAAGAAGAAAATTCCCCACTCAGAAGCTAATTGCTTGGAACGTGCATTCTCCAAAGATGAATGTTCACTAGCATTGCAAGCCCTTGGCAAGGAAAAGTCGCCTGGTTGGGATGGGATGACAATGGAATTCTATAGAGAATTTTGGGATGATTTCAAGGCCCCAATCATAAGATTGGCTAATAAAGCCATGGTCGAAGGGTCGTTGGAGGTAAGTGTAAAGAGAGGGCTTATCAAACCCATCCCAAAACAGATTTGTTGTTCTCAACTGAAACATTGGCGCCCTATAACAATGATGTCAGTGGCCTACAAAATTATAGCTAAAGCAGTAGCCCTCAAACTAGCCCCCTTACTAACCAAGATCATCTCTCCCCATCAACATGGGTTCATCAAAGGAATGTCCATTTACGATAACATTTTGGCAACGATGGTGGGCATCGAATATGCCACTTTCACAAAGCAAGAGTGCATTCTGTTGCAGTTCGACCTGGACAAGGCATATGAAAGAGTAACATGGACATATATAGAAGCCGTCATGGAAGGTCCGGGCTTTGGGCCTCGCCTATGTCGTTTGGTACGCGTGCTGGGGGCTAGAAGCCAGTCAGAGCTCCTATTCAACGATAGAATTGTGGGCTCTTTTGAGGTCAAAAGGTCTATTAAGCAGGGATGCCATTTGGTCCCCCTACTTTTCGCCATAGGATCACATCCTTTAATCACGACACTCGAAGCTAGTGCGGAACAAGGGGAGTTGCAAGGCCTTGCTTTGCGAGGTAATAGCCAACTCCTAGCAAAATTTTTTACAGACGATTCTCTTCTCTTCTTGAAGGCGTGCCCCCAGGTCATCAGAATAGCTATGGAGATTGTACAAATATTCTCAGTAGCTTCAGGGTCCCAGTGTGATATAGAGAAGTCAAGGCTGATCTCCCTATCAGAAAATGACTCATTTGACCCTACTGTCTGGTCGGGGGAGATTGTCTCAAAAGGGAATATATTCAGACATCTGGGAGCCCCCTTGGGGGTGGACATAACTCACAAGCAAAGATTTGAGTGGGTGCTTGAAAAAATCAAAACAAAAATGAGTAGGTGGGAGTATGCTCTTCTCCCCTTCCCAAGTCGGATAAAAGTGATGAATGCCTTTATGATTCCTTATATTGCCTTCACTAAACCGCTTCTCAAGATGGCTAAGTGTCACTGGAAAGAGTTCTTAAAACCAGTAAAAAGGTTTTTATGGAAAAAAAACATGAAATCCTCCAGGCCATGGCAATGGGCCCAATGGGAATCAGTTGCTTGACCGGTGAATCAAGGAGGCCTCATAATTCTCAACCTTGTGGCCCATGCAGAAGCTTGTTGCACCAAGTTTGTCGTTTCCTTGGCTAAACAAGATCAAGTTTGGGTTGTCATGGTCAGAGATATGATAGAAGCAGCTAAACTTGGCTCCGATGGTGGAAAGTGGAGAGGGGTGGAGGTTCATGACAAACTGTTAGCCCCGGAGTGGTCTACCTTAAGACTAGGGGGCAACTCAGGAGAATTGATAAGAAATTGCAATAGAGCAACATGAGTCTTAAAGTGGGGGAAAGAAGTCAGATACTTCAAGAACTCCATTTTGCATTGGTCCCCCTGGCTTTCCAAAGTTGTAGATCCGCTACAAACTCCCTATTGGATTGATACATCTAGGAAATTGAATAATAAGGGATTGAAGCGACTTGGGTACTTCTGGGACAGTAGCAACAAGAGTTGGAAAACCATTGACCTTCGGGTTACCCAATACCAACTCAATAGCTTGGAGGTCTTGCTTGTCCAAAAGGTGATGAAGGAGCTTGACAATTTAGTGATGCCAATCTGTGATTCGGAGTCTGACTGGAATGCGTGGAAATGGCCTGGAAGCAGTCTATTATGGAAACCCCATCCTAAAAGAATTTATCAGACAATGATGCATAAGAAGAATTGATCTAGCCCCCTTAACAAGCTATGGAAAAAGCAATGGCTAGAGGAAAGGTGGGAGGTTCTAGTGTGGATTTATCCATCCATGCTTTAGTCGGCTTCAATGTCTCATTTGGGGTGGTAAAAGGCTCTGCTGCTGTTGCTATGATATCTTTTAGGGTAGGCCTTTTCCTATTTACAAGCGACTTGCCTGCTTCCGTTGATCCTACGTGCACTCCAAGTTCCAAAGTTTGAGTTTTTTTATAAAATATGGTAGTTTATCAGCTTTTAGCTACCCAAATGATTTCAAAGTTGAACCACAAGCTAATTAGGGCCTAAATTTGCCATTTGAATGGAAAACAATGGATTTGTATGCTCATTTAATACAGTGAGCCATCATAAGTGTATGATGTCTATGTACTCTGACTGAGGTGAAACTTGACATATGTATAGCTCATAGCTTGTACTCCACATATATATGCCTGGAATGGGATTTGAACCAAGAATGAGCAAGAATTTGTCTTATAAGCTCTTTCTGAACTTTGAAACGGTAAAGTGGGTGCATTTGGCTATTGTGAGGTTCAAATTGCTTGAAATTTGGTGGATAGATTCATGGGCTTATGTCCAATGAAGAATTAGCAAAGCCTATATCTAATTAGGCTACGAATGATCAAAGAGTAGTGGCCCAAGAGTTCCAAGACTCAAGGACATGCTCAAAATAACCATTAGAGCTCTAATTAGGCCTAGAGAGAAAGAGAAGGCTAATAGTCAAGGATCTTGCTAATGATAATTAAGGAATGCTAATAATAACAAAACTAGCTAGCATAACCTAATGCTCTGATACCAAATGTTAGGAATTGGATCAAGCTAGCTATGGTGGATGAAAGAGAAACATAGTGTCAATGCGTGAGTGTGTGTGTAAGCAAGATTATCACTCAAGTGAATTAGGTTCCAAGATAGAATTAGCTTGGACTCATAAACACAATCTTGAGTATTCACTTAGCTTAGCACAAGCTCACCATAGACAAGCATGTAGTGAAAAATAGAGTTGTGTTTATTCATTCATGAAATGAGCTTTAAGTAGCTCTACAGCCTTGCTCCACAACATGTGGGATAAATCCACTCTCTTCTCCTTGACTCACACTTTAGGACAAAGCTCACACTTTACAATTTCTGAATGCATTTTGAGGCCTTAAACAACATTTTTTTGAACACTGACCAACAATGAATGACACTAAATTTTGTAGAGTCTTGACCTTCGTTTTGATTTTTTTAAAAAACCTTAACACTAGAATGGTAACAGGACACTTTTATGTCCTTGCACTACAAGAGGCTATTCATATTAGCGACGCTCACACAGCGACTCTAAAAAAAAAAATTCCCGACGTCGCTATGAGCGTCGCAAATTTCTTTGTTAATTTGCGACTCTCATAGCGACGCCGGCTGGGCTAAAAAAATAACCGAGCGCGCCCAAAAACTCGGATCTCAGATCTGAGTTTTTCGGCGCCCTCAAGCAAGGAGCAGGTAACGCTCTCCCTCTCTCTCTCTCTCTCTCTCTCTCTCTCTCTCTCTCTCTTTCTTCTCCACACACACACACACACACACACACGAGGAGAGGAAGGAGAGCCAGGTATGCTCCTTCCCTCTCCTCATTCTCATGTTCCCTTCCCCTCTTTCTCTCTCCCTCTCTCTCTCTCTCACACACACACATACACACACACATAGTGTTTTTGAAAGAGAGAGAGAGAGAGAGAGAGAGAGAGAGAGAGAGAGAGAGAGTACAAACATAAACAAAAACGCACACACACATACATAAACAAAGAATGCACACACACATTGAGAGAGGAAAAGAGAGAGAGAGAGCATGCATAAACAAAAAACGCACGCATTGAGAGAGGAAAAGAGAGAGAGAACATGCATAAACAAAAAACACACACATTGAGAGAGGAAAAGAGAGAGAAAACATGCATACGATCCAAAAAAACGCACACACATTGAGAGAGAAAGAGAGAGAAACTAATTTAACGTCATAGGAAACTAATTAAAATTAAAAGACCTAAAGATCTAGCCGACGAGGAGTTGAACTCAAGACCTATTATTCAAGAGGGAAATGGCATAATCAATCTATCATACTTGGCATGGGTGATAGAAAGGTTATACCATTTATCTCTTTTTATTGGCACACACATCCACACACGCGCACACACACAAGAAGAAGAGAGTTATAACGTCGTAGGAAACTATCTTAAAAGACGTTAAAGATTAGGTTATATGCAGACTTACATTAAATTAGATTTAGGTTTATTTTTAACTAGATTTACGTTTATTTACGCTAGATTTAGATTTACGTTATATTAGATTAGATTTAGGTCTCCATAGACTGCGATGCCTGCATGAAGCGGGTGAAGAAAGCCCTCAATGGAATATAGGGTATTGCTGCCTTCACTCATGGTGGGCTCAGTCGATCCAAAAGTACTGGTGAAATGTCTTCAGAAGATAGGGAAGAAGGTGGATCTTCAGGGCGGCAAGAGTCACTACATCCCCGACACAATGACCATCTAGACAACCTTTAGTCATTCAAGAGCAACTTCAGAGTTAGTAACAAGAGCAAGAACGGTCTAAAGGGCCAATTGCTGTCGTCGGATGTGGATGGAGATGAGGCAGCGTCACCGCCAGAAGTTAACTCTCACATCTTTAGTGATGAGAATGCCAACTCTTGCCGAGTTATGTGAAAAATTATGTGTTAAATCAGTTTTAAGGTTCTTATAATCCCTGTTAGTTTAGTTCTTTGTTTTTAATATAACATAATTTACGTTAGATTTAGATTTATGTTATATTAGATTAGACTTAGGTTTAGTTAGGTTTACCCAAACACACACACACACACACACACACACACACACACAAGAAGAAGAGAGTTTTAACGTCGTAGGAAACTATCCCAAAAGACGTTAAAGATTAGGTTAGATGTAGACTTACGTTAAATTAGATTTAGGTTTATTTTTAGTTAGATTTACGTTTATTTAGATTTACGCTTATTTACGTTAGATCGAGTCCACACAAGAATTACTTACGATTTAGGGTTTAGGGTTAGACGAACAGTGAAAAGATCTACTGTGAAAAGATGTTAAGATGCTGTGAAGTGCTACAGCTAGAGAAGAGGCAAAGGGGTTTTGTCCACTACATGCAGTATCATGTAGACGTGGGTGTGTAGATTTCTTGTACCCACAAATATAGGTATTGACCAATAAAGAGGAGATTATAACCCGGTGGTTGTGATCTCCGTGCACCTCTAGACCGAGGTGTGCGGGGATTGGACATGACTAGAGAATGTGAGGTAAAGAGAGAGAGAGAGAGAGAGAGAGAGAGAGAGAGAGAGAGAGAGAGAGATAAGACGAAGAATGCCAATAGAATATTAAATTTGTTGTCCAGGTTATAAGTTTTTTATCCTCATTATGAGTAGTGACGAGGATGTGGGACCGTCCAACCGAAACACCTATCTCTCAACGAGGGTCTTATGTCCTTGTAATCAATACAAGCATGTTGTGCGACGGACAAGACGTGTTTCTTTGCAGCACGTTCGCGAATTTGGCAAAGTTCGATCCATCTATTATAGATCGAGTTGTTGCCAATTATAACTCGTCGGACTCTGACGCTGGCCAACAAGCAGCAATCTTGCAACCCAATAGACGTGTTCGCAGGCGCTTTGGTCAAGCGGCATATGTGAGGCCGAAAGATACATAGACATGGAGAAGTGTCCGAAATGTGATTCCGAAAGATATCGAGTAGATCTCCACGGGACAAAAATTCCACAAAAGGTTTTGCGACATTTCCCTCTGCTTCCTCGCATCAAGCATTTCTTCGAATGTAAGTCCATGGCCGCCCTAGCATCATGGCATGAGGAGAATAAATCTTCGGATGGTGTGCTACGAATTCCTCCAGATTGCGTAGCGTGGAAACATATAGATGGAACATGGTCGGATTTTGCCAGGGAAGCTCGAAATTTGCGCTTAGGCCTGGCTATGGATGGCGTAAATCCATTTGGTCAAAGATCAACATCTTACAGCGTATGGCCCGTTGTCATCGTCAACTACAACATTCCCCCGTGGTTGACTACAAAGAAGGGGCACCTATGGCTAAGCTTGATTGTGCCAGGGCGATATAAAGTGGGGAATATGGATGTGTATCTTCGTCCACTATTGGAAGAGCTACAACAATTGTGGATTGGCATAGAGGTGGTGGATATGAGCCGACACACAGGACGACGGAATGCTTTGATCAGAGGCATTCTAATGTAGACCATGCATGACTATCCCGGGCTAACAGAATGCTCAGGTGATCTATTGACACTCCTCACTCAGACACTGTAAATCTTGTTTTTTCCCATAGTTGATCTATTATCATGTGTATACATGCAGGGCTTCAAACAAGCGGATACAGAGCATGTGTCACATGTGGACCTAGACTGAATGCACGTAGGGCACCCTCACTGAAGAAGCAAATCTACGAAGGTCATCAAGCGTATCTTCCAGAGAATCATGTGTTACGCGATGGCTTTTTGGGAAGAGAGCCACCAAGGATGTCTGCACAAGCATGGTTAGAGCAGAAGGAGATGTGCGATGAAGGATTGCCTCCAGGGATGAAGAGACTATCTCTATGGTACGAGTTACCATACTGGCCCCGACTCATGATCAATCACTTGCTCGATCCAATGCACATATTCAAGAATGTGGGTAATCTACTATGGGACCATCTGACCGGCAAGAAAGATACTTTGGGAGCCAGAGTTGACCTTAGAAATGTAGATCGTATGGAGCAATATTGGCCGCAAACAGCGTCTGATGGATCGATAAAACTCCCCAAAGCACCATGGATTTTCACAGGAGCCCAAGAACGCAAAGTAAAAGAGACCATTCGATCTTTGCGGACCCCCACTGGCGTAATGCACTCGCTCCGAACGTGTTTTACTAAAGAAGGAAAGCTTACCAGTTTGAAGTCACACGATTGGCATAAAATGTGTCAGGTACGTTCATAGTGGACTTTAATATCATTGCATAAAATGTGGACTTTAATATCATTGCTGCACATACTTTACAGTTTATTTTACCGGTTGCCATTGAGGGATGTTTGTCTCTCGACATCCGTAACACAATCTACAAACTTGCAAAGCTGGTGCAATGGATTTCACAAAAGGAGATCAACGTAGACTCCATACCATTCGCCAAACTAAATGCTGCGGAGCTTGTGTGCATGTTTGAGAAACATTTTCCTACTACAATGCTAACCATTCAGGTGCATCTTCTTGTTCACATAGTTGATGAGGTGGAAATAGCTGGCACAGTTCATTCCAGATGGATGTTCTTCTTAGAACGTTTCATGAAAACGCTTAAGGGATATGTGCGTCAAAAGGCACGTCCGGAGGGTAGCATGGCAGAAGGTTGGTTGGTATCAGAGTCCCTAGTGTACATTGGAGAGTGGCTAGACGGATTTGATAAATCCCGGGACACGCTATGGCGAACCATAGATGATGAGCGCATATCTGGGATTGTCATGTGCAATCTCGGTGTTGAGAAGAAGATGACGGAAGATCTAGAGGCTAAAATCAACCGATTTTGCATGCTTCACAATCCAGTGATGCAAAAGTGGATTTCACAATATGAGGATGCAAAGCAAGAGTGACAAAGGGCACGAATCGAGTGGAGACGGGGAAGATGACCACCGATGCACTATCCAGCGGTTCTGGAGAGCCTACCAACCTTCATGAGCTTAAGATGGTTGCACAACCAATTGAAAAGCGCACAACAATGCGGTGACGAAGTGACTGAGGAAGAGTGGGAGTACTCTCGGGGTTGCGCGACCAAGGTAAGTTTGCAATGTACGACTAGCTAGTGACTTTATTTCTAAACGTTTGAACGGCCACTCATAATCTTTGTTCGTTGTAGTATAAGTCATACACAGCAGCATGGTGTAAAGGTCGACATTTTAGGGTGGAACGAATCGACAAAAAGCGTTTTACTCAAGATTGTGGAATCATGGAAAAATTTGAACAGTCTAGTCGACGACGTTCCTCTGATGCAGATCCTGTGGTGGCGGAACTCACTTATTTCGGCACGCTGCAAGAGATTTTGAGGATCGATTACAGAGGATTTTTTGTCGACTTGTTCGACGTGCAATGGTTCAAGATAATCATGGAGGGTCGCAACGCTACTGTGCGTAGAGGAGAGTCTGGTTTTCTTGAGGTGGATTCTACTAAGAAATGGACTGACCTAAGAGACACTTTCGTACTACCCGAGCATTGTGAACAAGTAAGTATGTAAATAGTTAACATCCCCCTTTTACAAGTTATGTGCTTGA
The DNA here is from genome assembly GCF_014529385.1 of Adiantum capillus-veneris. Taxonomy (NCBI): domain Eukaryota; kingdom Viridiplantae; phylum Streptophyta; class Polypodiopsida; order Polypodiales; family Pteridaceae; genus Adiantum; species Adiantum capillus-veneris. Next base: position 78,413,183 of record NC_140953.1, on the reverse strand, counting down.
AAGCTCTCATGTAAGTTATGTGGCTCTGGCAGGTAATATTTCATCCTACAAAGTCTACATCAAACTAGTGGTACCTCATAGAGGTAGCCCCTCGTAGTGCAAGGACGTATGAAGGCTACTATGTGCCAATTACAACGGCATCAATGGAGGAGATCAGAGAAGATGCTCAATCAGAAGCCGCTGCGGTGGTGCCAGACGAGCATCAAGATGCTACTACTCTATATGGGGTGCATGCAGAGGAGCTACAAAATGAAACAGAGGATATGTGTTTAAACGGAGAGCTCTATATAGATATAGGAAGTTATGCTGAGTTATGCGAGGATGAGAGAGAGATCTCTTAAAGCCACAAATATTGTATTTGAACAATTTTGCTCCGTGTTGTAAAAGCTCTGGCTCTCTAAGTACCTTCCATGGTGTATAACGCTCTTTTCTACTCGCGCTCACATCTTTTGATTGAAAATTCTGAGTTTTCGACTTGCCTCTTCTATCACTCGATTCATTGCGTCATTGTATTTATATGCGTCATTACGTCATTGTATTTAATGGTCTTTGCGTCATTGTCTACTCTATTCATTCAATATTAAGTTTAAATATTCGTGTGTTTAATGCAAGTATGGATGATGAGGAGTTTCTTTCTTCTTTGTCACCGCAGCAGAGACAGTGGTACGTGGAGCGTCATCGCTCTGGCGCATCATCGCGCGTTCCTACTCCATCCGCATCTCCCTCTCTTTCGGAGCATTCGGCGCGCTCCGAAGCTTCGGCGTCGACGAGACGAGCTTCACACTCGTCTAGACACTGGCGCTCTAGTGGTGGTGGTGGCGGTTGTTGTGGGGATTCCGCCACCGATGCCTCCACACCGCCTCGTGTTCGACGAGGCTCTTTACCCTCCCCTTCTTTGCCCGCCCCCACACCAGCCACAGCATCGCCATCTACGCCAGGTTTTGCATGGCTGACTGTTCCTAGAAGCTACACACCTCTACCTACTCCGCCAGGAGCCACCCCTCTCGACACTCCTCGCTTCGGGGCCCGGACGCCGGTGGAGACACCTGACGTCCATACCCCCATCGACACGCCGCTAGAGACCCCTGCCGGGACACCCAGGTTCACGCATCACCGGCCAGAGGGCTTGTCTTACTCCATCGACTTCAGCGGCGGCATCATCATGGATGATGACGGCAAGAAGGTGATCTCGCGCATGCGTGGTCTTTGCTCTCAGCTGCTTAGACACTACATACTAAACAAATGGAGTGAAGTACCAAGTGATTTAAAAAACAGAGTCATCAACATACTTCATGATGAGTTTCCCGTTCCAACACGGGATCAGCGCTTCAATGAAGACCTGATGAAGATTTGAATGCGCGAATACTGCAAACACAAGCGTTCCGAAGTGCAAAAAGCAATCAAGAATGGGTGCAACAGGCCAGATTGGCTGGCCAAAGAAGATTGGAAGAATGCGAAGAAAGCAGCACGCGAGAATCCCGACAAGTGGAAGCAACAAAAGGATGCAGCCAGAGTGCGAGTAGAGGCAGGGAGCTCGCACCACTTGGGGAGCGGTGGATGGGCATCATTTGAGGCCGATTTTGTAAGTGTTTTCACATTGCTCTTTATGTTCGATAGTTTAGGGTTTATGAGTTTTTTAATTCTAACATAATGAAATCTTTGTATGTTTTGACAGTGGTCGATGACAGGACGTGATCCCACACCGTACGAGCACGAGTACGCAGGCAGGAAGGGCTTAAACGCCCTGATGGACATTCTCAGTTCTCGCGGCGGCATGGTTAGTATTAGGGTTTACTCTTTTTTATTTTTTGTATTGTTTTATAAATGTCGTTATATGTTTATACTTACTGAAAGCTGTCTTATTGTCTTTTTTTGCAGAATCCGACAGATACGCCGCTTGGACGCGATGAGACGTCTGACTAGACGGCGTCAGTTTAGCCGTAGCTAGATAGCATTAGTTTAGGGTTTCTCATAGCTTACGCCTTTTTGAACCATGTATATTATTACATTTGTCACCGCAGTTCCTTTTGCCAATCAATTCTTTATGCCTATGATGTTGTACAATTGTCATTATTACATTTTCCAATCAATTCATTTTGCCTATGATGTGTACAATTGTCAATTTTGCAAACAATGCGTCTTGTGGGTGACTATTTTGGGTCTATTATCTACCCTTGCACTTTTTTTAAAAAGTGAATCAAGTACAATATGGTTGATGGGTGAATGCCCTGCCACCAAAAAGAAATTCTCTCGGGCGTCGCTATAACCGTCGCTATTTATGGCTCTGTAGCGTCGCTATGAGCGTCGCTATAGTCTTCAGTGTAAACGTCGCTATAACCGTCGCTATGAGCGTCGCTATATAGCGACTCTGATAGCGACGCATATAGCGACGCTCTCGTAGCGACGCTCGTAGCGACGGTTTTAGCGACGCTGGAGGTTATAAAAACCCAGTGTATTTCCGTTGCTAATAGCGTCACAAGAGCACACAACCTCTTGTAGTGTTGGACACTTTTGTGTCCTGTTAAGTGACCATTTTGCTTGAATTATTTGAAGAGTATGAAAATGAATTTCTAGGTGCTATATATCCACAAAGTTGCCTTATGAGCTGAAAAAAACTTACCATTCTTTTTGGAGTATCAATCTCACCATTAACCTTACTCTTGCACAACATTTTTGAACCTAAACTGTGTGAAAAAACGGGTCCTGTTTTTGGCTTTTCTTTTCAATTTTTGGCAACTATACCACTCTATACTTCATGTTTGTGAGGTTTAGATGGCTAGAGGTTAGGCCTTCATAGTTCTCAACATGTTTTAATGCTTGTAGGGAGAGCTAAGTGTTAAAATTGAAAGTTATGACCAATTTACAAGAATTGCATAATCCTGTTTTTTGGCCAAAATTAGCACTTTTATGATTTTTTTGGTGGCTTTCTTGATATCCAAATTCATTTTGATTGTGTAAGTGTAATGTATAACATAAAGCTAATATTACTTGAGTTTTGGGGGACCTAATATGCTATATAGCATAGTATATGATGATGGTTGAGTTTTTTGATTGCTGAAGAATATGATACATTTTAGAGCAGCAAGTATAACTTTCTCAATATTGCTAGTTTCTTAGGACAATTGTATGTATTTTGTAGGTAGTAACCATATCTAATCATAGACTACAAACTTGGCTAGATATTGAGTAGTTTCTATGGGTTTCTAGAGGTCATAATGCTAAACCTGGTTTTTTCATGTTTGTTGTATTTAGCACTTTATCACTGCCCCCAAAGTTCCAATTGTGAGAGATCCATTATCCTTTTGACATGCTCCATGGCTCCTTTTGAATCCAAAGGCCCAAAGGGAACTAAGAAAACATGTATATAGTATCTGTATTGAGCGTGACTATAGAAACTTTGATGATACGTCCGCAGAATGGCAAAAATGCAACTTTTTTGTACCTAATTTTTTTGCCCAAAAAAAATTAGTGAGGTGAAAGCAACCATATGTTTTGGTCACCAACCCACTGAAGTTAACGGGGCATTTTATCTCATGTCCTACAAAAATCCCCACTCTTATTTATATGCAATCAACTGTAAGAAATTGCTGTTTTGGGAAAAATCCACTGGTCCATCAACTTTGGAGGCTTGTAGTGACCAAGGGATGAGAAAAATTACAATTTTCTCATTTTTTCCATATGTAGTAGTTATTGAACTATAAGCTCATGAAAGGATTTTTCAAAATGAGTGGATCTACTATGGTTTTGGAATTTTTTCCCAAAACCCTGAAAGGACACTTTTATGTCCTGTTAGGTTACCATTCTAGTGTTAAACCAATACTAAAATCTTGAGTTATGGCCAAAACAGTCTTCAATTGCCTTCAATCTTCCTGTAGGTCAATTCTGGTGATTTCAGAGTGTCAACAATTGGATACATGCTTTGGTACACTTATAGGTGTTCAAAATTTGTTTTGTAGTGATATTTGGGATTCAAAGGTAAAAGGAAAGTCCTTTGACTAGTCAAAGTTCTTGTCTCGCCTCAACCTGTGCCTGGGGTCTTCATACACGTATAATGTCTCCTGACTCAGAGTTGCTCCAAACTTTAACTATAGACTCTCCTTGATGTACTCTAACCAATCCACTTGGCCGAGACAGGGAACACACCAATGGAGTGAGAGGAGAGATACTTCCCACTTGTCCACTCAACACAGAGAGAGAGAGACACACACACACACACACACACACCCAAAAACTCAGCTCAAAAGAGGAGAATTTCTGATGTTAAGATACAAATGAGCTTGGTCCAACACCAATGGGGAAAACAGCTCACACAATATGGGTAAAATATGTCAGATACAATCACAAATTGGAGCAGAAGCTTCTCTCATAGGAGAAACTTACACAGCCAAAACAACAGAAAAATAGTGAGGAATTTGGCAAAAAAGACAGCGCCATCGCGTTCGGAATGGCCCAAAACCCCAGTCTACAATGTCAAAGTGCTCAAATGAGCAGTTTATGGCCAAAACAAGCTCCAAAAATAGTAAAAACACAATTGCGGTTGTTCCTCCTCTCTTCTCCACGTTTTTTCTGGTCTTCTCTCCATTTTTTCAGTTTTCACACTTAGCTTTATTATTTGGGCACCCTTGGCCTTTTAGATGACCTCAAACGGACCCCGAACAGGCCAAAAACTGACCTCGCAGTGCACAGTTGTCACCCTGCTGCATCCATACGCACACTCGGCACTCGACTTTTTGCAATAATGCATCCCGCCACCACGTGAAGTGGCCCCAAAAGATAGTGCTCATGATGACCTTTTACATAATTCATCACAAGAAAATACCCACGTTGTGTCCGTACTTATCCACGTGCAACTATTGACCCCATTCGGCCTCCTGACGCCACTAGATGCCATCTGACGCACCTGCTTACCTCATTTCGTCGGACCGCAGATAGATTCCTGGAGAAGTTTTACGCGCTACCAACTCCTCATTATTATATAAAAAACACACTGGTACTGGTAACGATGAAAATCGATGCACTATGTACATGTTGTCCTACCTGTACACATGTGGGCCCCACGTAACCACCTGGCTCTGGAAAATGGGCAATCCTTTATTTGATGCACCATGCATGGGTATGTACATATGCGCAATCCATTGCTCCAAAAAACTCCTGAAATAATTTTCCCATCCCCTAGCTTGCTAGATCATTCATGATAAGAAGAGCAAAAAGCGATATGAGACTCGCAACATCACAAGTCTCCTCATCCGTCACCAACACTGCTTGATCCACAAACAACTCATCTTCCTCCACCATCATTAACCTGGCATGATAAAATTTAAGACACAATCCATTTACCCTTGACTTACGTAGAATCCCATCCAGGTTAGCCAGCTGATATGTACCATTCGGAAAACATTCCACTACCTTGAAAGGGCCTTCCCACTTAATTTGAAACTTCTTTTGGAAGGTGTTGTCCAGCTTACTATTGTAGCGCAAAACCAAGTCATGCTTCTTGATATGCTTACTTTTAACCTTTTCATTGATCTTTGCCAAAGCCTTATCTTGCATCTACCCATAATGTTCCAATGCACTCATCCTATCCAACTAAACCTCTTGTAACTGCAAGAGCCTCTCTTTGAATGCATCACTAGGCGGCCCAAGCAGCTTCTATAACATCTTGATTATAGGCAACTCCACTTCCACAGGCAATAATGCTTCCTTTCCATACACCAAATGAAATGGAGTAAACCCTGTACCTGTCTTCACCGAAGTATGGTAAGCCCATAATGCACTAGGCAATTCCAAATCCCAATTCTTTCCTTGGTGCTCTGTGACTTTCGAAAGAATCTGTACCAACTCACCATTGAATCTTTCATTTAAGCCATTACACTGCGGGTAATAAGGAGTGGTATGTTGGTGCCTAATATTCATCTTCGTGCATAAAAAGTCTAGCAGTTTAGCTCTAAATCCTGGCCCCTTATCCGAAAGTAGCTCTAGTGGCACCCCAAACTTGCAACATATTTCATCATACACAAATTTTTCCACATCCTTTGCAGTGATCTGTTTTACAGCTATAGCCTCCGCCCATCTAGAAAGATAGTCGACTCCAGTCAAAATATAGCTTTTGCCCCTGCTTGTGATAGGTAATGGGCCTATTGCATCAATCCCCCACTTTTCAAACACATCAAATGCCATAATGGTTTTTCGTAGCTCTGGCTTCAACACTCTCTTCCCAAATTCTTGACACCTATTGCAAGACCTACACCAATGGTGAACATCCTTGTGCAAACTAGGCCATACATACCCCTCTTGCAAGATCTTATGCAAGGTGATCTTTAGAGCAAAATGTCCACCACATGTGCCTTAATGATTCTCCTTCAACACTCTATAAAGCTCCTCCCGCCAAGGTACACGTCTCAACACAAGATCAGCCCCTTTCATGTACAAGCCATCACCAATCAATTTGTACCTGTATGCTCTACGCACAAATCCATACTTCTTAGACTTCTGAATGTCCTTCGGAATGATTCCTATTAGCAAAAACTCCTCCTCTTGAGCCAAACTTTCCCGGCCATGAAATAGGGGTAAATTGGCCCTCAACACAAATAGCTCCCCAATCATGCTTTGAGCTGCTTCATGTGCCTCTCCATTTAGAGCACGTTCAATGTGTCTAATGCTCCATGCTTCAAAATTTTTTAACAGGCCTTTAATTCTGAAACACATTTCCTTCGATGAGGTGTTCTTACTCTTCCACACACCCAGAAATTGCTTCACAACTAACAAGGAATCACCTTTTATGCTCAACCTTCTAACCCCATGCTTCAAACAAATGTGTAGGCCGGCTTCCAATGTAGCATATTCAACCTCATTGTTACTATGCGCATCCAATTTGAACGCTCTCTTGCATACTAGCTTCCCATCTGGATCATAAAGTGCTATATCCCCTGAAGCCGCATCATGGCTCTTTCTGTATGAGCCATCAAAGAACAACACATGTGCATTGCTGATATGTGGCACTTCTTCAACTACCTTTCTCACCACCTCTTCCTTAACAAGAAGGGGATTCTCCTTGTAAGTCAACAAATCAGCTAGGGTAGCTCGTGTACTATCTTCCATTAAAAAAGAGACTCTCAAACTCTTGCAACTCAATTATCCATTTCTTGACCACATTTGACATGTTAGTGCCATTAATTAACTGTGGAAAAAAGGCGTAACTCATCAAGAAAGCAAAAGGTCGTTGTAGCAAGTAATGACGAAATCGTCGGACAAGCAAATATTACACTGGCCCCATCACTAGCTCTACTTCCGAGAATTTTCTCTCTGCTACCAACTTCACTCGGCTTGCACAATACACTAGCCTCATATAATGACTGCCCTTACCCTTTTGCAATAGCATGGCTCCAATGGCATCATCCCCTACTGATGGATTTACATAAAAACCTTTCTCCCAATCATGAGTCTGCATGGCTGACAACCCCCCTAACACCTCTTTCACCTCTTGAAACACTTCTTCACACTTGTCATCCCATTGCAATGGATCATGCTTTGCCACTTGCTGTAATGGATAAAGGAGCTGCGAAGACAATGGAATAAACCGTGCCATGTACTTCACTTTGTGTATAAAAGTTGCCAATTGCTTCGTACTCCTAGGAGATGGAAGAAGAATAATAGACTTAACCTTGTCTGGATCAGCTTCAATGCCATTTTCTGACACCATATGGCCCAATAACTTCACCCTTGGCTGTGCTAGATGACATTTCTTTGGATTTAGTTGTCCTCCAAATTCATCATATCGAGCTAATACCATCTGCAGCTTCTCATGGTGTTCAACCCTACTGCTGTAGACACAAAAGTCGTCCATAAAAGCTTTAACACAACTACCAATGAATGGTGCCAATACCCAATTTTCTCTCTCTTTGTAGAAAGATGGTCCATTTGACAACCCAAATGGCAATACAGTGTAGAAAAAATAGCCCCATGGCGTAATAAAAGTTGTCTTTGTGCGGTCTTTAAGAGCAATCTTCAATTTAAAATAGCCTGAAAAACCATCACACACTGTACCTCTCATAACCTGCCCACTGAATCCAAGATCTGTAGATGAATGGAAGAGGATATGGGTTCTTCTTAGTGGCTGCATTTAAGGGTTTAAAATATACACAAATCCTCCACTTACCATCCTTCTTTGGACTGACTACTACTGGACTCACCCATTCTGTGGTCTCCACATGGACTATGAACCCTGCCTTCAATACTTGTCCACCTCCTCCCACAAGGCTTCCATTTGCACTTGACCCATCCTTCTTAACCTTTGCCGCACTGGCTTAGAACCTTCTTTTAGCTCTATATACATCTCTTTGCCCTTGAACCCTCTGATCTCTTCATATGAAGTAATGAACAAATAAGGAAAACTAGCCAGCATGTGAAAATATATCTCCTTCTCCATAGCTGAGAGGTCTCCCACTGATCATTTGTGTCATCAATTCCTGCTTCTTTGACAACTCAACCATGGTTTGCATCAGCCCTTCAATCACTTCATAAGGCCCTTCCCTTTCATCTTCAACCTCATTTGCAAATGCAACTAAACCAGACTGCTGGATTTCTTTGTCCATCAAGAGAAATGCAACATCAACATCCTCATCACTGCTGGTAGTACTTTCACTGTCCTCATCAATCACTATGGAATAGTCTTCATCACTGCTGGTAGTACTTTCACTGTCCTCATCAATCACTGTGGAATAGTCTTCATCACTAGACTCATTCTCATCTTCATAGAGATCCTCCAATCGTTTCCTTGTGTCCATATTATATAGGTTCTTGGCACCTGTCTTTCCATAGAGGCTAATCGTACCACATCTCCAATCCTGAATAGCTCCCACTGCACGTAACCATGGTTTGCCCAGTATAATCGGATATGCTCCCAACCCCGTTGGCATCACATGAAAATCCTCCACTTCTAAGCTCTTTACAACACCCAAACATTTTACTTTTTGATGGTTGGCCAATCTGATCCGGAAGCCTGACACCCCAGTCACTGTAAGACCCATCTTCTCAATGCATGAGTGTGTTATGACACATATTTGGGCTCCACCATCCACATAACCTTGTCCCAAAATTTTTCTTTTGTGCCACACATCTACTATTGGACAAATGTTTGGTAGCTCATCCATCGCCAACACCTTTACTGAACCTCTCTCTGGCTCTTTCTCCATTGGGTTAACCATCCTCTTCCATTGTCGCTTTAGCTAAGGCACCATCTCTATAAGCTGCCCAAAAGTAACATCTGCCTTCCTGCTTGTCAGATCCTCATTCAAGTCATAGCTTAAGTGCCCATCTCCTAGTGCAAAATCTGAAACATGAAACTTGCCGACGAGCCCTTCTTTTCCTCTTGGCCTTGACATCCTCGCCTTCATGGCTCTTTCCCTTCTTCTTACTAGGACTTGGGCACTTCTTCCTTCCTTTTCCTATGTGGTCCTCTTCCCAATAGGCATCACTAATGTATCCTCTAGCTTTGATGCCTTCTCCAAGGTGACTACACTTATCACTTTTGTCTTTCCCTTTTCCTCCTGGGTTAATCCACTGGTTCCTTCTTCTCCCTTAATTTCAATGCCATAATCATTGGACCTGGTTAGCACCTGTCATGGCAATGGATACATGTCTCCCCCCATCTGTGGTGGCTTATCACATTGCGGGCTGATGTGTCCCGACTCTCCACAATTATAACATGGGGCGTCTGCCTCCAGAACCTACCATTGCTTTGTCCAACACCATTCCTAGGTCTTTCTTCACCTCCTCACTGATTTGCAAACCTCCCTCGACCTCGATTATTTTCCACTTGACCTAGCATGTTTAGGCTGAGATTCTTCATTAAATCTACCACTTGCCTCATGTCTTGCCTTAGCCCATCATCTTGCACCGTTGTAGTGACCACTGCTGGCATAACCTGAGGAGTAATAGAAACCACTCGTTCATGATGAACCCCTAGCATGCGACCTTGTAAAGAGTCCATATGCTGAAACTCAGGCCTCATTGGCAAAGACTCTACGCCTAGCTGGCTCATTTTTCTCACCTTCCACTCTTTGTTCCTTGCCACCTCTAGTGCATCTTCATATGTCCTAGGCTTCTTTAGCTCCACTCTCCAACGTATATTATCCCAAAGACAAGCCAAGAACCTGTCCTTCTTCATCGTGTCAGGTAGGGGTACCTGTGGTGCTAAGGTCTTGCACATCCACTCCCATGCCAATGAAAACTTACGTATGTACGCATCTACTGGCTCACCTTCCTCTTGCACTAAATCCTGTACTTCTTGCCACACTTTGTCAGGATCTTCTATCTTCACAAACTCCACTTCCTATCCATGCCCTAGATTGTCCCAACTCAATCTTATAGGTGGATCAGCCCCACGCAACTCCTCTTCAAATGCTTTGGACCAAACTCGTGCACCACTCTTCAAACAGATTTGGAGAAGGCGTAACATCTACGCCGGGTCATGAATTTGGTTGCTAATGCACGCAACCTCCATCTTTTCTAAAAAGTCTTCTACATCTTCATCACTTCTTCCATGAAACTCAGGATAAGACAAAGCCATGGCTACCCAAGCTACGATACTCTGAGAACCCCTTCGAACACACGTCCAAGAACCCAAAACTTTTGACTGACCCAATCCCCAGAAACTTCAATAAAGCTCAACTTTAGATAAGGACAAACACATGCACATCAAATGAGTTTTCATTCATCGGAATTACAACAGGCAAAGGACATTCCAATATCTCTCTTAATCTTCTTGGCCCGAACATAAAGACTATGCACTGCTGGAAAAAAATCTTCTTGGACACATGAACATTTATCTGGATTCTCTGAGTTAAATGAAAAGGAGTGAATTGAGGTCCGTCGTGATTATCCATTAAAAGCCATCCATGTAGCTTCCAAGAAAGCACACTTGACTAATCCTCTGATTTTACCAGAATTTCAGCAGCATAATAGCATAAATGGCTCAAAAGACCAAAAAACCAGCCATCATAATTTGGAAAAATTTTGGTAGAGTTTCCCCAGAAGTAGAGTAGTGAGAACCCAAAATATAGACTGTATATGTATGCATAAACTGCCAACAATAGAACCCGAACATCAAGTAGGAATCACTAGTACATAGCCTATGGCGAGGTTACGAAAAGGGTTCTCCGGCTACCTGTATCACTGAAATAATCTCCACATTTGAGAATCCCCCAGCTCAATAAAACCTCACGCTATCGACCCTCACACGAAGGCTAATGCAAATCGCGTATAGTCAAGTCTCAGAAATGACTATCTTCTAGACCAAGTCTCAGAAATGGTTGGGACTGCCAAATTAAACCAAGTATGGCTCTACAAAGGCATACAATGACAGTTTCCACAAGTAACGTACAATACCAACAAACAATGCGCTCAAGCACGCGCTAAATGATGCATACCCACGACAACTCCAAGTGACTCCACTACCAGTATATCACTATACTCCAACTACCTGTACCTATGTGAATCACCTGTACCTGTACCTGTCCCTATAACGTGGAACCTATAACCGATAGTCTGCAACCTGTAATCCCAAATCTCGAAGCTTGAAGCTCGAAGCAGAAGGTACTCGAAGAAGATCCTCCGTGGGGGCGCCAAAAGAATGTGAGCGGGATGGAAACACACAAAATGCCTCTATATTGACCTGACACACTCTCTTGGAATGATATACACACACACTATGGGGCACCACTCAGCTTACACAATCCATCTGGCCAAGACAGGGAACACACCAATGGAGTGAGAGAAGAGAGACTTCCCACTTGCCCACTCAACACAGACACACACACACACACACACACACACACACACACCCAAAAACTCATCTCAAAAGAGGAGAATTTTTTATGTTTAGATACAAATGAGCTTGGGCCAACACCAATGGGGCAAACAACTCACACAACATGGGTAAAATATGCCAGATACAATCACAAATTGGAGCAGAAGCTTTGCTCATAGGAGAAACTTACACAACCAAAATAGCAAAAAAATAGTGAAGAATTTGGAAAAATGGACAGCGCCATCACGTCTGGAACGGCCCAAAACCCCAGTCTACAATGTCAAAGTGCTCAAATCCGACCTCGGATGAGCAATTATGGCCAAAACATGCTCCAAAAACAACAAAAACATAGTTGCGGCTGTTCCTCCTCTCTTCTCCACGTTTTTTCTGGTCTTCTCTCAATTTTTTCAGTTCCCACACTTAGCTTTATTAGTTGGGCACCCTTGGCCTTTTAGATGACCTCAAACGGACCCCGAACAGGCCAAAAACTGACCTCGCAGTGCATAGTTTGTTAAAGAATATGTCCATTGTGCTATGGGCGGCTGGACACTGACTATACTATGTTGTAAATATACTTTGGATAATAGTTAAAGAGAAGAAGAGAAGAGCAGTTCGTTGAATGGTTGCTGCAGGGTAACGATTGTGTGTGTGTGTGTGTCTCGATGTGTGTTGGTGTGTGTGCGTAGTCTTATTTTCTACCTTCTCCATCACCTGTGCACTCTACAAAGTGGTATCAGAGCTCAGTTTAAGGAGCTACAGTCAATACACAGGTTTCCGCACCTCTGGAAAATAGCAAAAAAGAGAGGTTTTTTGGTCATAACTCCCTCACCCAAACTCGGAATACAGTGATCCAAGAGTCTATCTTTATGTTTTTGGGCATTCCGGATGCATTGGCATAGTCAGATTTGCCAAAATCTACAATTTTTTGCAGCAAACAGCCAGCTCACACAAGCATAGGAGATATCCAGTTTTGCACTCGGTAGTAGATTTACAGGTTACAGGTGAAGAATTCAGCATTTACATAGGTTTTGGAGAGTGACATAGAGATTTTGCATCATGATATTCTGTTATCAAAGATTATGTTTGGTTGTTGTGGGTCCGTTATGGACAGCTGCCTATGTAATAAAGGTTGTGGGAAGAAGTTGAGGCGGTTGTATTGTCAGATTGAGTACCTTGTGGTTATGTATGGATATGCAGTCAATGTATTTTGGAAAACTGCAGCCTTTGTGAGGGTCGAGTGAGGTTTTTTGAAGCCTTGCCTTGGGAGCTTTGGTAGCTTGGCAAGGTGGATTTGGTACTGGAGCGAACCCCCGACCGACCCCGCGAAAGACCTCATATGTCGTTTACGACTATGGGAAGAAGGTGGATGTATGGATATGTGGTACAATACAGCGTATGGATTGCATTTGCATACAGGTCCATGTGGACATTGTTTTAGAGTATTTATGCATAGTACTGAGTCAGTCTATGGCAAAGTGAGTCAGTGGATTTTTCCTTGGCAGTGAGAGATTTTTTGTCAATGTTTATGAGCACTTTGGTTGAGATTGTCACTTGAGATATTGTCCAAATACAAACAAAACTCTGTTGAAATTTTGTCAAAATCCTTTGGAAGCAATTGAGAGAGTGAAGATGGTAGAAAGTTCAACTCAAGTCACACAGATTGTTGGAGAGAAGCTGACCAGAGAGAACTACAGTATATGGTCTTACAGGATGGAGAAATTTATCATGGGCAAAGGTTTATGGGATTATATTACAGTTGAACAAGAGTGTCCCGAGGTTGGTTTGGAACCAAATAGAGAGAATGTTGAAGCACATAAAACATGGCAAGCAGGAGTAGAAGCTTACAAGAAGTGGATCGAGAATTCAAGGAAAGTGATGCATTGGATTTCACTATGCATTAGTGACTTCTTTATACCACACGTGAAGAAGGCTCAATCTCCAAAGGAAGCATGGGAGATAATAGCAAGAATGAACAGTTCCAATACACAACCACGAAAAGTTCACTTGAAGCAAAGGTTACATTGTGTATGGCGAGGAAATATATCCATATCAGATTATGTGACAGAGATAAAGCAAATATAGGAAGATCTTGCAAGAATTAATGTTGAAGTTCCAAATGATGACTTAGTTTCAGTGACAGTGAATGGTTTAGGACAGGAATACAAGTCATTGGATACATCTATATCTGTTCGAGGACACATGCCCGATTTTGAAGAGTTAGTAAAACTTTGTTTGCAAGAAGAGGTGAAGTTAGGCAAGTCAGGTCCTTCTACATCAAATAACAATTCTAGAGATCAGGTTTTTTACTCTAGAGGTCGTGGAAACAATAGAGGTGGAAGAGGAAACTATGGTCGTGGAAACAATGCTGGAAGAGGTCAATGGCAAAACCAACAAAGTCAAAGTTACAATGATTATAGCCAAAGAGGCAGGGGGAGATCCCGAACTCGTGGACGTGGAGGTGGACGATTTGTACATCCTCAAAGAGATGAATATTGTAACAGATGTGGCATTTATGGTCACTTTAAAAGAGAATGTTACACAAGGCTAAATCAAAATCTTGATCGTGGTGGAAGAGGCCGAGGTTATGGCAGACATGGAGGAAACTTTGCTGGATACAATCCTCATGATCAAAATATATATGACAATAGATCGAGTGGACATTTATTTCCTATGGAGCATGTTGTTGGAAGCATGGTGGAGCCACATCATACAGATGATTGGTATTTAGATAGTGGTGCCACAAATCATATGACATATCATGGTGAATGGTTTGACAGAAAAGAGAAATTAGAAGAGGATGAGTTTTCCGCTACAGGTGATGATACTATGCATCGGATTACACATGTTGGTTCAGTTCCATTGCTAGAAAAAGACGGGACATACAACACATTGGGAGATGTTCTATATGTGCCTTCAATCACAAAGAATTTAGCATCAGTTGGGCAAATGGCAGATCAAGGGTTGCAAGTCCATTTTAATCGTTATGTCTGCTTCATAGAGGAGTTTCCCAAAGGTAGACCAGGCAAGATATTGGAACGTGGAAGAAAGAAAGGTCATTTGTTCTCATTCGAAGCTGGAGATCCATGTTTACATAGTGGTATGTATGCAAACAAATCAGCCACTCAAGATAATTGGGCAGAGTTATGGCATAAGAGGATTGGTCATGTCAATTTTAGAAGACTAAAGCATATGCAATCAAATCAAATTGTATGTGGATTACAAAAGTTTGGCAGATTGAATTTTGATAATGTTTGTGAAGCTTGTCAATTTGGAAAGCAATCTCGTTTACCATTTCCAAAGAGGGGGAGAATTAGCCAAAGTCCTTTGGAAATTGTTCATTCAGATATTTGGGGACCTTGCGCCAAATGGTTGTCGATATTTTATCACATTCACGGATGATTACAGCAGAATGACATGGGTTTACTTTCTAAAGGCAAAGTCAGAGGCATTTGAGGTATTCTTGGAGTTCAAAGTTATGGTTGAAAAAGAGAATGGTTGTCAAATTAAATGCCTACGTACAGATGGAGGGGGAGAGCACATGTCACACAGTTTTGATGATTACTTACGTGAACAAGGAATAAGAAGACAGATTACTTGCAGATACACACCACAACAAAATGGAGTTGCTGAGAGAAAGAATAGAGTCATAGCAAAGATTGCAAGAGCCATGATAAATGAGATGAATATGCCATTAACATATTGGGCTGAAGCAGTTCATACAGCAGTACACATTATGAATTGAGCACCAACAGCTGCCATTCATGAAATTTCACCTTATGAGAGACTTTATGGGATCAAGCCAACAGTTTTCTACATGAAAGTTTTTGGACGTGTTTGCTATGTTCATGTGCCAAATGAAGCAAGAAAGAAGATGGAGCCAAAGGCAGTGAAGTGTATATTCTTGGGCTACCCAGTTGAAAAGAAAGGTTACGAGTGCTATGATCCTATGACAAGACAAGTTTATGTCAGTAGAGATGTCAGATTTTGTGAGCATGAACCATGGTATAAACCAAAGCCAGTGATGATAGAAGATGAGTATGAAGAGCAAGAGAATGTGCGTCATGTTGTTGATAAGCCAGGACCATCAACAAGAACTCTTTTAGGACCACATATAGCAAAGGAGAGTACAGGAAGTGTCAACCCATGGAGCGGTCATTTGCGAGATAAGAAGCAAGACGAGAAAGGCAAGAAGAAAGTGGTTGAAGAGAGTTCTGGAGATGAAAGCCTCAATGAAGAGCATGGTTTACCACATTTGAGGACACCTGGCAGTAAGCATATTGAGAAATATGTACCCCCATATGCAAGAGTTGAAGAGAAGAGTGCACCACAGTTGAGAAGATCAGAGAGGGTGCGTTATCCAGTTGATAGATTGACATACAACGGTTACATGCGTACACATTATGCATACATGGTTTCACATGTGCAACATAAAGAGCCTACATGTTTTCAAGAGGCAATTGGAAAATCAGAATGGGAGTCAGCTATGGATGATGAGATGGATGCTCTTGTGAAGAATGACACTTGGGATTTGGTTCGCTTGCCAAGTGGAAAGAAAGCAATTGGTTCAAAATGGGTATACAAAGTCAAGTGCAAGTTAGATGATAGTGTGGAAAGATACAAAGCGAGAATTGTTGCTAAAGGTTATGCACAAACAAAAGGTCTTGATTATGATGAGACATTTAGTCCAGTTGCAAAGATGACAACACTCAGATTGGTGATAGCAATGGCAAGTATGTTTGGTTGGAAGTTACGGCAAATGGATGTCGATAATGCATTCTTGAATGGTGACTTGGAAGAAGAAGTTTATATGATACAACCAGAGGGTTATCGACACCCAGAGTTTCCATATTATGTATGTAAGTTGAAGAAAGCATTGTATGGTTTGAAGCAAGCATCTAGAGCTTGGTGTGAAAAGATAATCAAATTCTTGAAGAAGACTGGATTTAAACAGTCTACTGTTGATCACTCATTGTTTTTGAAGCATGTTGATGGAGAGATCGTCGTTATTGTTATCTATTTTGATGACTTGATTCTCATTGGAAGTCATGATGAGCAAATTTTTCATGTCAAGAAGAGTTTGTTGAGAGAATTCAACATGAAGGACCTTGGTGAGTTGAGATATTTCTTGGGAATTGAAATTGTCAATACATTATTAGGAATTTGGATGATACAAAGACAATACGCGTTGGATATGATTGAGAAGTATGGAATGACAGCGTGCAAACCGGTTGATACATCTCTTGATCAAAATGTGAAGTTGTTTGATGATGGACATTACATTGAGGATGTCACTATGTACCGCAAGATGGTTGGAAGCTTGTTTACTTGACAATAACAAGGCCAGATTTGAGTTATGCAGTGGGTGTTGTGAGTAAATTCATGCAAAAGCCATGTAAAAGTCATCTTGATGTAGTGAGACGGATTATGAGATATGTGAAAACCACTGTCAGTTATGGAATGTTTTATGAAAAGAATGGGAAGCTTTGTCTTTATGGTTACACAGATGCAGATTGGGCAGGAGATTTTATGGATAGAAGATCTACAAGTGGTTATGCATTTTCCATTGGCAATGGTATCATAAGTTGGAGTAGCAAGAAGAAATCAACTGTAGCATTATCAAGTACAAAAGCTGAATATCGTGGAGCAGCTTTGGCAGCATGTGAAGAGTCATGGTTGAGAGTACTTATGGTAGACTTTGGTTTTGACTATCTTGACAGTGTCATTATATATTGTGACAATATTAGTAGCCTCATGTTGGCAAAGAATCCAGTCTACCATGCTCCCACTTAACACCTTGAAGTACATTATCACTTCATTAGAGAAAAAGTTTTGGCAGGTGAGATTGATTTGGTGTATGTGAAGACAAATGATCAAGTTGTGGATATATTCACAAAATCCCTTGGAAAGGAGAAGTTTTTCTACTTTCGTGAAGCATTGGGAATCCATCATATGCAAGCTCACTCTGAGCTTGAGGGGGAGTGTTAAAGAATATGTCCATTGTGTTAGGAAATAAGACGTAGCTAAATAGATTTTTGAGTAGATTACTTAATGGAGAGAGGTAGATTTCACACACAAGAGATTATAGAGTAGAGAGAAAGAGAGAGAGAGTACACACGATATATGTGGTTCACCCAATGTGGGCTACGTCCACGGGAAAGCAGCCACTCAATGGCTTTAGCACTTCAAAAGAAGAAGTAGTTTACAAAGGGATTAAACCCTTGATAGAGCTCCCGCCTTGCTTCACTCTCACCACCTCACACTCACCTTGTTGCATCAACTTCACACTATGAAATGTGTGTAGAATTGGCCTCCTTTTATAGGCCAAAAGGGTTGCCCTCTCTTATGAGAGACAGCCATGTGTAGCCTCCCTTGTGCGAATAAGTCCAAATCGGACCCTCCAATCCGCCCATGTGTGGCCGCCCTTGAGAAGACAAGTCCGCTTTTGAATTCGGCCACCGGCCACTGGCCATTGACTTCCGACCACCGGCCATCGGCCATGGACTATCGGCCACCGGCCAACCGACCGGTTGTTTTCCGACCACTTTCTGGCCGCCGTCCGGTCATAATATTTCGGCGAAAAGGAATATTCCAGCGAAAAAAAAGTCTGAGGGGCCTCCGCCCCCGAGGCCTCTAAAGTTGCCCCTGCTTCTTGTCCGTGAAAATTTTGGTTTCCGGTGAGTGATTTTCCTTCATGCACGATGGCTTCTCCTCATAATGGGGGCCTTACAAATGTGCGCTTTTACCACAGAAAATTACAAGGGTAAATCAGGCTCCATACTTAACACATTGTGCTATGGGCGGCTGGAGACTGACTATACTATGTTGTAAATATACTTTGGATAATAGTTAAAAGAGAAGAAGAGAAGAGTAGCTCGTTGAATGGTTGCTGTAGGGTAACCATTGTGTGTGTGTGTGTCTCGATGTGTGTTGGTGTGTGTGTGTAGTCTTCTTTTCTACCTTCTCCATCACCTGTGCACTCTACATAGTTGTCACCCTGCTGCATCCATACGCACACCTGGCACTCGACTTTTTGCAATAATGCATCCTGCCACCACGTGAAGTGGCCCCAAAACATGGTCCTCATGATGACCTTTTACATAATTCATCACAACAAAACACCCACGTTGTGTCCGTACTTATCCACGTGCAACTATTGACCCCATTCGGCCTCCTGACGCCACTAGATGCCATCTGACGCACCTGCTTACTTTATGTCGTCGGCCCGCGAATAGCTTCCTCAAGAAGTTTTACGCGCTACCAACTCCTCATTATTATATAAAAAACACACTGGTACTGGTAACGATGAAAATCGATGCACTATGTACATGCTGTCCTACCTGTACACATGTGGGCCCCACGTAACCACCTATCTCTGGAAAATGGGCAATCCTTTATTTGATGCACCATGCATGGGTATGTACATATGTGCAATCCATTGCTCCAAAAAACTCCTAACATAATTTTCCCATCCCCTAGCCTGCTAGACCATTCATGATCAGCAGAGCAAAAAGTGATATGAGACTCGCAACGTCACAAGTCTCCTCATCCTTCACCAACACTGCTTGATCCACAGACAACTCATCTTGCTCCACCATCATTAACCTGGCATGATACAATTTAAGACGCAATCCAGTTACCCTTGACTTATGTAGAATCCCATCCAGGTTAGCTAGCTGATATGTACCATTCAGAAAACCCACGCTTCCCCAAGTCTCTAGCATTAGCTTTTAAGCACTTCAATCAATTTTCATGCAAAAATAAGCTCAGAATCACAAGTTTCTCTTTTTTCCGTTTTTGACACTCCGTCTTTTGTCTTTTGGGTACCAACGTTTTGTCAAAATCCTAGTCTCAAGGTGTACTTAGGATAAAATACCCCTTTTGAACACTTTGGTGCATTCAAATTTGTTAGATTTGGTTTCCAAGTGCCTCTTGAGACATCATACGTGTATGATGTCCAAGTTTGCAGAATCTCACTTATTCTACACAGAACTCTTGTAAATGCCCTCTTATATGCACATCAACAATCAGCCATGAAAAAATGTCAACAACAAAAACTTTTTTATTGCATTTTTATCCTCAAAATCAACTTTTCAAAGATCATGAATGCAAAAAAGCACTTGAACAGATAAAAGTGATGAATAGATCTAGATCAGAATTAGGATGTCCTACCTAAAACTACTCTTACACATCTTATGGGGTTTTGCATTTATGCGTTAAAAAAATCTTCATTGCCACGCACAGACTAGAAAATGCGTTCATCACTTCACAAATCACTTGATCACCAACAACTACTCCAATCTACAACTAATACTATAAATCCTAACTAAATCTATCTAGTCACAGACCCTCGGCAAGACACACGCTTCCTAGCTGTCCACTTGATCTTGTAATATACTCTTTTAAATCCACTTAAGAAACATGCTCTCTTTAGTCAAAACTAAAGCAAGAAACCATCATACAAGTGCTAGTAGGGTTACCTACTCAAGTCCTTGTGTCCCTAACAGCGGCGCCAATGTTGCGAGAGCAAATCACACCACCTTTAAAGTGCATGCAACACTACCTAGATCAACACAATGTCAATCAAGGATACATATGACACGATAGGTGCACGGAGGAAATCTCTATTGCTTGTTAGGTTGAGATCATTCCACATATAAAAAACTCTAGAAGGCCAACTAAGCCACAATCAGGAATCTCACTGCTATCAACTACAACACCACACCCACATACAGACAAACTAAAGGAAACTCACCAGAACATACAATAATCGTACTATACTTAAGGAACACCATCCCCTCACTAGGATACACCTGTCCCAAAGCCTCTACACTAAAGATCCTCACTCCAAACCCATCTGTGGAAAATGCGCATGAAGACAGAGGAGAATTTCAAAAATGCTCTAAACTAAAATCTATGAGTACCTATGCGTAGCTTATGTTGCCACGATTCTAATGACTACTTGCATGAAAAATATAGACATTGTCTGATACACTTACAACCACAAAAATCTTGTAGATACCTTAGTACATGTGCTTTGTTTTGCATGGAATGCTTGGCGTTGTTCCGTAGCTCTCTCTAGGTCTATGACAATGGTGCAGTCGGATCTCCAATGCGATGAAAAAGAAGAAGTAGCTTCATGATGAATCTCATGCTCTCTCTATTTCTCTCTTACACACAGTCGATGACAGCTCAAAACTTTGATTTAAGATAAATTCCTCTTTACAAAATGACCTAGGTACCTTATATATTTAGGCTACCATAGGTTAAACCAAAAATAGAGTTCAATGGGTCAAATGGCTTTGTATTTTCAATCTAAAAGTGCCACCGAACACCAGTTTCTACAAGTAGAATAGCTATTGATTTCAAATGATTTATGCCATAATCTGCATCATTTCCTAACTCTCAAAAAATAAGACTTTGGTACAAAAAGTGAGTTATCCCATACTATTGACTCATGGGCCAACATTCCCAACACCAAAACCTACAAAAGTCATAGTTGCGAAGGTGAGCAACCGCAATAGAAGCCACCTCTCAAATTCACCAAAAGTGATGAATGAGGGGGAATTTTGATCCTCCTAAGTCCTACTTACCTCTTTACATGCTTAGTCTTAGTTAAAACACCAACAACAACTCAAAACTAGCACTTAAACACACTAGGCAACCTAGAGCTAAAATCGCTCATTGTGTCACGCCTGCGTGCACACACACACACACATTATCGGGTTAGCAAACAGTGGCCAGATTATCATATAATTTAGTAGCCCTCTGAATATAGGATGCTGTAAATTCCCTCTCAAGTCTGATAATAGACACAAACATTCCTAACTTGACAACATAACACATGTCTACATCCTATTGGTTCAAGGTATGCATGGATACTCACATCCTTAGTACTATCGGTAAGGTTGTCATTACACACCTTCAGGGTCATTATCTCATCCAGCATTATCTTGGTTGCAACTATTGGTTCAAGGTATGCATGGATACTCACATCCTTAGTACTATCGGTAAGGTTGTCATTACACACCTTCAGGGTCATTATCTCATCCAGCATTATCTTGGTTGCAACACTCATATTTACTCGGAAGGTTATGATTTGTCTTTAATAATAGCCGAGTCCCCACTTGTTGACCTTGAATTACCTTAGTGCTCATACACATATGGATACATTACTGCCAGCTAGCTGGCTTACATAAGTCTATATCCTTGGTAAGGATTTATGTGGTTTTGCATATGACACCCAACCACACAAATATTTTCACATGAACCCGCATAACTCGTTCTCGTATCTGACCTGTTGGCCTCAAAACAGCGCATGATATATTTGAATTGATCTGACTTTCAAGTGCGCATGGAGCTTTCTTTTTAAACTTGCCAAGCCTCGCTATGAGCTTGCGCAGGCATATCCACTCAACACACACACACACACACACACACACACACACACAGATGATTGCAAGGGAGGCCCCTTTCAGATTGTAGATTCGTTTTGTGGCACATACCCATTGAGGACCTCAGGGCAAGTACCCTATCAAAGCCATTGATGTCTGGCTTGGTGACGCACTTGGTGTATGAGATATGCTCCCCTTGTGGTTTTCAACCACCACATATGCACGTATGTAATCGTATGTAATCTGTTTTTCTATACTTTCTCAATGCACCATTAGTAAATCCCTCAAGGATGTTAGAAACACACACATATACACTTCGATTGTGGCTGGCGGTTACTCATGATGGCTCGCAGCCAGGACCCCTAATTTTTAAAATTCAACCTTGCATAAAAAGGCTCTCATTCATGAACGTGTGCTCTCAGACACACACAACTCTCCCTCTTTTGAGCTATATACATACTAGGGATTTAGGTCTCTGCAAACTTCATGGTATATATTACTCATAAAACTCTATGAGATGCTTCAGCTGTGTGAAGGTACACAAGCTACCATACTCAACATACACACGGACATGCATCATTTTTGTGACTCTATAGGATGTGAAAAACGAATGTAGATACACTTCTGCTATTGACTGTTACTCAGGATAGCTTGCATCTACGAGTTCCCTGCCCTTGGTTTTCTTTAGTCAATCTTGTAAAGTAATGTACATTTCACAGTTAACCGTATATGAACTATTACTACATAAAGCTGGATACATGGTTGATGCAGGCAGAGATGTTTTTATTGCTGACTATTCCTCATGATAGCTTGCATATAGGAATACCCTGCCCTTGGTTTTCTATATTCAATCTTGCATAGTAATGTACATTTCAGGGACTTTGGAATAGACAATTTCGGACAAGAGATAGTATAGAAAAAGACCATGCTTTTCGTGATGAAAAGCTGGATGGAGCACTTGTCAGGTAGGTGCATCTACTAATACATACTAAAAGCTAAATAAAGAAAGAAGAGGATATAACATAATAAGATTCCTTGTTCATTTTCATCTAGTTTGAAGTTGTTATAAAAGTTGTATAATATGGGAAGCATGAATGAATATCCTCATGCGAGGGTCTCCAAATAGAGATGGTTATTAGCTTGGATATTTTCAAAAATCAAGATAGACTCTTCTGTATGATAATACTTTGGTCTCTAATAAAATCAGGCTGTTTCAAATCCTTCGATCAGTGGTCCATATATAAAGAGTAGACATGTAGTGAATTGGGATATTCTTATTGGATCTTTGGAATCTTGTTCAAAGTACTAACACACTAATACAATAATTTTATCAGGATGGCTATACATGCTAGTAGAATGTGATGTCATGATTATTTTGATACATGAGATATCGGTTTTTTCTACTAAGGAAGCCTCAGACCTCCCATGGAGGGTCTCAATGTAGGTATTCTCTGTGCTATGGAAGCCTCAAACCTCCCATGGAGGGTCTCAGTTTGAGATGGCATATACGGTTTTTTTATAAAAAATTTCCTAGAATACAAACAAGACTCTGCCTGATTTTTTCAATTATGGTCAGCATACTTTATAGACTTTGGACTTATTATGAATAAGTAGAATATGTGAGATTTTTTGATCTAATTTAGTAGACATCTCAAAACATGGTACAATTGTTTATAGGAACTTGATAAGGGTTGCTCCTAGTACAAATAAAATAATGCACGTATTTGTTTTCTATTTGAATCACAGATCAAGGTTGACTCTTTTGTATGATACTACTTGGGTCCTTGAAAAAATCAGGTTTTTGTGTTAGTAATCAAATCCTTGGATTAGTGGTCCATACATTACGGTAGACATATAGAAAACTGGGATATGCTTACTAGTCTCTGGAAAGATTTTTGAATGTCAAACATGATAACACTAGAGATTTATTAGGATGGGTCTACGAGCGAGTAGAAATGTGATGTATTACTAGTTTTTATACATGGAATATTGTTTTTTTCTATTAATGAAGCCGTAAACCTGTTTTGGAGGGTCTCGTTGAGAGATGGCATTAATTGGGGTTTTGAAAATTTAATCGAATCACAAGCAAGATGATGGACGATTTTGGTTAGGTTGTCTATATTTATCGTTAATCCAAAAATACATAGATATGTGTATCAGATTTGGTTGTAGATACTATCATTTTTTCATTGGAAAAACTTGGTGAATATTGGATACTTGTGACCTTATAATCAATGTTTAGCTTATTTGAAAGTTCAACTAAATGGTCAATCCTTAGGGTAAGATGTAAACTAGGTCTACAATTGTGACATGGATAACAACTAGGTCTAGTGTTGACACTTGCAACACACACAAACGTAGCGAGTTCTAACTGAACGTTTTTGTATGGATGCAGGTAATAGCTGGATCCTTCTCCTTGTAGATGTAGTGGAGGCTAATACCAAGATAGACACAAGATGTCATTTTGTAATGTTTAAAGATCAAAGGTTTAATCTAAATGACTATATTGTTTATCAAATGCAGACTGTTGGTTTATACATGAAATGTTTATTCATTTTTATTTTTTATTTTTTTACAGTATGATTATTTAATATATTACTTAATTCAATTTTCTAAGTTTGGTTTAGTAATGAGAGGATTTTCATACATAAATACACACTCTCTCTCCCTACTAGTCTTTGGCTGGACTAGTACCATACTTAGAAAATGTAATTAACGAATATATTAAATAATAATATACCTACTCTAATTTATCTTGACCTTAATCAAATGGTTGTTATCAGGATATGGATATTCAGCCTAAAAATTGGAGTGTTTTTTTTATAATTATTCCTAATTTGATACTCCAATTTATCTTGACTTTAATCAGACAATTTCTATCAGCATATGGGTCTTGGAACCCTAAGAATGGGAGTATAATTAGGGGTACCTATCTCTGGACCAACCCTACAGACAATGGTCGAACTTCACTTGATCTTTGTCTTGCAGGATTGGAATATATTACAGTAGCCAACATAATGACAGTTGGTTCACAAATCCGGATGACATATTGACCAAAAACATGAGATTCCAGGTACGTATATTTCATATTTCGCATTTTCTCCTCCTTGGAGGACCCTTTGACTAGATAACAGTTTGATATCCTTGTATCAAACACCTTTCAACACATCACAGATGATTGATATATAAACGTTGAATCCAATTACTACAATTGGTGGGGGATAGATCCACTCGATGGACTATCCTCCACCAAATGGATATCTCCTCTACGATGGGGGAGGGCCACACACACACACACACACACACATTATTGGGTTAACAGACAGTTTCCGGATTATCATATAAATTACTGGCCCTCTAAATATAGGATGCCTTAGATTCCCTCTCAAGTCTGATAATAGACACACACATCCTAACTTGAAAACATACCACACGTCTACATCCTATTGGTCCAAGGTATGCATGGATGCTCACATGCTTAGTACTATCAATAAGGTGGTTGTTACACACCTTCAGGGTCATTCTCTCATCCAGCATTATCTTGGTTTTAGCACTCATATTTACTCAGAAGGTTATGATTTCTCTTTAACAATAGCCGAGTCCCCACTTGTTGACCTTGAATTACCTTAGTGCTCATACACATATGGATACATTACTTGTAGCTAGGTGGCTTACATAAGTCTATATCCTTGGGAAGGATTTATGCGGTTTTCCATATTACACCCAACCACACAAATATCTTCACATGAACCCTCATAACTCGTTCTTGTATCTGCTTTGTTGGCCTCAAAATAGCGCATGAAATATTTGATTTTCTTTGACTCTCAAGTGCGCATGGAGTTTTCTTTTTAAACTTGCCAAGCTTCGCTATGAGCTTGTGTAGGTAGATCCACTCAACACACACACACACACACACACACACACACACACACACACACACACACACACACACACACACACACACACACACACACACACACACACACACACACAATTGCAAGGGAAGCCCCTCTCGGATTGTAGATTCGCTGCATGGCGCATACGTATTGAGGACCTGAGGGCAACTACCCTATCAAAGACATTGATGTCTAGCTTGGTGACGCACTTGGTGTATGAGATCTTCTCCCCTTGTGGTTTTCACCCACCATATATGCAGGTATGTAATCATATATAATCTGTTTCTCTATACTTGGTTGATGCACCATTGCTATGTTCTTGAGGATGTTACAAACACACATATTCAATTCGATTGTGGCTAGCGATTATTCATGATGGCTTGCATCTAAGACCCCTGATTTTCAGAATTCAATCTTGCATTAAAATGCTCTCATTCATGAATGTGTGCTCTCCAACACATAGACCTCTCCCTCTTTTGAGCTATATACATATAGGGGATCTAAGTCTCTGCAAACTTCATGGTATATATTACTCATGAAAACTCTATGAGATGCGTCAGCTGTGCAAAGGTGCACAAGCTACCATACTCAACATACACACACACATGCATTAGTTTTGTGATTCTATAGGATGTCACAAACACATGTAGATACACTTTTGTTGTTGACTGTTACTCAGGATAGCTCGCATCTAGGAGTACCCTATCCTTGGTTTTCTTTAGTAATATTGTAGAGTAATGTACATTTCACAATTAATCATATATACACTATTTTTACATAAAGCTCCGTACATGGTTGATGCATGCAGAGACATTTTTATTGATGACTATTACTCATGATAGCTTGTATATAAGAGTACCCTGCCCTTGGTCTTTTGTATTCAATATTGCACAGTAATGTACATTTCAGGGACTTTGAAATAGATAATTTCGGACAAGAGATAGTATAGAAAAAGACCAAGCTTGTCGTGAGAAATGTTGTTGAGCACTTGTCAGGTAGCTGCATTTGCACATACTCAAACATTGAAAATGTAAGATACCAAGAGCATGAGGAAGCAACACATGAAGTTTCATTAGCAATGCTTACCCGTACAAAGAGTAGTGAGCATGCAAGCGTAGGTGTACTCTGAGAGGCCCTCTTGCAACCATCTATTGAAATCAAATTTGTTAAAGTACATAACTATAGAGCTGCTATGAGAGGAGGTTTTTGAGCCATAATTTCCCTATCCACTACTCAAATGGCCAACAATAGAGAAGAAGAAAGAATTGCAACATTCAATGCTATCAGATCCTGAAGGAATGCAGATCTTTTAAAATGGACTGCATAACAAATCAAAAAATCCAAACCAAAATGAAAAGAGAGATTTATGGGCAAGAACAAGCAAGAATCATAGTAAATTCATTTTCTCCCACCCACCTTCAAATCAACCCAACATACTAACCAATCATCAAGAGCAGAAGGTGGGATGATTTCAAGAAGTTTCTTGTATCTCACCCAACATGGTTTCTCGACCAACTCCTTGTTTTGATCATCTTTTCTTATATACTGACCACTACTAAGTTGTGATCTGCATTATTTTCTTCTTATTTGGGAGTTATCTAAATTATCTCCTTGTTCAGATCCTCACCAATCTTGGATTTCAATGTTGCCTTCGCCATACTAGACATTGATTCTTGGATGACTGTCTCTTGAGCAAAAAATTGTGTTGTTTTAGTGGTGGTTTTTAGTACTGGGCAGTGGTAATGCATGTTGGCGGATACGCCGCAACGGACGTCAGCACAAAGAGAACTCACCTAATAAGATTTGTCAGCTAAGGACGAAGCTCGACCCGCAGGTGCGTGGAAGCAAGCATAGGGTGTCAATCTACACTCGACTAATTCCTATAGAGGTCTCTACCCAATGTCTAAGCTACAGCCTTTAGGAGTGCATAAGAGGAGATTTCCTAAAATGCTTCCAAGAGCCAAATATCCATCAAACAATCTTGAAACACCATAGAACTTGAAGGAGATCCTACTAACACCAATAGGTTGCTCTCCCTAAGTTCCATGAACCAAAATCCCAACCCTAAACACCTGGTGCAAAATCACGTAGGATGTCTGGTCAAAATTTGCAGGTCGTCGTTTCCAAAAACTAAAGTGCCTAATGTGTAGATCTACTCAATGCGAACGCGTGGATATGCTGAAATGCGAAAACGGATAATGTATGCTCACCGCATCACCATATGAAGCTCGTAGGTCAAGCTCACAAAACTAGACCGTACACCCGCAATGTAGGTATTGGCACGTAGCTCTCGTCGGGGGCAACACGCTACACTTCTCCGCACTCAATTCCAACCACCGGTGTGCGCCTAGCGTCAAGATGAAACTCTCACTCTCTCTCGTACACAGTACGCTCACTCACAGACATAAATTTTTAAAAATGACAAAAGGTTTTTTTTATTAAGGTCAAAAGTGATATAAATACCATACAATCTCAAACCCTAATGTTCCAATTTAACCATCTACTCAATCTAAATGTCAAAAATGGGATACAATTTGGAAACTTCTGTAAGCCCCAATATTTACAAAGGTGAAATGTGAGTTTTTCCCAATAAATGAATAATTACAAAAAATAATACTCCCCCCCTCCTTGTTCATGTCGTCCCCGACATGGCAGCTGAGCTGCGTCTTCAGTGTAGGCTTTCTCTCATCTTGAGAAGGTACTCATATCTCGCATGTTGAGCTAGTAGCGTTGGGCCAAATATGTCTGTGCTGATTGTGAAGAAGCCGGTGTAGAAGGCTTCTTCAAAGGCCTGGAGGTGATAAGATGGAAGAAACATGATCATGTGATACAATGCATGTATCACCCCATGAGAAGGCTGACCTGACAGATCGTATGTACATCTGTATGTATCTTGAAAGAAAAAGATGTTGTCTGTCGCTTGGCTTGATTTGAAGGTTTCGAAGACTGTCAAAAGGGTTTTACATATCTTTCTCATCATGATGCAAGATAGGTCAGGCGAGCTAGTGAACAATTTGATGGTGCCTGTTAGGGTTTTTACCATGTGTTGCTCACTTATTCTCTTGCCTGCCTTCAAGCCTGGCAGCTTCGGGTAATTTAGCCAAGTAGGTTGGCTTCTCTGCAGCATCTTGTGGGCTTTCCACGTCCTCATCCTTGGTAGAGGGCAGAAACTGAGGTTATCTCTGATCACTTTAGGTGCCTCTACTAGATGGATTAGATACTGCGGATATTTTGTGAGCCATGCCCACCTGGGTTGAGAGTCGACTATCATCTTGACTCCTTCAGGTTTGGAGATACCTTCTTTGTAGAGTGGCACTGTTGGCTCCTCTTTGATCCGTTTGTTGATTGTGGCAGCTTCATACTTTAGCAGAGGATATGGGAGAGATGGTTGTAGCCATTCACGCCGAAGGTTACTGGCATCTATCTTCTGAATAGTCATTGATTTGAACACTCTCTTCTCCCACTCCAATGCTTCTTTGGCTGTGTCTCTGCTTGCCGCTTCTATGGCCTTCTGCAGCTTCTCTTCTTCTTCTTGTGTCAGATCTTGTGGCTCTTGTGAGGTTCCCACGAGGATTTCCTCTTTCATGGTGGTGTCCATTGGATCTGACACATTCTCTATGTCAATACCCTCCATGGCTGTTGGCCCGGTGCTAAACTATTGCTTTTCCGTTTGGTGCTGGCCTCTCAGCTCTTCTATTTTCTTCTGAAGTGTCTTCTTTTCCTCTTCCGCTTGCTCTCCCATGTTTACTAGGAGGTTTGTTATATCTGCATTTATTTTCTCCACCTCCTCGAGCTTTGTCTTGATGGCTTCTAGCTCATTCTTCATGGCCTGATTCTCTTCTTCTAGGCAGTTTTGCATTACCAATGATTCCTCGACCAGCATCAGCCTTTTCCTTTTCTCCAAAGTCAACTCCTTTTGGACCTTCTTCATTTGTTCTTCATATAGCTCATTCTCTGAAGTGGTGCCAGTCGAGCTAGTAGCTCTGACTCTGGCAGGAGATGCCTGCAGCCTTTGGATGGTTTGATCTTTGAATTTAATCTAATCTTTCAGCTCGATCACTTCATCCTGGCTCGCTTCATGCTTTATCTCTGCCTTTTCTTTGGCATTCCTCAGGGTTTCCACTTCTTTGGATTCTTTAGCAAGTTGTAGGGCTAGGTTGTCCCTTTCTCTCTCTGCATCTGTCAATGACTTGTTGATTTTCTTGTATTCTTCTTCAGCTCTTTGAAGCTTGTTTTTTGCTGCCTGATTTTCTCGTTCCATCTCCTGGCATCTTTGTAATGCCGCGTCCAAACTAGCTTGCAGCTTTGTTTGTTTGTACATATTCTCTTGTCTTTGTCTTTGTAGTGTCTCCACTTCAGCCTTGATCTGAACTTCATTGGTTTTGAGATTAGCAATCTCACTCTCCGTGGCCATTGATCTTTCCCTGAGCTCGGTTAGCTTTTGCATCACCACATCCCAATCATTGGTGGGTGGCTATAGGTCCACTATATCAGTGGCCATCTCTTTCAGTTCCACTAACCGCAGGCTTTGCATCTGTTCCTTGGGCCTTGTGCTTGCCAACTCAAAGGCCACAGCGACTGCCTCTTCTCGTGAATAACCCGCAGCTAGTAGATTAAGAAATATTCTGAATTTCTTTTCTTCTGGATCTAACTTCTCCTCTTTTGGTTCAACTTCTTCTTTCTGCTCTTTCTCTTGGCTCTTCTCTTGCTTTGAATCTTCTTGTTCATCCTCCTCTTGTTGGGTTTGTGGAGGGCTAAGAGGAGGTGGTGATGGCGGTGGGCTGGACTCCTTGATTGACGGTGGAGTTGTTGGCTTATTCTTGAAGTCCCGGTCCGCCTTGGTCTTTCTCTCCTTTTCTTGGCCTTCCTACTCTTCTAGCAGCCAGCTGCCGTCGTACTTCGTCCACTTCTTCTTCTCTAAAAGGGACATTAGGGATATTCTCCGACGTAGCATCTAGAATCTCAAAATTTTTGATGTAGTCTTCAAACCGATCTCTGTGAACCCTTCGAGACAATCCCGACATGGCTTCCAGGGATGGCTTCTACAACTCGCTTAGATCTCCCTTGAGTGCTCTTTCGGCTCTGAAGCTTTCCATTAGTCGCTCTAGCCGCGCCGCTTTTTGTGATTTGGTTTCTTTGATCGGCACTTGTACACTTTTCTTCTTTCCTTTCTTCGACTCCGGCGGTTCTTCTAGCACGGTTTCTAACCGGCGATTCAAACGTGTGGCTACTCTGGGTGCCCTGGGAGGTTCCTCTTCTTTATCTTCTTTTAGCTTTAGCCACTCATTCTGTGATGGAGGTTCAGGCCAGTTTCCTTTGGCGTGCAACACTCCCATAAACCACTTTTGTTATCAGCTCACCAGGTACAATGTAGGTGGGATTTTTGTTTCCCATCTTCACCAGGTTGTCATGGATGTAGGCAGCATAATTGATAACTTTTGGCTTGCTCTTTTTCATTGCCTAGGTGAAGGTGGTAGCAATGGCTCCAGGTGGCATTCTATACTTCTATGGACGCTTTGTACACATGTGTAAGTACTGGTTGTAGAGTTGGCTCATGACAGCCACTTTAGGGTTTGCAATATCTTCAAAAGTGTAGTTGTTCTTCTTTTCAGAGTACACCTTGACTTCATCTCTTCTCTTGGTCACACTATCTCCCTTGTTGGAGATGTCTAGTGCGGCTGCCACCACCCTCTCTATGATGAAAATCATGGTATCCGGCTTGCCTTGCATATTAGTGACTCGGGTCACTTCATCTTCTTTGGTAGTGGTCACAAATTCCCACACTCTTTTGATGTCAATCCCCACTGGCAAAGCTTCAAAGTAGTTATGGAGATCTATCTTCTCTAAGTAATCTCCCATCTTGCTTCTGACAAACTCATTGAGCTCCCGTGGTATCATGGGTAGCTCTATTGCATTTCCTTTAGTATCTTTGAACATGCCTTGGTTCAAATCATCATGAATCCATGTGGTGGTTGGCTTCAGGGTTCCTTATGGGATCACAAATGGCTCTACTTCTTCCAAGTAGTCTTTTATTGTCATTCTCTTCTTCTTTGCCGGTGAATTTGCGGCTTCCATGGATCCTGTTGCACTCTGTAGTCCGAAGTTAGCGTTTTTTTCCATATCAGCTGAGAAACTGAGTTTTAACTATCCAAATGACTTGAAAATTGAAAATAAAACATAAAAGGAACTAGGAAAACTCTGCATGTGCTCACAGTATCACTCTGGCCAAAAATTATCATTTAGACATCCTACGTGTAGGATGTCTATCTTGCCTGTTTTTGGTGAAACTTGGTATGCTGGTGATCCTTGACTTGTTGATCATGGCTATGTGATTGGAATTGGGTTTGGGCATCAAAAAGTGTATTTCTGGGAAGATTCAGGCTTTAGGCTCACAAATTGGGAAAGATGACCTCAACAAGTGGCAAATGATATTCAAATGGGTTGAAAGTTGATATACAGGCTCCTTGCACCATGTTAATGGCCCCTATGAAGTCAATTCTTGCACAGTAGGTTAAAATCATGCTGGAGACATCCTACGCGTAGGATGTATTTTTCATCAAAATAGCTTGAAATTGGTTCTGTGGGTAGCTCTTGGCATGTGGAACATGGCCCTGCTCTTGGATTTTGATTTGGACAAGAATTGGTGTTGGTAAGAGCATGTGTAGTGTTTTTGGGCTCAAAAAGTGCATCTTGGAGGTGTTGGGGGCCAACTGTGATGGGAATGGCTTGAAACTTGATATATGGGCTTATGAAAGTGTCATAAAGAGATCTAGAACTGAAAAATATCAGCTGGGGACCAATTTGGTCATTTAGACATCCTACGCGTGGGATGTCTATTTCATCATTTTTCATTTGTGACCCCACAAATAGCTTGGCAATGTGCTCATGAGTGTATTGTGCAAGTTTCATTTGATTTGGATAAGTTTTGGTAGGTCTATGACCCATTATTGCCTCTATGCTCTGACTTTGCGTTTTTTGATGCATATGAGGTCAATTTTTGTCCAAATGTGATGAAACTTGGTGGCTAGCATGTACAGGCTATTCAGAAATTGTGTGTGTTGAGAGATGTTGGGGTTGGTGCCCAGAATTGGCCTTGAGACATCCTACGCGTAGGATGTCTCCTCATGAAAATTATATTGGAGGTGCTACTAGTACCTGCCCTGAGTCCCTCTGAGTCCCTTTTAAGCATTATTTCAACAAAAAAGTCAAATTGATAGAAAGAAACTCCTTGTGTGGATTTTAGAGCCTTCGAGCCGTTTTCTGACTCTTGGAGTGCTTTTCGGCGATGAAATTTCTTGACGTTGGTCTCTATAGCTTCACGGTCCCTTGGGGATCCTTGCTATATGGTTTTTGTCGACTTTGGCTTCACCGAAGCTCCGTTTGGAAATTTGTCGCTCTGGAAGCACCCGCGGTTGCGTTTTCATGTCTTCAATGGCTTGTGGTGGTCTACCACCATAGGACTTGGTTGTTGATGGTCTAGGAAAGCCGCTTGTGAAGTTTGGTGGCAAACGGACATGCGGTTTGGCCGCGAGAGCTATTTGACGTTTTGTGTGTCTGATGCCATTTCTAAAGTTTAGTGCCGCTTCGGTTCACCGTATGGCCATGTGGGCTATATAGACTTGTCGAGCATGTCGAGATGCTCCTACCCATGAGTTTTGGTAGCATTTGGGCGCCTTTCCACCGATTACCCAATTACTGGCCTCTTGCGGGGCTCTAGGAATTAGGTTTTTTCCCGATGGTTTTCTCCTGCCTCTGGTCATCCAAAAGTGGTCACTTCTACCTGTAGGTCTCTACTATCCTCTTCCCATGTGAACCCTACTCTAGTTTTCGCAACAAAACAACAAACATGCGCGAAAAGCTCAAGGGGGTGAGCCTACCTCGCATGTCTAGAGCCCCTGTGGTCGTGCACGTCATAGAGGCTATTGGAAGTCCCGTTCGCTCTAGGTGGCAAGAGCTCTCTCTCAAAAGGCAATAGTAGAAATGAGCTTAAATTGAAGTGAAAAAATCTTATAACGGGGTCCCCGCACCACTTTCCATGAAATTTGACATGTGCTCCCAACTTCTTGCGAGATGCGGTTTAGGCTCAAAAATTTCCTGCTTTGGACTCCATTTGCCCAGTTTCCGAGAAATTTGACGTTTCGGTCAAAATCTCGCCAAAACAGGCTTTCCGCTCCATTCACATAATTGCACCCCCATTGTACCATAGGTTGTCCGATAGTCACCGATCATCCCCATATATATTTTTTTCATTACGACCGTTTTTCACTTGCTTTCTGTATTTTTGAAGTTTTTCTATCGATAATTAGTAAGATTAAAAGAAAAATAGCAAATTAAACCCAAAAAATCTCCAAAAATCATAATAAATCAAAAACATCATCGCAAAACACTATATACACTCACATGAAATTTTAATGGCCGGATTTCTCCGTTTTTTCAATATTTTGCTCAAAAAATGGCTATTTTCACTTATATACAC
Source organism: Adiantum capillus-veneris (assembly GCF_014529385.1). Taxonomy (NCBI): domain Eukaryota; kingdom Viridiplantae; phylum Streptophyta; class Polypodiopsida; order Polypodiales; family Pteridaceae; genus Adiantum; species Adiantum capillus-veneris. The sequence continues at coordinate 78,378,614 of NC_140953.1, read as the reverse complement.
ACACCTAGGGGTTTTATTTGGCATTTGTCCCCATATACTTGTAGATTCATGCTGTATAAGGGCATATGTACTTGGGTTAGTTCAAAAAATTTTGCAATCAAACGACAACCCTTAAAAATAGTCGAAAAACATAGCCTTTTTTGTTCTTTCTGCCATTGGGTCCGCATTTGAGAATGCCTCCCCCCTCCTAGCCGGAGTCCTCCCGGACGACAAGGTATCGCCTTGGTGTATGTGTCGTGTATGGGTGAAAACTCGGTCTAATGCTCGGCCGTGTAATGTGTCCCTATATAATGCATACTCGGTCAATGCATGGAAAAAATTAATGTTGTGCAAGGGGAGGGTATAAGCAAGATGCTTATTGGCATTTGCCGTCGAGGTTTCTTGTTTGTTGTTGATTTGGGCGGCAGATTTTCTTTGCAAGTAAAAGTTGGAACTCTACTGCTCTCTATTTAATCGTCTTTCTTGCAAAAGTCGCTTGGTTTGCCGATATTGTCGATATGGCCGTAGTCGTCTCCTTGGAGAGAATTCTCGTATCGGCATTGGCCATAGTCTTTGTCTTCTTTGATTTCCATTTGTAGCTTTGCTTTGGAGGTTTTTGTAGGTTTATTGCTACTTCCGCGGTTGTCATTTTTTTGCTATTGATTGGCACCCACATTGATCTGTTTACCGGTTTCATATGTAGTGTGTGTCTGTATGCCGATTTTGCTTGTATTGAAGGGAGTTCCTGTTGCTTTGGTTTCGGGATCCAAATGCGAGTCGCACTTAAGTTGTTACTGAGCATTCTTTTGGGGATCCATATCTGTTTTATTCCCTTGGTTTTTGGTTGAATTGTTTTCTCCTTTTGACTCATGCTGTTGTATTTTGGTTTGTCTGCCATGTCACCTCTATCCTTCCACACCCATACTCGTTTGTCATGTGTTGCTAACCTTGATCTTTGCACTGTGGTCTGTTTGGTTGGATGTTTGTAGTGAACATGGTTGGTAGTTTTCTGTTTGTTCGCCATGTTGTTTTTTAGTGGCACCCATCCTTTTGGATCTTTCTCCCTTGATTGTGTTGCTGCCATCTGGTTCTTCTGGGGTTGCTGAGAAAAGGCTACAACTTGTTGTTCTTATGCATGTTGAATCTTGACGGCATCCGCAGTCTAATCTATTTGCACATTATACTCTTTTTTCCAAGGTTGTCCCAACAACATGGGGTGTTGTGTGCTCTCATCCTCAACCACATAAAACTTGTGTGGGTAAATATATTGATGTATTTGTACATGCAATATAGTCCAACCCACTGTTTTTAGCGAATGTGATCACGTACTACTTTCCAGCACTTGTGGAGTAGGATGTAGTTGATGTTTGAGCTTGAGCTGTTTGTATAATCTGTAAGAGATCAAATTTCCTTGAGTTCTAGAATCAAGCAATTCCGTCAATTCAACTTGATTGCTACCCACTTTGACTGCAATTATTGGCTCGACTGTGTCTTCATAAAAATTCGTTAGTTGAATAGCATTTATGGGCAACGGTGATTCACATTGTTGTTGTTGTCGTAGAAGCCGTCTTTTTGCAATGCGTTCTTTTGCTTCTGCTTGGGCCTCTTCGTGTACCCTCTGTTTCTCCTTAATCCATTGTTTTTCTTGATGGATTTGTTGAAGCGTATCCTGTGTTAGTGGTAAATGATATTTTTTTAATCGACACCCACTAATCCAATTTGGCATTTCTTCACCTGCTAATGTAGAAAGCTTGATAGGTCCACTTTGTGATAGGTCACTAATCACAAAGGTTCCCATCCCTCACTTTTTAAGTTTCTTTTCATGTTGCTTCAAGGTATAAACAAGTACATAATCACCTGTTTTGAACTCTTTTGTGCGCACATGCTTGTCAAAAAACTATTTTTGTCTTCTCTTTTTAGCATACATCGAAGCTACATCTCGTAAGCAAAGTTCATCTATCTTTTCAAGATCATCTATTCTTGAATAGAGCTCATGTCTTGTCCATTCTAAGCGTTTCTCTACTCGTAGAGTTGGAATTAAAAACTCTATGGGTAATATAGCATTTAGGCCAAACACCATGTTGCACGGTGTCGTTCCTATTGATGTTTTGTAAGCTACCCTGTATGCCCATAGTGTTGACTGTAGCTGCTGATCCCAGTCTGTTATTGACTCTGATACAATTTTAGTCAAAACAGTGCATAGCGTTTTATTTGTGGCCTCAGCTTGTCCATTTGCCTATGGATGATATGGAGCAGATTTTCTATGTATGACCATAAATTCTTCTAGAATATATTCAATGACTTCATTAAGAAAATGTGTTCCTCGATCACTGACAATTTCTATTAGTAATCCGTATCGTACAAAGACATTCTCATACAAAAATTATGCAGTGGTTCTTGCGTCTGCTTTTCGTGTTGCCTTGGCTTTTGCCCATTTTGTGAGATAGTTCGTAGCCACAATGATATATTGGGTATGGGTGCGATATGCAGGGGGTGAAATAGGCCCCACAAAATCAATGCCCTATTTTGCAAATGCCCTTACTCCCATCATTGGCCGTAGTAGCATCTCATCTCTCTTTATCAGCACCTTGGTGCGCTGACATGCATCACAACACTTTACAAACTCCTCAGCATCCATATGCAATGTAGGCCACCATATTCCTGCGGTTAAGACAATTTTTGTCGTCCTATCGCCTGAAAAATGGCCTCCACTTATACCTCCATGTGCGTGTTCTAGAATAAGCAGGTATTCACTTTCACTTGCACAGATTCTAAGTTGATTGTCCTTTCCTCGCTTATAGAGTTGGTTCCCAATTAAATTATAGTCGCGAGCCTCCAGCTCTATAGCCCTTTTCCGTGCTCTTGTTATGTTTCCAGGAAACGTCCTTGTGGTTAAGAAATCAATGATATATTGACTCCATGTAGGTGCAATGTTTACTTGAAACAATGTCGCGTGATCCACTGGTTATTTGGCACTACATATAGTACAATTTTCAACATAAGCATGTGTGTCAGCATACATAGTTGGGCAATAAACCCCTAATTGTTTCAGTCTCTGGTGTGTTTTCATTGTTGAACAATGAAATGCACAATCTTGAACGTGTGCTTCTTCAAGATAACACTCAAATTCCTCTGGATTTATACATAATCGTAGAATTTGGTTTGAGCCTAGATGATACAGTCGTCCTGCAATCAACTGGAAGTTTTTTTTTTGTTGAATTGTTTGTTGTTTGGATCTGTCTTCCTTCTTATCAAATCTACCTCCAAAGGAAAGAATGCTAACAATTTCCTGAGACCATTTGGGTATCATTTCAATATTGAAAAGATAAGCATCAGGTATGTCATCATCTACTCCTTTAGGATCTTCCTCGTTTTGCAGCCTTAAAAGATGATCCGCCTGAAAATGAGTTCTACCCTTTTTGAATACCACTGTGAAGTCCAACTCTAGCAATATAATAAACCAGCGCACAATTCTCCCAGTATTGCATGGTTTATTTACCAGATACAAAAGAGCTTGATGATCTGAGAAGAACACAAATTTGTTTGCAAGAAAATAATGCCGAAATTTCTTTACAGCATAAATCATTCCTAACCCCTCTCTTTCAGTGGTTGTGTAGTTCTCTTCTGCAGTGTTTAACAATCGACTTGCATAACAAACTGTGAAATCCATTGTTCCGTCTCCAGGTTGAGAGCCAGAATACTCCCGATTGCATATGTAGATGCATCAATGTGAACATGGAATATCTTTTCCCAATCTGGTGCCTTAAGTATAGGTGCTGACACAAGGTTTTCCTTAATTTTTTGGAATGAAGTTTCACACTCCTCAGTCCAGTCAAAACTGACTAACAAACGATACAGAGATTGTGCAATGACTGCATACATATATATGAATCTTCGATAATATCCGTAGTGTCCCATGAAGGATTGCACTTGTTTCGCATTAGTAGGCCTGGGCACATCTAGTATGACTTTGATTTTATCTAGGTCAGTGGTTATGCCATTTCTTGAGACAATATGTCCTAAGATGCGGCCTTGCCTAACCATAAAAATGCACTTTTCCAGGTTAAGACAGATTCAATATGTTCTGCATTTCTCAAATACCTTTTGTAAATGGTCTATATGTTCTTCTCGTAGAAGAGAGTGTACACAAAGATCATCCATGTATATTTCTAAGAATATTCTCAGGTATTTTTAGAATGCATGCGTCATTAACCTCTGAAAGGTAGTTGGTGCATTGGTTAAGCCAAAAGGCATAACTCTATACGCATATATTCCCCATTCTGTGGCAAACGCTATTTTGTGTTGATCCTCTACTACAATTGCCAGTTGGTTATACATTGAAAATCCATCTAGAAAGGAATAAGCCTGTTTCTCGACCACCCTCTCAAGTAAATGTTCTGTGATCGGCAAGGGATAATTATCCCTTATGGTGGCTGCATTAACCTTTTTGAGGTTCACACACACTCGCAGCTTTCCAATCGTTTTGGGGACAACCACAATGGGTGACACCTAATCTGTATGTTCGATTTCGTAGATGAATTCAACATCCATCAGCTTGTCAATCTCCTCTTTGATTCGTTTAGCAAATGTGTCATTATATGTATAAGGACGCTGTTTGCTAGGTTTGGCATCTGATTTCAAAGGAATTGTATGTTGGCATATCGATGGATCAATTCCTTTGAGGTCTTTGTATGACCATGCAAACACATCTTTATACTTCTTGAGAAGTTGTGTTAGCTGTTCTTCTTCTTCAGGCTCTAGACCGGCTGAGGCTGAAGAAGAAGAACATCTAACACAACTTCTCAAGAAGTATAAATATGTGTTTGCATGGTCCTACAAAGACCTCAAAGGAATTGATCCATCGATCTTCAGGCTCTCAATCGCAACTGATTTAGACGCTCGCGAACGTGATGCAGCGAGGTCTATCCGTTTTGCATTTTTCGGCCCATCGTAAGATTCCTAGTTTATTCTTTCCCTGACTGGTGGTGTCATTATGATTTTTCTCTCCTGGATGGTGAACTTTTGATAGTGGGATGGTACATTCATGTTTCCTTTTTCGAACTCCTCCTTACCATCACTTTCTCCCTCAGTAGTCCATACCTCTCGTAAAGACCGTTTTAGTTCTTGGTATTTCCTTTTACGCTCTAATTTGGTCCACTCTGGGTCTTTTGTTGTTTCTTATTTTGATTTTTGAGATTTGTTTGATTTTGTTTCTGTTTTAGGTTTCCGTACTTGTTTTATTTCCTCTTGCGTCCGTTCCCTTCGCACTCTCGAGAATCTTCCTGATATTTGGTCTTTTACACAATCCTCTACTTTGACAAGCATTAGATAGTGAGTTTTTTCTTTTATCTTGGGCATCAGGTTCTCTCTCATTTTGTTTTCTGCTCGTTTCTTCCTATAGCGTTCTTGGCGTCTAGGGTGCTGATTGACAAAATCATAAAATTGATATTCTCCATTTTCTCCCCACGCTCGCTTGAGCTGTCTGAACACTAATTATCTGCATCGTTATTTACCTCTAGATGCTCAGAGGAGTTATAAAACTCTTCTTTTTGTGGTGGTTCTTACAATCTCATCTCCTCCTCGTATAAGGCTTACCATGTAATAGGGTAGCACATCATAGCCATCCTTATCGCAAAATTTCATCGTTGGGCTATCTGTAATGGTACAGATGTCCAATGTTGCTAGTATGTGTTCCCATTCCAGAGGTTTTAAGGCATCTTCAGGAAAAGGTGCCGGAATATAATCGTTGTCCTCAATAGATCTTTCTAAGACGCCTTTCTCTCTTTTTAAGGTCCCACAATGTGAAGATTCGCACATCCATAGCTCTTTTTGTTGCCCTAACCATACTAGGAGTTCGGACCCTGCCAATGTAGCTGAATCAAACTCTTCCACTGGTATCTCGTTCACATCTTTGTAACTATGTTCTTTTAGGTGTATTTTGGTTGTAGTCTCGCCACGTCTGAGGTATATGTGGTCGTAACCCCAATCCTGGACCATCTATAATTGTCTCATGGATGGTCTTTCCAAGATGATCTCGTAATTGTTCTTTTTGTCAAAATCGACTATTGCAAATGTATGCTCATACTCGATTCCGCACGAGGTGACAAATCCTTTTCTAAGAGTCCTAAAGGATTTTCCATGAACCCATTTGCCAATTGCAATTTCATTCTGGTAGCTCTCAAAGCCGGTTTTTCCCATTTTTTCCAGATTTCCTTGGTGGAAATAGCGACTCCTGCTCCACTGTCAAGAATAGCTTTGGAAACTACTCCTTGGAATTCTACTGGTAGCGTGATGTTTCCATCTTCTCCCTCGTAATATTCTTCAACCTTGTTTAAAGGTATTGGCCTAGTGTTTAGTTGAGGCTTGTCCAATTCTCTGATCCCTTCTTGGAGCCTCGAGGTGGGGTCTTTTACTCCAAATTTTTCTAAGCATTTGCCTACGGTGGTCCACATGTTTGGTCGTAGCCTTAAGAGTTCGGCTAATGTGATTGTGCATGCCACATGGGTGGACAATAACTCAATCAACCCTTGTGAATCCATCACTCTGTTAGAAGAAAGTCTTTGAGATGGGATTGCTCTCACCTCAGACTTGGCTTCATACTCTCCTAGGTAAGAGGGTAGAGTTTTTAGCGAGTCTGGTTGACTGTGCCCCAAACTAATTGATCTTTGGTCTCCCCCTTGCGAATGTATATCAAAGTTCATTTGTGATCTTGCCTCAAATTCTTCAATAGGAGGAAAGATCTCATTTTTCTCTTTTCTCGTGCTATTCATGTGGTAACTCACCCTGTTAGCTTCGTTGGCATCACAGATTTGCTTCCACGGATCATCTAGACTGTTACAATCCTTACCCATTTCTACCAATGTTTTAGGCTAGAACCCCTCACTTATCTCATCTGTTGTATTTGGCACTATGATAGGCTCTCCCCTAAACTCAGAGGCATTCATGAGTTTTTCCTTCATTTCTACTTGTTTCTCTAAAGTTGGTTTGATAGGGGTTGGAGCTGGTACTTCATGCCAACTTGCAGGTTTACCAAGTGGGTTTTCTATCAAGGATTGAGCTGTTTCAATCATCTTTCAACAAATTTTCAACCTCTCTTTTTCTATTTCAGCATATGGATAAGTCATCCATCTTTGCTCTTGGGTTTGGTTGTTTTTGAGTCTGGCTTCGTAAGCTTTTAAAAGTGCATCTAACTGCTCATTTACCTTTTCTGCCAACACTGATCCTCCTACTCCTGCACTTTTGGGTTCTGCTATTTCCTTGGGTGCTATGGTTGTCGCAATGTGTGAGCTTAGACTAGCTAGATCCTCTAACCGCTCTAATCTATCCTTTGTGTGTTTTAACTCCTCGGATAGAGCCGTTTGCTCTCATTCTCTCCTGGCTTTCATACGCGCCTTTCTAGCTTTACAAGTGCTTCTACGATTCTTCATTTCTGGACTTGGGACATCGGTTTTTGGCTCTTCAATTATGGGTTCGTTCGTCATTCTTTGAGCTTGGGCTCGTGTCACAGCGTGAATAGGTATTATTGTCTCGTTTTTTGACCCTCCACTAGAAGGCACTGCTTCCAGCATGTTCAAGGTAGTTTTTGCTCCTTTGCTCGGGTTCTTAGGGCAATAAGGAATTAAATGAGTAATTTCACACTCGGTCAATATGCATTGACTCTAATGATTTTATCATGAGGACAGTCTCTTAGCGATTGGTCTCCACCACACTTGTAGTAGGGTCCCTTAGGTTGTTGAGGTGTTCCTTGCGTTGAGTCTAATGATTTCATCATGAGGACAGTCTCTTAGCCAATGGTCTCCACCACACTTGTAGCAGGGTCCCTTAGGTTGTTGAGGTGTTCCTTGAGCTCCTCTTTGTGGGTATGCATATCTATGGCCCCCCCATGCCTCCGTTGGCTATGAACAACAATGTTCGTTCATCCAAGCTATATCTTCCTTCTCCTGCTGCCTGTGCAGCTATTGGTGGTCCTGCACTTCCTATCATGCTCCAAGGTTCTGGCGTTGAGGGTTCTTTCGATGGATAATAGGCAGGATTTTCAGCATATCCATTGGTATCTTTGTAATATGAATGCATATGCACCAAAGCCTTCTCTTCTGGTTCAGTTATTGTTGGTGTGTATCTTATGCCGATTGGTCACAATCCTGCTAAGGGTGGTTGCTGCCCCAACACTGGTTGTGGTCTTTCTACACCTATAGGTCCTGGTAGGTTGCCTGCTTGATACCTAGGCATTGGTGGAAGTTGAGGAGATGCTACCTGAGCCTCGGGAGCATAAGGTCTCTCTCTCACATATCCCTTGTTATAATAACATTCCTCCATCCCATGGTTTGTCCATTTTTGTTCAATAGCACACCACTTTGGTTGTTTAGCCTGAGGTTTGGCGTACAAGTTAATCTTTTTTAGCACTTCCTCTACAAGCTGCTCCTGGATTACAACTACTTCTCCTTTCCGTGCCGTCTTGGTGGACTTTCTTCCACTTTGTTGTGAGGATGAATCGTCATCAAGATCCTTGAATTCACCCTCCTTGTAGACCGCACAATTGTCTACAAGGTAAAGAGCCTCCTTAGTTTACTCATTTAACGTTGTGCTCCTCTTCATATGTAAGTCCTTCTGGAGATCTGCATTCGTCAGTCCTTGGATAAATATAAGCATAAGTCTAGACTGAGTTGGCAGTTTTTCCACAGGGAGGAACTGAACGTAGCTTTTAGTCATAGGGCTGCCTTTCGCACAGACTCCCCTTATTTCTGTTTGAATTTATGGATTTGTGATACTATATTATGAGCTATCCCTCTTAGTGAGAATTCCTCAATAAACTCGTCAAACACCTCCTCCATAGACTCAAAGTCTCTGCGCTCCACAGAGTCAAACCAAGTAGTAGCATCCTCCTCTAGGGTTAGTCCAAACCCTGCAAATTGGGTAGGGAAGTCTAACACCTCTTCAACTCTAATTACACGCACAAAGGCTGCTACATGATCTCTAGGATCTCTGTTTCCCGTGTATTTCTTGTTTACCCATTTTTGCACTTGAGAAGGTCTAATTCTACGATGGTCTACAAATCTCATCATTGGATCTCCTCGTCCCAATCTATATAGCTCGTCTGGCCTTTTGTAGTGGGCGGGTTCCTCTCCCAGTGGTGTTCCTAAGCCGTAATTTCTGACGGTTTTTGCAAGAGATGGTTCATCTCTTTGAGCTCGCTCTATGGGTGGTCTTCCAAGCTCTGTTGAACCTTGAGTTTTTGGCTTACTCTCGCTTTGATACCATGAATAGAGTGGTGGTTCTTGTAAATCCCTTAGCCCTCGTGCGGCTGGATAACCATCTCGGTTTTGGTATTGTTCTAATGTTGCACTCTGTCAAAGCCATGCCTGTAATGATGGTTGGGTTGCTGGTTGGTTTTGGTAGTTGAATGTCTGTTGTCGGGAAGAATGTGAGGCCGTGTCGTACTCTTCTAAAAAGGGATTTGTCGACTTGCTAGGGGTGTAGGTGGTTCTTGGCACTTCTTTCGGGGCATATGTTGATGTTTCTGGAACTGTTGCCTTTCTACCTCCTCTGGGAGAATATGTTTGTATTCTTGTCCGTACCTGTCAACAAAAACAATATCCTTCCCCATAGCAATTTCATAAGAGAGTAAGTAAAGAACGTTGTCTTTGCTTAATTCGTTTGGGTAGGGTTCTTTGCGACGGAAGTAAGAGACTATTGCCTCGCTCTCATGCTTGTAAATTCCCACATTCTCATTATAGGTTGAGACCCTGGTTGTTTTCTTATCATACCTAAAAAGCGCTCCAGGTCAATCAATGTTTGGAGGCGGTTCTTGAGTTTTTGAAACCATTTTCCCTTTTGCCACATTATCTCCATATCTATTGTAATCCTCAGGGTTACTAACTATCAGATAGTGGTTCCCCTTTTTGTCTTGAAATCTATCCCCATCATCATAGACTCGAATTATTTCTAGTCTCTGAGCAGTTCTTTCTTCAATACAAATGCACTTGCGTCCTCTATAGTCAGAATAAACCATTAGGGCCAATTTGGATGAAAAAAGGGTTGTGTAAGGATCTAAAACGGAGCAACCTAAAAAATACCATGAAGATCTTACCAAAACTATTCAACATGGGTACTCATTGGATAGAGCTCATTAAGCGCCACCCATGGACCATTTGAGCACTAAATTTGGAGTTCATATGCAAAAGTTATGGCTAAAATAGTGCAAAAGTATTCCAAAAGCAAGTGAAGGAGATCTTGACATGTGTACAAAAGTGCCATACTTTTGGAAATGTGGCTCCTCCTTGACCCTTAGATCAAGAATAGAGAAACCCTAAGCAGCCCTTATTTTATCCAAATTGGCCCTAATGCTAGGACTCCCCTCGAGTTTGTTCCTTCTAAGAAGATTACAGTGAACTTGGAATCGTTCAAAGGATTTAGGGAGGTGCTTTCTCCTAGCATTGTCCCTTTATAAGAGAAACCTCCTGGTTGTTGACATCATGAAGAAGGATTTATCTGATGAAGTGTCAATATCAATACCCTCCTCAATAATCGGTGCTAGTGGATCTAGCCTTGCCTGAGTTACACTCTCCTCGGTGGACACTAAGCTACCCTGATCACCTGCCAACTTTTGATCTCTAAGAATTTGTCTTCCTGATCTTAAATTCATCAAACTTAGCAATGCAACTGAACAAAAATCCAACCACTCACCTGGCAAAGGATCAGTTTCCGCACAACTTCTTGCTTTTCCGCTGAATATACCTGTACACAAGCATTTAATTTCGGCAATCGAATCAAAGCATTTAACTGCTAGAGGTGATTTTAGTAATGATTGGTATAAATAGCGAGTTAACCTCAACCACTACTGTATTTTATACACTTCTGATGTTCTGGATTAGGTTTGTTAATCTGGAACTATGCTTCCCTTGGATGTTGGTCAATTTACATGAAAATTTTTAATTCAGTCTTTGCTCTGTCAAAAGGTCAAACAAGGTCCAAATTCACTTTTGAAAGAAGTTCTAGAACTCTTAAGTCAAATGGAACATCACTGTATGTCCTCAATCAAATTTTCTCTTCACTAAGCCTCTGTAGACATCCTACGTGTAGGATGTCTCCTGCTCTATTTTGCCTGGTTTTTGCACTATAGGTTTCCCTTGATGTACTGAGTCCACATCTATTTTTACTTTTTGATTTGGACACCTAGAAGCTGGTCAATGGATCAGAAACCTGTTCCAGCAGCCTGATGTTGGTTTGACCAGTCAAATCAACTCCAATTTGGACCAAAATTGCATCAGGCTATACAACACCCTGCTATGCCTACAGTCAATTTCTGACTTCAAATTTATGAATTAGACATTCTATGCGTAGCATGTCTAATTGCTCAAAATGGCTTCAAATACAAAGCACAAACTCGTCTTGAGGTGCTGATCACTTTGGTATGCTCAAATCTGGGTTTGGAGTGCCAAATCACACAGAACACATCCTACGCGTAGGATGTCTATTTGGCATGTTCATTAGGGCCAATTTGGATGAAATAAGGGCTGTTTAGGGTTTCTCTTTTCTTGATCTAAGGGTCAAGGAGGAGCCACATTTCCAAAAGTATGGCACTTTTGTACACGTGTCAAAATCTCCTTCACTTGCTTTTTGAATATTTTGCACTATTTTAGCCATAACTTTTGCATACGAACTCCAAATTTAGCGCTCAAATGGTCCATGGGTGGCGCTTGATGAGCTCTATCCAATGAGTACCCATGTTGAATAGTTTTAATAAGATCTTCATGGTCTTTTTTAGTTTGCCCCTTTTTAGATCCTTACACATCCCTTTTTTCATCCAAATTGGCCCTAATGTGACCCCAGACTTGAGCCACAGCTTCCTCTTGATGTCAACAACTCAGTGCTATGCTTAGATTTTGGTTTGGATTTCAAAAGAATCCAAATTTAGTTGTTCTAGCCCTTTTCATTAAAAAATGCTAAAGTCTACTAAAAACCCAACTTAGATGAAAACTTCCTTAGACACTCAATCAATCATGCAGATCATGCTCATGCAACCATCCTATGGTTTTGGTCTTAAAAAAATTGCTTTATCACAATTTGGGTAGGATGTCTGGCAATTTTTGTCTATCTGGCCTTATCCTGTCATGATATGGTCAAATTTCCACAGTCCACGTGAAAACAGGGTAAAACCTACCTTCTGAACACACTGGTCAACTCAAAATTTCAAAATTCCCCCCAGATCACCCTGTAGACATCCTACGTGTAGGATGTCTCCTGGATTAAAATGTAAATTTTTCATGACAAAAATGCTTCTGATGCTCTGCAGCTCTCTTGGAAACACTCACAACAACTTTTGAACTTCACTTCAGCTTTCAAACACTCTTTTGCGTCTTTTACAACCTTGTGATGAACCTAAGAACAAGAATAACATGCATGAAGTGCTCCAGATCATAAATCATGATGCGCTACTTACCCTACTCCTACTCATCATGTAAAATGGTGATAATGGTGTTTTGGTTGCTTCCGGGCCTCTCTGAACTCTCAAGCTCTCCTTTCACTGCTTCTACCACTCGAACTCCTACTCTTTACACCACAACTAATACCTAAAACTATCTCAGTCTACCTAAGTCTACCTAAGTCGAAGGATCTAGGCCAGACACACGCTCCCTAGACTCCCTCTAAGACCTAAAGAGTCCTCCACCCTTTGATCCTATCTAAATGTAAAACGAGACTTCGGAAAGCCAGAGAATCCCTATCCTCGAGGACTAGTCTTGGTCACCTACCTAGGGTTTTCATCCCCGGCAGCAGCGCCAATGTTGGTGGATACGTCGCGATGGATGTTAGCACAATTAGAACTCACCTAACAAGATTTTTCAGCTAGGACGAAGCTTGACCCGCAAGCGCGTGGAAGCAAGCATAGGGTGTCAATCTACACTCTACCGACTCTCGACTAATTCCTACAGAGGTCTCTACCCAATGTCTAAGCTACAACCTTGAAGAGTGCATAAGAGGATACTTCCTACAACGCTTTGAAGAGACAAATACCCATCAAACAAACTCAAAACACCACAGAACTTGAAGGAGATCCTACTAACACCAATAGGTCGCTCTCCCTAAGGTCCATGAACCAAAATCCCAACCCTAAACACCTGGTGCAAAATCACGTAGGATGTCTGGTCGAAATTTGTAGGTTGTCGTTTCCAAAAACTAAAGTGCCAAATGTGTAGCTCTACTCAATGTGAACGCGTGGATATGGTGAAATGCGAAAACGGATAACGTATGCTCACCGAATCACCAGATGAAGCTCGTAGGTCGAGCTCGCAAAACTAGACCGTACGCCCGCAATGTAGGTATTGGTGCATAGCTCTCGTCGGGGGCAACATGCTGCACTTCTCCGCACTCGATTCTGACCACCGGTGCGTGCGTAGTGTCAATATGAAACTCTCACTCTCTCTCATACACAATACGCTCACTCACACACACAACTTTTTAAAAATGACAAAAGGTTTTTTTCATTAAGGTCAAAAGTGGTATAAATACTTTACAATCTCAAACCCTAATGTTCCATTTAACTATCTACTCAATCTAAATGTCAAAAATGGGATACAATCTGGAAACTTCTGTAAGCCCCAATATTTACAAAGGTGAAATGTTAGTATTTCCCAATAAATGAATAATTACAAGAAATAATATTCTGTCGATCTCCATAGGGTGTGTCGAGTCGCTAACAGTGCATGTGCTAGTCTACACCAAATCGTGCTATGTTATAGCCTCCCCCTAGCGTACACACTATCCGGCCGTGCAGGTGGCCTTTCCCGTAGGACCCATGTCCTTACAATACCCCCCATGGGAGAATCGTTTTCGTCCTCGAAAATGAACGTAGGAAAATGTACCTTAAGTGCGGAGACATTCTCCCATGTAGAACCTTCTTCAGGTATATCTAGCCATTTTACCAACACCTGTCATTTGACATGATGTCTGGTGCAAAGCTCATGAGAATCCAAAATATTTTCGGGCTCATGAGGGATGCTTGGAAATTCGATAAGGTCAACTAACACACCTGTGTCAATGACATTATCATTTTGTCCTAGCTGTTTTCGTAAACGGCTAACATGAAAAACAGGATGAACTCAAGAGTGCTCTAGGAGAGCTAACTTATAGGCCACTTGACCTATACGTTTGAGAATGGTAAACGGTCCACAATAGCATGATAAAAGTTTAGCAACTTGTTTCGTCTTCAGAATTTCAAAATGCTCCGAAACTTTGAGGAAAACCTTGTCTCCTTCTTCAAAAGTAGCAAGATGACAATGCTCATCTGCGTACTTCTTATATCGCTCTTGAGCTTGCTTAACATTCTGTCGAGCAACTCGAAGCATGTCAAAATGATCTTGGAGAAAATCCTTTGCTTGTTGTATCTTCTCCTTAGCCAACTCCACCGAAATGGGTGATCTAGGTTGAAATCCATATACAAGCATAAATGGACTAAACCCTGTAGTCACATGCTTTGAATTATTATAAGCAAAATTCCAACATAGATATGTAGTCTTCCCAATTGGTTTTCTTCTTACTAACGTATGCTCGTAGCATATCCTCTAGCAGTTGATTAACTCTTTTGGTTTGACCATCTATTTCTAGATGATCAGCCGTACTTGGATTAAGTTTATTTTCCAACTTTTGAAACATATCCCTCCAGAAGCTATTATTGAACTTTTGATTTGTGTCACTAACGATACTAGTTGGAAGACCGTAGAGTTTATATATATGCTCTACAAATAGCCATGCTAATTCAAGTGTCTTATTCATAGTCTTAGTGGGAATGAATTGACCCATCTTTGTGAGACGGTCTACAATTACCCATATTGCATCATGGTCACGATTTGTAGTAGGTAGCCCTACTACAAAATCCATAGAGATACTCTCCCACTTACCTTGTGGAACCTCTAAAGGATGTAAAAGGCCACCTACCTTGATGTTCTCTACCTTATTAACTTGGCACTATTGGCAGTTAAGTAAGTACTCTTGAACATCATGATGTAAGCCTAGCCAATAAAATTTCCATTCAACTAAGGCATAAGTCTTACGAATACCTAGATGACTAGCACTTGGACTATCGTGACACTCAAATAAGATTTGGTGCCTAGTGTCTGAGTCCTTTGGCACACATACTCTAACCTTGTGGATTAAGTAGCCATCATCAATGGAAAAATTCTTCCATTGCTTAAGCTCTTCCTGAGTAGGGGTGGAGCTCTGTGTGTTGGAGTTTTATCTACGCGTGCAGAGACATGTGAGTGTGAGGGATCCCTTTTTAAAATTGCACTCCACACTTTAGCATATAATTGATCTTGTGCACACTTGCCACGTAATGACTCGAAAATTCCACTCTTTATTTCCGTGAAAGCAAGTAAATTAATATGAGGCATCCGACTTAGTGCATCCGCTACTACATTATATCACCCCTTGCAGTATCGTAACTTACAATCATAATCTTGAAGGATTTCTACCCATCTAGCTTTACGGCCCTTCAAGTCCGTTTAAGTAGTAAATTATTTTATACTCTCATGGTCAAAAACTACTTCAAACTCGGCACCATATAAATAGTGTCGCCACTTTCCTAAAGTGTGAATTATGGCATAGAGCTCTCTCTCATAGACATAATAATTCTATTGAGCTCTATCTAACTTTTTACTTTCAAAGGCCCATAGGTCTTCCCTCCTGGAGAGGTACCGCACTAGTTTCTTTGTCACTATCATCGATCTCTACCACAAATGGCTTATGTGAGTCAACGATTGCTAGGATGGGAGCACTGGCTATAGCTACCTTGAGCTGTTCAAAACTGCATTTTTGGGCTTCTTCTCAAGAAAAGGTATTACCTTTTGCTTTAAGTTGGTCCATCATAGGGAAAACAAAATGGCATAATCACGGATATACTGTCGTTAAAATCCATCCATGCCTAAAAATATTTAAAGGTCCTCAACCGTGTTGGGATGTAGCCATCAAAGAATGGCAGTGAACTTGTCAGTGTCCATCTTGATGCCACAATAAGAGATAACATGACCAAGGTAATGTATCTCTGTTTTAAAGAAACCACACTTGCTTTGCTTCGCATAAAACATGTGATCTTGTAGCTGTTCAAACACTAATTGTAAGTGTTCTATTTGTTCATCCTTACTCTTACTGTAAATGAGAATGTCATCAAGGAATACCACAATAAATTTTTCAAGATAGGGACATAAGACACTATCCATGAGTGTCATAAATGTAGCTGGAGCATTGGTTAGACCAAAAGGAATAACCAAAAATTCAAAATGCCCGAACCGTGTTCTAAAGGCAATTTTGGAGATATCTTGCAAAAGGATACGCACCTGGTGGTATCCTGAATGAAGATCTATCTTTGTATAGTATCTTGCCGCATGGACTTGATCAAACAACTCATCCACTCGAGACAAAGGATACTTGTTCTTGATGGTTATGGCGTTTAATCCGCGATAATCTATACACATGCGCATAGTACCATCTTTCTTTTTTACCAATATAATTGGTGATGCCCAAGGCGAAGTGCTAGGTCTAATGAAACCACGGGCAAGGTAGTCAGCCAATTGACTCTCAACCTCCTTGGATTCTCTACCACTCATACAATAAGGTGGTTTACTCACCAATTTAGTGGCTGGATAGACATCTATGCCATGTTGCACATCACGTGTAGGGGGTAAACCCGGTGGTAAATCACTTGAGAATACATCAAGATACTCCGTAAGTAAGTGAGTCAGCTTTTGTCGTGTAGAAGTAGAAAGTAAACTAGAGTTATGCTGGGATGGAGAATCTTGTAGTTCCTGTAATGTTTGTTTTACAACAGTTGCACGTTGCTCTATAGAATTAAAATTGAGAGCACTTTGCTCATTAGATTTGTTAACACTTTGTTTATCATTAGAATTCATTGCACTTTGCATACAATTACTAGAATTTGACATGGTTCCAAAACATTCCACCAAGGTCAATCATAGACTTGACTACATTGGCTGAAGGATTTGTAGCTGCTTGCTCCAAAACAGGGGTCAAACACAATACGGTAGCTTAAATCTACAGCTTTAAATAGAAACAAAGTGAGTCTATTAGAGAGTGTGCAACTCAAATGAAACAATACATTGCGAGATGCCCAGAGCTAGAGATACCTGTAGAAGAATGACTAGTATCATTGTTTCTAGAGGGGATGCTAAACAAAGAACTTCATGCTATACTGTATATCAAGAAGCATACAACCCTAGAAGAGTGTGTGTCAGATGGTATTGACTTAGGAGACAATTGTGATATTTTCAATGAGGAAGATGTCCCTAAGAATAACCAAAGCGAGAAGACAACATCCACCAAACCAACACAAGTGGGAATGGCTCCTGCAACATCACTTTCAACCATAGAAGACATGCTCAAAAGGATGAATGACATGATGAATAACAAGTAAAAAGCACCTATGAGAGGATCAGGACAAGGGATACCTCAACAGAGACAACCAATTAGACCGCAAAAATGGTGTGCAATCAAGGGTAAGTGGACCAACCGTGAGACCAATCAACGCTACTATTGACCAAAGTATGAAGGGAATGTTTAGTACGTGCCTCTGAGGCCACAAGGACAACCTATGTACAGATAGCAGCCTAATATGGCCCCAGCTCAAAGACCACCGATGGGTATGGAAAGACCTCAACCCGTGTTGGGTCAACAACCTCCATATCTGGGACATAATGCAATGCCTGTAAAGTACATGCATCCAGAGGGAGTCATAGATGAACAAGCACTAGTGCCTGTTACATCCTATGCTGAGCCTAGTCCATCTACAGTAATGGTAGACAGAGATTGTATAATTCACATCCACCACCAATGGAAGAACCTGTGACTTATACTACACTAGAGCTAGCACCAATGTATCATGTAGTTAATCAAGGTGTAAGGCCTCCAATGGTAAGACCCATGATTAAGCCACAAATTGGGAACTGTCATAATTGTGGTGCACATGATCATTGGAAAAATAAATGCCCAGAGCCTAACAAGAACCTCAAGCCAGTTGAAGCTTATTGCTTACAATGTTGCAAAAAGGGAGGACACTTTCCAGAAGATTGTCCAAAAAATCCTTTAAACAAGGGTAAGACAATAGTGAACTTAGTCCAAGTGATACCTAGTAGCTCTTGTGAGAGTGAACCCATTTTTCCAATCAAGGCAATCACCAAAGCCTAGGCTAATAAAAAGAAACATAACTCCTCTGATGTTTTGGAAAATACAAAAAAATCCTCTCAGAAGACCAAAAGAAGCAGAAACAAAAGGTATGAGATGAGAAAATAGAAACAAAGGGCTGAAATCGAGAAGAAAGCAAAGAAGCTATTCCAGGAAAAGGTGAAAGAAATTGGAAGCAAAATCAAAGAAACCACCGTGAAATCCGGAGGATCAATTTTGGTTGACAAAATTTTTGAGCCTATTAATACAGCCTTGGAAGCTTACCACACGGGACTTAAATCAGTCTAAAACATGGAAAAAAAATGGAAAAACTATCCTTCTCTAGACATGGAAGCAGCTAAGCTTGAAGCGTATCAAAATTTGGTAAGAATCACGCAAGAGATGCTGGAAAAACAAAAACCCAAGCTCGAGAGTATGGCAAAACCTAAGAAGCTTGTGATAAGAGCCAATAAAGAAAAATCCAAAGTGGTGGTAGAACCCCACCTTGAAACCAAAGAGCCAGAACTTATAGTGTCAGACAACGAAGATGCCTTAGATGGAATTCCATTCCCAGAAGAACCTTGGCCAAGACACTTATGTGAAAAAGTTAGAGAGATCAATGATGGGAGCCTAACTTTAAATTCAGCTCCTATAGAGGAAGTTTGGTTAGACAATCTACCTCCTGATATGGACGTGGATGTACAATCCTTGTATGGGGATTGCGGATCTGAAGCTTTGAAATGTCTAAACCATTGAACTTGAAAACACTACCCTCTTACTTGGAGATAATGAAGATGAATCCATAGTGTGTAAAACCACTCAAGTAAAAAGAAAGAAACAGACCCTAGAAGTAGACAACATCCATTCAATCATGTTTACATCCATCCAATGCACACTTGCTTTAGGAGAACTATTAAAAATCAGGCCATATTTATGGAATGAACTACAGAAAACTTTCAAGAAGGTGGGAATAACAGGGTTAATCGCAAAAGAATTGGGAAAATTGAAACACAAAATGGATACCAAAGAGATTCGATTGGTTCCAATGAGCAAAGTTGGAGAATACAACGAAGGGGAAGAAGGAAACACAAACCTTCCAGTGAAATATAATGACATAGAAAACATGGCAATACTGGATAGTGGGGTAGGCATAGCCATAGCCACAAAAGTAGTATGAGAGTCTTGGGGACAACCAGCCATTAGAAAAATTCGCATGAAATTTCAATTGGCTGATGGACATAGTGAAAGACCCTTAGGACTGCTTGAAAAGGTGATAGTTAATTCGTGTGGAACTGAATATCAACACACTTTTTCCATAGTAGACTTTGGAAAGAAACTCAATTACGAAATCATATTGGGAAGACCTTTCATGCGACAAGTACAACACATCCAAGATTGGAGAAACAATTATCTGTACTTGAAGCAAGTGTGATCAATAACAAGAGTTAATTTGAAAGATCACACTTATAGAGATGTCATGAAAACTCCCATACAAGAATTTGAGTCAGTCTTTTCAACTGAAACTAAGCTTCCATCTTGGTTGAACAAAGACACTCGTATTTGGATGTGTGGAGCTTCTGAAATTGGGAGTAAAAACGAGAAGAATGTATCTTAGAAAGGGATTGCACAGACAAATCCTATGTACCTTAACCCTTTCCAGAGCATTTGTTTGAGCCATTTGAGTGGACTCAAATTTTAGCGACAATGGAGGTATGTGTAAATACATCTATGCCTACTCAATTTTGCAATGAGGAAGGCTACAACATAATTCCCATCCAAATGATCTCAACCCTTCGCATTGAAGACAAAATTTTGAAATCCAAGAACTTGATGAAAGCTCGACAAGTCTTTTCAAACCTCTACTATGATGCAACAGATGAGTTAGATGAACACCCAGCTACCTCGGATGATTCGGGGTTGGAAAAATAACATGTGAGAGCTAAGCTACTCATGAAAGGAGGGGAGGAAAAGGATTTTGACTTTCCTAACCAGAAACCAAGAAGACAAAAATGGTATAGAAGAAAAAGAGACATGAAAAATTTGAAAGCCAGACCTATGCCATCAATCTCCAGTAGAGCACAGTTCCTAATGCAGATAGAGACACATGATTGTGTCAAGGACAAAATCACTGGTAGATATCCTTTAAACAAAATCCAAAAATGTCAAAAACAATGAGAAAAACAAGAAATGAAACTCAAGCAAAACCTAAAAACCAGAACAAGGTTTCAACCATGACACAAATGGAACAAAAAAAGAAATATTAATAGTTGAAAAAAGCTCTAAAGGAGGTATATACAACTGAAATGTAAACCACTGAAGAGGATGGTAAAGATGTAACGAGTGTTCCATCCCATTACAAGAAATATACTCTCCAAGATTGGAAAATCATAATCAAACAACCTGTTAGAGAACTACGAAAACAGGGTGAGTCCTACTAGGGGCCTGAAAACGCAAAAAAGATAGATCTGGCGGAACTAGGAGGAGAGCCTAGACCAGCCTACATTGCAAATGACCTTATGGAAGAAGAAGAAGATCTTTTATTAAGCTTATTGAAGGAATACCGAGATATCTTTACTTGGGCTTATAAGGATCTCAAGGGTGTTAATCCAGAAATCTATCAATATACCATACCCATGAGAGATGATGCTAAACCGAGTAGACAAAGGCCATACACATATAATAAAACATTTGCAGAAATATCAAAGAAGAGATTGAAAAGGTAAAGGAGACCGAATTCATTTATGAAATGGAATACCCAGATTGGATGTCTCCCATTGTGGTAGTACCCAAGAAAAATGGAAAATTAGGAGTGTGTGTCAACCTCAAGAATGTGAATTAGGAGTGTGTGTCAACCTCAAGAATGTGAATGCAGCTACCATTAGAGACAACTTTCCTCTTCCAACCATTGAGCATGTTTTAGAACGAGTTGCAGGAAAAGAAGCTTACAGCTTTTTAGATAGCTATTCGGGATACAATCAACTTTTTGTTGATCCCAAAGATAAGCATAGAACTACCTTTGCAATGGAATGGGGTATTTTCGCGTATCGGGTTATGACTTTTGGGTTAACTAATGCTCCTACCACCTTCCAAAGATTGATGAGACATGCTTTTAAAGAATATCTTCACAATTTCTTGGAAGTATATATGGATGATCTATGCGTACATTCATCAATCCAAGTTGATCATTTTGAACACCTCAAAAAAGTATTCGAGAAATGTAGACTTTATAGGATTTTCTTAAATCCTGAGAAGTGCACATTCATAGGTAGACAAGGAAAAATTCTTGGACATATAGTGTCTAAAAATGTCATAGCTACTGACATCGATAAGATTCATGCTATTGCTGATTTTCCTAGAACAACAACAATCAAGGGGGTTCAAGTCTTATGGGACATTGTGGATATTACAGACGGTTCATTTACATGCAAGATATAATTGCAAAACCTATGTACAGCTTGATTACACACTTTGAAAAGACTGATGAGTGTGAAGAATCCTTCATGAAGCTTAAGCAAGCTCTCACTTCAGCTCCAATATTGAAAGCACTAGATTGGAATAAGATATTCCACATACATGTAGATGCTTCCAATTTTTCCATTGGGTGTATACTAGCTCAACCAGGAGATGTAAAAATTGATTTTCCTATTTCTTATACTAGCCGCCAGTTGAATATGGCAGAAAAGAACTATATCATCACCAAAAGTGAAGGACTAGGAATGTTCTATGCCGTAAAAAAGTATAGACATCACCTATTAGCTAACAAATTTGTGTTCATTGTGAACCACCAAGCCTTATTGTATTTGGTCGACAAGCCACGCAACACAGTAAGAATAGTGAGGTGGTTCATCATTCTTCTGGAATTTGATTTCACCGTAGTTGTAAAAAAGGGCACTACACATCAAAAATCATATCATTTTTTCAAGGATTGTTTTAAGAGAACCACTTAAAGGAGTAGATGATGATCTACCAGATGCATATCTGTTCTTCGTGAAAATGATACCTCGATGGTCAAAAAACATGGTATCATTGATGACCATAGCTCAAGTGGATTTGCGAATACCACTTTTGATTACAATCAGATTAATTGAGAAATTGGCTATTGAGGCGGTCCGGGGCGGGCAACAAGAAGAGCAACCTCTGGACACCCTTCAAGGCTCCCGTGCTGCTCAATGGGGCTGGGGCACAACACAACACAAACCAAAACAACAAACCCACAGCCAAATCCCAACTACACAAGGGGCACCACCTAGTTTAAGAGCGAACTAGGACGCAGAAGAGGAGAATCGTTAGAGCAACCCACAAACAAGCAAGGAATTTATACTAACCCTAACACCAATGGAACACTCTCACACACTAAAACACGAGAGAGAGAGAGAGAGAGAGAGAGAGAGAGAGAGAGAGAGAGAGAGAGAGAGAGAGAGAGAGAGAGAGAGAGAGAGAGAGAGAGAGAGATAGTGCTCGGGTTGCTTTGAAACGTACCGGCAATGATCAAGCAAACACAACTATATATTTAAGAAGGAGAGAGAAAGGGGGAGGGGGTGCTTGTTGCATTAATACCTTCTTACAAATCTGTCATGACAAATCAAAGTGAGATTAGTATTTGTTTAACATAGCTTGCGTAAATTTCACCACAATACATCACAAGAAAAGCCACCCCAATCACTGTCTTAAGGCCAGGGGAGTCCTCTCCACCCTGTCGACCTCTTACAGTATGTGGGATTTATGGCTAAATTGATGACAACACCAGAGACAAGCTATCAAGAACTTAACAAAAAAACACCAAGACACTTACGCATCATTGTTGTCCATTACTTCACGTTGGAAGGGAGACAAAGTATCCCGGCTTAGTCCAAATCCACCCTCCTTGATTCAACAAATGTTGGGCTTACACTAGTAGGAGAAATGATAGATTTCCTACTCTCAATTGAATGATCACTCTCTCTCTTACAATGGCATAGAGTTCCCTTGCTAATCCCCTATTACAACCATGCACATGCATAAGACAATGAGCTTCCACTCAAGAGCTCCTTCTAGAGAGGTTGAGCTTTGCTTCTCAAGCTATAGCATAGTGCTCTTGCTTATGGCTCCCCTTTTTGTGCCAGCTACACCCTCCTTCTATAGCAATTTTGAAGGCTAGGGTTACTCCTCTAACCATGGTTGGGTTAGATTTTTAGCAATTTATCTAATTTCTTTTGCTTGGAATTATCAAGAAGTTGGTGGGGAAAGAGAGAGGAGAGAAATGGAGGTGATAGGACTTTTCATAGTGGGTTAGTGTTAGTAGAGTTAGCATTAATTTACAAATGGAATTGGATATTTACAATGGGAGTATCCATGTAGGATACAAATAAGGAAGAAAAACTCTTAAGAGGTAAGAAAAGGTGGATTTCTTACAAGGCTGATGCTCCAAGTGTCTTGAGTAGGGCCAATTTTGACGCTTATTGACGGTCCACTAGCTTTGACGGTACATTTTTTCTCCACTCTTGACCTTCCTTGAGAGACAAGGTAATTGAAGCTGAGTAATCAACCACCATGATGCTGTCTTTTAAGAGAAGAGGCTGAATTTTGTGGTTTTTTTGATAGATATGGGTAAATTGGAGGAGGAAAAATGAGACTAGGTGGTCAATTTTGGAATGGAATTGTGTGGGAGGTATGAGTTCACCATGGTTTCTCTTATTCTTCAAGGTTGAGGAGAAGGTGAGTAGGGTGCAGAGAGGAGTGGTGAGAGAGGTGGGGATGATGAGTGGAGAAGTGTGTGTGAAAGAGGAAAATGATAAAGTGGAAGAGAGAGTGTGGCTACATAACATGGGAAAACTGGGGTCCACTAATAAAATCATAGCTCACAGCTCGTAGCTCAAAAAAATATGAAAAACTTTGAGGCAAAAGTTCAGCCCACGAGCTACAACTTTTGTTTGTATCACCTTTTCAAATTCGGAGAGCAAGTGAACTTTAAAAATTCAGCAAAACCGACCGTTTTTTTCCACTGCACAAGGTCCTTGTGGGGTCCTTCTTTGGATGATTCCTTTGAATACCTCCAAGAGTGAGCCCTCCATAGTGCATGTATGCATGCCACCTACCCTTGACCTTATTTGGTAGGTCTATAATTGAAGATATTGTTGAGATCATGATATAAGTGAATAGTACAACTAAGAAAATCAAATATTGAGGGGTCTAAAAATATGTACATGTCAAATATAAATAATATAAGTGGAAAAAAATATAAAGGGGTCAAAAGAAATCTCTCTCATTATGAGGCTACCATAAAAAGATAAATATTTTTGGTGTTCTAATTTTTTAGAAAAAAAAACAAAATAGATGTAGGAAGGGAAAAATCACAATAGTGAAAAAATATACACATAAATAAAACTAGTTTTTTTGGATTTTTGTTGGGGTGGAGTTACACCAAAAATAAGAGAAGCTTGCATGAGATTATTTTTATATGGAATAAAGAGTATGCAAAATGGTAAGAAAACTTGTGGTAATGGTGAGGCAATGTACAGAGCATAAATAATACACACCTAGGTAGAAATATTTAAATAAATACCAAAATAATTATGAAAAAATCTTTTATTTAGGCCCTATATACAAAGAAATATTTACATACGCATGGGCCATAATATACTTATATTTTTTATTTTATTTTTTTTATTTTATTTTGGCTCAACTAGCCCAATGACTAGCTAATTGAGGGTTTTTTATTTCAGTAAAGAGATATGGGAAAAGTCCCCTAACTCACACGCACCTATATACAGTGAAAGGGTGAGCCTAACCATAGCGTTTGGGTGAATTTGGTAGGGTGGAGTAACTTACTATGGCAATTATGGAGAGTCGAAAAACGGCTATCATTAGCCCTCCCCCAGGATGATGGTATATTCATGTACCATCATAGAGCATCTCTTCCAAAGAGAGTGCTTCAGAGTCCTTGAAGAAATCTTCATTGTTTGGCCCCTCAGAATTTTGGCTGGAGTTACACTCATGCTTCGTGTAACAATACTTACATGAGACCGTGGCCTTTGGACAGATCTTTGGTAGATCCTTTGGTAGAAGGCGACTCAAATAGGGCTTCAAGCGATACCCGTTTACCTTCCTGGAGTGTTCTTTACCATTCAAGTCCATAAGCTGATAGTAACTAGAATTGAAAGCCTTCTTGACTATGTATGGCCCCTGCCATCTTGTTTCAAATTTGGCATCAAAACGATTATCGAGTCGATTGTCATACCTTAGCACAAGATCTCCTTCATTGATGCCTTTGTCCTTCAATTTCTTGTCAAGCTTCTCCTTTGTCTGTGTGGCTTTCCTCTTATAGCACTCGTATGCTGCTTCTCTTTTCCACTCAAGCTCCACTAACGTAAGAAGTCGATCCATCCATACCTCTTGATCATCTTGTGCTCCTTTGCCATGAAGTCGCATTGTTGGAATGTTGAGCTCGATAGGCTGCAAAGCCTCTTGACCATAGACCAAGTGAAATGGTGTGAACTCCGTGGCTTCCCTATATGTGGTTCGATATGCCCACAAGGCACCATCCAAGAAGTCATCCCATAATTTTGTCTTGTTTTGCACCATCTTTCTAATGATTCCTGCAATGACACCATTAGCCTTCTCCACCAAACCATTTGACTGTGGGTAGTATGGTGTGCTATGACGATGTAGAATGTGAAGCTCTTCACAAACTTCTGTGAGCAAGCCCTTCCTAAACCCTGGACCATTATCAGAAACAATCTCCAAAGGTGTGCCAAATCTGCAACAAATGTGATTGTACAAAAACTTGCTAACTGTCCTCTCATTCACTCTTGCCACACTTTGAGCTTCCACCCACCTAGTCATATAGTCTACAGCCACTAGAATGTAGAGTTTACCATTTTTTGTCCTAGGCAGAGGACCCATAGCATCAATGCCCCACTTTTCAAAGGGTCCATTTGCAAGCACTATTTGCCTCGGGCCATGCACCAACCTTCTATTTCCATTTATCTGACAATTGTGACAGCTTTTACACCAATGTTGAACATCCACATGCAAGCTTGGCCAAACATACCCCGCAAGCAAAATCTTCTTCACAGTTGATTCTTGGGCAAAATGACCACCACATGCCTTTTCATGCAAACCTTTTAGAATGGCTGGAATTTCCTCGATAGTTGGTACTCTTCTGCACACTTGATCCTTCCCTCTTTGATAGAGGGAGCCTTCTAGGAAGAGATAGAAACTTGCCTTCTTCATGAGTCTCCTCTTCTGAGCCTTCGTGAAGTCTTGTGGAAACTCACCCTCCAAAATGTAGCCGATAATGGGAGCCAATGACTCCAATCCCTGGTATCTCGGTTGCTTGACAGCTGCTACCACCATGATGACCTGCACTTCTCTCTCAACACATGTAACTGCTTGTTGTGCAAGTAAATCGGCATCTTCATTTTGTTTCCTCGGAATATGATATAGTTGCACTTCTTCAAACTGATTAAACATCTTACGAATGGCATGAACTTTTGTCCTTAAGCTTTCATTCTTGCATGCCCAAATGCCTAAAATCTGTTTAACAATGAGAAGTGCATCTCCCTTTACCATGAGACGTTTTATCCCTTGGCCAATGCACATCTTCAAACCATGAAGTAGTGTGTCGTATTCTGCTTCATTGTTGCTAGTTGAACCTGGTAGATTGACCTTCTCTTTCATGACCACCTCTCCACTTGGGTTGAGCAACACTAGCCCTCCCCCTGCTTTTCCTGTGGCTCGACGAAAAGCTCCATCAAAGAACAAGGTAAAAGCATTGGGAATACTTTTTGGTGGTGGCAATGGCAGGGTCTTTACTTGAGGCACCTTAATTTCCTTCTCATGTACCCTATAAGTGAGAATCCCTGCCAATTGTGCACGCACACTATCTTCTACCTTGAAAGAGTATTGGAACTATTGCAACTCCATAATCCACTTTGAGATCCTAGTACTAAGATTCATTTGAGATGACACCCAAGGGAACAAATTTTCTGCAGTGAGAATTACAAAAGGTTTTGGTAGCAGGTAGGATCTAAACTTTCTCACCACAAACATGAGAGAAAGCATCATGAATTCTACTTCTGTGTAGTCTCTCTCCAAAGCATTCATGACCCTACTAGCAAAGTAGATGGGTCGCATCCTTGTACTGTGGGGATCTTGTTGTAGGAACACAGCACCAATTGTTTCCCTTCCAACACTAGAGCTAACAAAGAATGTGTACTCCCAACAAGGAGGCATGAGTGTTGGTAGCTCTGACAAAATGACTTTAATGTTACAAAAATACTCTTCAAGCTCATCAGACCATGCAAATTCTACTTGTTGTGTCAACTTTTGCAAAGGATGAAGCAACTCCGAAGCTAAGTGAATAAAGCGTGACATATACTTCACTTTTTGAATGAATGATATGACCTCTTTGAGATTCTTGGGTGAGGGGAGCTCAATAAGAGCCTTTGCCTTTGAAGGATCCACCTCAATGCCTTTACAGGAAACCTTGTGACCAAGCAAGATCACTTCATCCTCAGCTATGTGACACTTGTCGGGGTTGAGTTGACCTCCCATGTCATAGAGCTTCTTTAAACCTTCTTCTACCCTTTGTAGATGCAATGATTTTGAGCTATAAATGCAGAAATCATCAATGAACACCCTAATTGACTTTCCAAAGAATGATTGAAACACCATGTTCATGAAACGTTGGAATGTTGCAGAAGCATTTGTCAGACCAAATGGCATGACTCTAAAAGCATAACAACCCCAAGGAGTGATAAAGGTTGTTTTCAATTGATCTTCCAATGCGATACCTATTTGAAAGTAGCCTGAGTAGCCATCACACACAGTGTACTTCTCATGACCAGCTACCTCATTTAGTATCTCATCCTGAAATGGGAGGGGAAAGTGATCTCTTTTTGTTGCCTCATTGAGTGGACGGTAATCCACACACACCCTCCACTTTCCGTTTTTCTTAGGAGTGACAACAACGGGAGAGACCCACTCTAAATTCTCCACTGGATAAATGAAACCTGCTGCTAGAAGCTTTCTTACCTCCTTGAGTAAAGCCTGCTTCTTGATGACTCCTAGCCTTCGTAGCTTTTGAGCCTTAGGTGTGGCCTCTGGCTTCAACTCAATTTTGTGTTGAACAGCATCTACTCCACGCACATCGGTGTAGTCTTTAGCAAAAAGCCTAGGAAACTTCCTTAGCACACATTTGAACTCCTCTCTTTCATCCTTTGTAAGTGTTGTTGATAGCATACCTTCCAGCATCCCTTCATCTTGAACACCTTCGTTCTCTTGAGGACCTACCTCCTCCAAGCCTTGACAAGAGGTCTCTTGGTTGTTTGGCTTAAACCTTACCCCCATGACTTCAATGGAGGACTCCTCTTCCGTAATGCTGCCGCTACTTTCTTCTTCTGAAGTGTTTTCAGTCCAATCTTCTTCCGTCTCACTTCGAGATGATTCTTCATGGAGCTCCTCTTGGCGTTGTTCCTTCATGTCAAAGACAACCTTCTTGTGATTGTCATTCCTGCAAATTAGCTTTCCACTCTCCCAATCCTGCAAAGCTCGCATTTTCATTAGCCATGGTCTTCCTACGATAAATGGGTAACCATTTCCCTTGGTAGACATCACATAGAAATCCACTACCTTCTTAATGCCAAAGGCCTCCACAAAAACATTTTTACAAATGCCTACGCACCTAGCCTTGCTATTGTTTGCCATTTTCACTTTGATTTCAGGTGTCTCATGGATGTGCATGCCTAGTCTTTGCATGAGCCCTTCTGTCATGATGCAAATTTGTGCACCCCCATCCACTAGACCTTTCCTAACCAATCTTCCTTTTATGTAACAGTCTAGCACAGGTGTAATATCCTCGTTCATTTCAGCATGTGCAATTTTTACAACAGGAAAACTCTCTTTTACCTTTCTCCTAGTGCTAACTGCCTTTGTTAAATCCCTCCTAACTTGTGGGCATAATGCAAGAAATTGAGGCCATGAGATATCAGGACCCTTACCTCGCATGTCTTCCAATAGGTTGTATGGAGCCATACCATGTCCAAGAGGGAAGTCTTGGAGATTGATACGACATCGAGTCCTCTTAGCTTCCTTGGTCTCCTTTGCCTTCTTGCCTTGTCCATGGTCACTCTGTGATGGGACGCCCTCTTTCTCTTTACCTTTTCCTCGGACACGCTTAATGCCATTTGCTTCCATGTCAACCTCATTTGAGTTTGTCACCTCTACCACATGCACATTTGGATCTGGCAAAGGTGGAACTCCTTCTACCCCTTGTGGAAGTGGTCTTGGTCCATTTGGTCTTTGTAGAAGCCTTGGTTGTTGACCAGTTCCTTCACCTGCATTCATCACTGGGTAATTCAAGTTAGGTCTCCCTGGCTCCCCACGGGGCCAAGGACAATTATACATCCCATGTCCAGACTCTCCGCAATTCCAACATTGCAAGACTCTCCTAGGTCGTGGATCTCGCTCTTCAGACTTCTTTGCTTGTCCCTTTGGACCTAGAGCTTGTGCAAGGTGAATTGACAGGCTGCTTAAAGATTCATTTAACTTCTCAATCACTTCAGTCGTTACCTCAGGAAGCTCCCTAGATGTTGATGCTTGTGACTTACCTTTGGGTCTAAGACCTTCTATTGGAACCTCTCCCCTTAAGCACTTGAGTTTCCTATACTTCTCAGCAGCCCTAGTTTCCGCTGCATCAAAAGTAGCAGGTGCACCCGCCTCAACTTTTACCTTAAGGTCAGGAAAAAGTCCGGCTATGAACCTCTCCTTCTTTAAAAATTCTGCACCATCACCAGGGTTAGCAACATTTCGTATCCATAGAGCCCAAAGACGTAGAAACTCTTGCTTGTACAAGTAGTAGTCATCTAAGTCTTTTTGCTTATGAGAAACAATGTCTTGCCATAGTTTTTGAGTTTTTTGGGGATCAAAGAAGTATCTCTTAAAACGATTCAAAACTTCTGTGTAATTCCCCTTAACTTCCTCAGGCAAAGAGTCAAACCAAGTACTAGCATCTTTCCTAAGGACCACCTCAAACATTTCTACACGTTCTTGATCGGTTACTATCCTCTTGATACGGCAAGACATCTTGAAATTTGCTAAAAATAATTCTGCATCCTCTCCAGGCTCTCCAAAGAAAAGAGGATATCCAGAGATTTGGCGTTGGCTCTCCATTATTATGAAAGATTACAACACGAGTTACAATAAGGGATACAATAGAGATTTAGAACCACTCGCCTGCAAATGAAGAAGTAAGAAAATACCACTCTAGGTTTTCTTCTTCAGCTATCCAAGCTTCAATGAGGTCTCGATTTGTTAGATCAAAACAAAAAGGTAGACTATTGATGAGCTCTAAGAAGGGTTGAAATTCCTCAAAGCTAAGGCGATAAACAGAAATCTCTAGAACTTCATTTTCTGGATCCAAAAGAGCAACCACGTCCCAAGTGATAAATTGCACTTGCTCTACAATTCCCAACGCACAAGCGGTTTGTATAAAAACTAGATCTTCATGCTCGTCGAAGGCCGTGAGAAAGTAGCAATTGACTAGGAGCTCCTTTCCTTCGAGTTCCACACAGTCGGAGTGAGGCAACCTTCTCACAATTTCATAAAGAACATCCTCATAAAGTCCAATCAAGTTTGCAAGATTTAAAGACTCCACTTGTGCTACAAAATTCCTGGACAAAAACTCCTTAGGATTATGGTTAAATCATTCAAAATCATAAAGAGATTTACAATGTCTCTATGAACAAAGTGTCATAGAAAGTAGAGAAGGATGAGAATTTATACAAATTTGCAATCTTCTCTATGCTCTCTTTATTAAGACAAGCTTTGAATAGCTCCCTATCTCCTTTGTTGAAAGCGAAAGGAAGACTATTAATAAGACGCAAATGAGGGAAAAATTCACCAAATGTGAGTCTATGAAGCATGAACTCTGGCCGCAAGTTTCCTGAAGAGTCTTCCTCAATGGTGAAATGCACTCGCCAAACGCCAAGTTTCACTCTATTTACCAATCTTAGGGCACACACTAGTTGGATGAATGCGCGGTCTTCCTTAGTGCCCAACAACAAGAGGAAAATGGAATCCACGCGTAGGACCTTCCGTCTTAACTTCACCACCCTCTTGTTATGAGGGAGACGCCTTACTACTTGCTCCTGCAACTCAATTGGTAATAGAGCTAGATCTCTAGGGATTGAACTTTCACTGCACACACATTCCCAGTTAGAACAAATGATCGTTTTTTTCTTTCTTGTAACAACTTGGACAAAGAAAAAACAAACATACACACTATTTTGCCGGGCTGCACTTCATTTTAAAATAAAATGAGCACATGTACATCAAAAGAAGTGTGGTAGTTGATAAGAGGTAGAATGACAGGGTTTGGTGATGCAAGAATTTCTCCTACTCTTTGGGCACCAAACATGAACACCATTCGTTGTTGAAAATGGATCTTTCTACTAATTGCAACGTTTATTCTAATGTGTGGAGTAAAATGAAAGGGAAAACCCTCTATTCCTGGGCCATTATCCATGGCCTATGCATGTCCTAATGCTTAAAATAACACAAAAATATAGACGTCCAAGCTAATATCGTACCTAATGAGAGGCAAAATAAAAGGATTTACCGAAGTGTTTATCTCTGCTAACCTAAGAGGACCTAAAATTCTATGAATTACTCGCTGAAATTGCAACTTAGTACTAACAATTATGTGTACCTTTTGCCTTGCAATGGGAATGAAGGGATCATACAAATTCTCGTGATTCATGCAAACTACTTGACTATGCTAAAGGTTAATTCTACACAAAAATACACAAGCCGTCCTCGTGGGGGCACCAATTTGAGGCGGTCCGGGGCGGGCAACAAGAAGAGCAACCTCTAGACACCCTTCAAGGCTCCCGTGCTGCTCAATGGGGCTGGGGCACAACACAACACAAACCAAAACAACAAACCCACAGCTAAATCCCAACTACACAAGGGGCACCACCTAGTTTAAGAGCGAACTAGGACGCAAAAGAGGAGAATCGTTAGAGAAACCCACAAACAAGCAAGGAATTTACACTAACCCTAACACCAATGGAACACTCTCACACACTAAAACACGAGAGAGAGAAAGAGAGAGAGAGAGAGAGAGAGAGAGAGAGAGAGAGAGAGAGAGAGAGATAGTTCTCGGGCTGCTTTGAAACGTATCGGCAATGATCAAGCAAACACAGCTATATATTTAAGAAGGAGAGAGAAAGGGGGAGGGGGTGCTTGTTGCATTAATACCTTCTTACAAATCTGTCATGACAAATCAAAGTGAGATTAGTATTTGTTTAACATAGCTTGCGTAAATTTCACCACAATACATCACAAGAAAAGCCACCCCAATCACTGTCTTAAGGCCAGGGGAGCCCTCTCCACCCTGTCTCCCTCTTACAGTATGTGGGATTTATGGCTAAATTGATGACAACACCAGAGACAAGCTATCAAGAACTTAACAAAAAAACACCAAGACACTTACGCATCATTGTTGTCCATTACTTCACGTTGGAAGGGAGACAAAGTATCCCGGCTTAGTCCAAATCCACCCTCCTTGATTCAACAAATGTTGGGCTTACACTAGTAGGAGAAATGATAGATTTCCTACTCTCAATTGAATGATCACTCTCTCTCTTACAATGGCATAGAGTTCCCTTGCTAATCCCCTATTACAACCATGCACATGCATAAGACAATGAGCTTCCACTCAAGAGCTCCTTCTAGAGAGGTTGAGCTTTGCTTCTCAAGCTATAGCATAGTGCTCTTGCTTATGGCTCCCCTTTTTGTGCCAGCTACACCCTCCTTTTATAGCAATTTTGAAGGCTAGGGTTACTCCTCTAACCATGGTTGGGTTAGATTTTTAGCAATTTATCTAATTTCTTTTGCTTGGAATTATCAAGAAGTTGGTGGGGAAAGAGAGAGGAGAGAAATGGAGGTGATAGGACTTTTCATAGTGGGTTAGTGTTAGTAGAGTTAGCATTAATTTACAAATGGAATTGGATATTTACAATGGGAGTATCCATGTAGGATACAAATAAGGAAGAAAAACTCTTAAGAGGTAAGAAAAGGTGGATTTCTTACAAGGTTGATGCTCCAAGTGTCTTGAGTAGGGCCAATTTTGACGCTTGTTGACGGTCCACTAGCTTTGACGGTACATTTTTTCTCCACTCTTGACCTTCCTTGAGAGACAAGGTAATTGAAGCTGAGTAATCAACCACCATGATGCTGTCTTTTAAGAGAAGAGGCTGAATTTTGTGGTTTTTTTGATAGATATGGGTAAATTGGAGGAGGAAAAATGAGACTAGGTGGTCAATTTTGGAATGGAATTGTGTGGGAGGTATGAGTTCACCATGGTTTCTCTTATTCTTCAAGGTTGAGGAGAAGGTGAGTAGGGTGCAGAGAGGAGTGGTGAGAGAGGTGGGGATGATGAGTGGAGAAGTGTGTGTGAAAGAGGAAAATGATAAAGTGGAAGAGAGAGTGTGGCTACATAACATGGAAAAACTGGGGTCCACTAATAAAATCATAGCTCACAGCTCGTAGCTCAAAAAAATATGAAAAACTTTGAGGCAAAAGTTCAGCCCACGAGCTACAACTTTTGTTTGTATCACCTTTTCAAATTCGGAGAGCAAGTGAACTTTAAAAATTCAGCAAAACCGACCGTTTTTTTCCACTGCACAAGGTCCTTGTGGGGTCCTTCTTTGGATGATTCCTTTGAATACCTCCAAGAGTGAGCCCTCCATAGTGCATGTATGCATGCCACCTACCCTTGACCTTATTTGGTAGGTCTATAATTGAAGATATTGTTGAGATCATGATATAAGTGAATAGTACAACTAAGAAAATCAAATATTGAGGGGTCTAAAAATATGTACATGTCAAATATAAATAATATAAGTGGAAAAAAATATAAAGGGGTCAAAAGAAATCTCTCTCATTATGAGGCTACCATAAAAAGATAAATATTTTTGGTGTTCTAATTTTTTAGAAAAAAAAACAAAATAGATGTAGGAAAGGAAAAATCACAATAGTGAAAAAATATACACATAAATAAAACTAGTTTTTTTGGATTTTTGTTGGGGTGGAGTTACACCAAAAATAAGAGAAGCTTGCATGAGATTATTTTTATATGGAATAAAGAGTATGCAAAATGGTAAGAAAAATTGTGGTAATGGTGAGGCAATGTACAGAGCATAAATAATACACACCTAGGTAGAAATATTTAAATAAATACCAAAATAATTATGAAAAAATCTTTTATTTAGACCCTATATACAAAGAAATATTTACATACGCATGGGCCATAATATACTTATATTTTTTTTATTTTTTTTTATTTTTTATTTTTGGCTCAACTAGCCCAATGACTAGCTAATTGAGGGTTTTTTATTTCAGTAAAGAGATATGGGAAAAGTCCCCTAACTCACACGCACCTATATACAGTGAAAGGGTGAGCCTAACCATAGCGTTTGGGTGAATTTGGTAGGGTGGAGTAACTTACTATGGCAATTATGGAGAGCGGAAAAACGGCTATCACTATGTTCAATTACTAGATGGAAGGCTATACAAAAGAAATCGAGATGGAATATTGATTTTATGCATTAATCTTGAGGAGAAGACCCAATACCTAAGTCAAGCACATATAATCATAGTAGGACTTCATTTTGCGGAAGATCAAACTATGCGACGGATTTTGAGACTTGGAGCATCTTGGCCAACTATGAGGAGTGATGTTCATTCTTTTGTGAAAAATTGTCCTTGGTGTCAAAACAAACATCCATACCTCATGTAACATTGTTCCAAATGTCACCTATTCCTAAGTGGAGAAACTATCTAGTTCCTTACTTATCAAGCCCAACATTTCCTGAGGATATGAGTAAACACCGTCAAAGAGCAATTGAAACAGAAGCAAGTGATTATGCTCTGATTGGAAACCAATTGTATCGGAGAGGTAAGGATCGACAACCAATATATTCCCATTATAGAACAAGCACA
Organism: Adiantum capillus-veneris; assembly: GCF_014529385.1. Taxonomy (NCBI): domain Eukaryota; kingdom Viridiplantae; phylum Streptophyta; class Polypodiopsida; order Polypodiales; family Pteridaceae; genus Adiantum; species Adiantum capillus-veneris. Next base: position 78,343,484 of record NC_140953.1, on the reverse strand, counting down.
TGCTGGATTAGATGGAGGTCACTTTTCTAGTGAGACCACTACAAGAGCAATCTTAATGGCAGGCATATGGTGGTCAAAACTTTTTGGAGATTCCAAAGAATATGTTCAAAGATGTGATGCTTGTCAACGAGCAAAAATGCAGCCCCATGTAGATAGCATGTCCTTAAGACCAATGATGGGGGCTAGAGCTTTCGCAAAATGGGGTATAGATTTTGTTGGGCCAATATAGCCACCTTCTTATAGAAACCAAGCTCAATATATCATTGTAGCTACGGACTATTTGACCAAGTGGGCCAAGGCTAAAGGAACTCAAAAGAATGATGCTGGAACCACCGCCGCATTGTTATATGAGTATGTGTTCACAAGATGTGGACTGCCAATAGAATTTGTCAGTGATAGAGAAACTCATTTTCTCAATGAGGTAATTAAGTATCTGCTTATTGAATTTATTGTCATTGTGCGCTCCTTGCCGCACTGTCGAAGCAAGGGATTTGCCAATACACCGTATGCGAGCCACAAACGGCTCCAAGCACACAACAAGCCTAAACTAGCAAGCTCAAGAAAACAAAGGGTGTGTCACTCACCGCTCTACGCTCGCCTTCGTGGTGGATTCCTCGCCGCGATGAAGAAGAAGCTACAGTCGTGCCGCGCTCAACCGCTTCGCCGCCGTCGTGCCTTCGTAATGCTCGATCGCACACACACTCTCCCTCTCTCTCTCTCTCACACACACACACACATAAGGAGGTGAAGAAGAAGAAGATGGAGATGGAGCAAGAGCACTCTTCAATTGCACAAATGAGAGAATGAGTAAAAATTAGGTTTAGTTGGCTTTTATAGGAGCTCACCCCATTCACACCTGGGCGCCCATGCTTAACCAACTAATCCCTTGAATGTCCAAGTTAATGTGCGCCTCTCATCGACGATCACTCTACCTTTCCCTATTGGTCCGACAAGCCTGATACCTGACTCTAAATAATACATAATATGGTTATAGTGTCCGTCGTAGGCGATAGGGTGTCCGTGAGCCACGAGGGTTAACATGCCCCCCTTCCTGATGTAGATTCCGTCCTCGGAAGCTATTGAGTTGAAGCTGGTTCGTCGAGGTGGAAGAGCATTTGAAATGAATCTCCTTAGCCTTCTTCAGTCACTACAAAATCAAACAACATTGGCACAGTAATTGCATTCTCTTAAAAAGCATATGCAGTTTTAGGTAGACAAATTGATTGGTAAAAGAATTTCAAACAATTTGGTAGCAATGAACATTAAATTGCAATGTAATCAAATGCATAAACAGATGTAAAGGTAAAAAATTAGACAAGTGTGGGGTCGCTAATTTGACGGTCGAAAGGCACTAGAGATCGAATATTAATACCATGGGTAAGCTTCTTAATTTTCTGTGGTCAATTAAGTTGTTTAATCGCGAGAGCCAAGTATTGATGTTCGAGGGCTGACTAGAGGCTATATCTAGAAAACTTTGTAGTTAAGCTACCATAAAAGGAATTTCTCATGAAATCATCGCCTGACTGATTACCTTTCCTTTGACCCCCCAAAGTCTTTTCACATTGATTCAATTATGATGTGTGTGCTTATTTTGTATGCCTTGGGTTTTTTGCTTTTCAAGGAAAAGCGCCCACACTGGGAACCTCTAGGGCTCTAGTACCATAGGCGATACATGTGAGTGAAGTACCAATTTAAGCCGAAATTTCTCTTCCAGCTTAAAATTTTACATTGTGGCACTTTGATTTTTTGTTTGTTCATTTTCAGCATTTTAATTTTGTAACTTTGGGGGGTCATATAACACTGTTACCCTCCCCAGGCTCATCACATTAGTAAACTCCCTTTATAATACTTAAACTAAAGGTCAATAGGGTTAAGCCCACTAGAAAGCCCTAGTACATTTCACACAATGCTGCCTAAATTGGATTAAGAACCTAAGTAACCATTGCTTATTAGGAAGGCATTCCCCATGGTATTAAGAGAAGATCTCTAATACCTAGCTTGGTCAAACTAGCTTAGTCGGACTGCTTGATTTTTAAACCTAGACAAGTGATTATGACAAAACATTACATTGAATTAAATGTTTGATACTAAGAAAATGCACTGAATATTATGCTACCAATCACAATCAAAGCAGACAATCATAGATGCAAAAAGATAACGGCAATGCTAATGGACAAGAAACACCTGTTTGTGTTGATGGTCGTGCTTGATTTGAAGGTTCCATGAAGGTCCAAATCCTATCAATAGCAACACGCTCCTGTACACACTAGAAAACAAAAGGACTACCTCCACGAGGCACATTAGTGGGAAAAGAGATCTTTGCTAATCACTCAACTCTAAAACAGAAACACTCCTATCGTACTAATCTTACCTACCCTCCATCATTCAAGTGATGAGGATCAAAGGTGTTTTATGGCATAGGTTTCTGTTTCACTGTACCAGATGTGACATGTGTAGGTCTGAGTCAATGTTTTGACTTTTATTGTGCATACTCGTTTGCTAATTGCTCTTGCTCTTTTTTTTTTTTTTGTGAGTATAAAGCTTTATATGTACATTCCCTAAGATTGGTGATTAAGAGGTCAGGGAAAAAGGTTGAGAGGGAAACAAATGAATGATGACTGTCAGCAAACACTCCCCCCTTCCTTGGGTAGATCATACCGTTTGAAATGAGCTTGTCACCCTTTGAAACCAATTATTCCAGTTGGTAATAGGTGAGGATTTTTGCCAGTAGTTTTCTATTACCCTAGGTGCCTCATCAAGCTGCAAGGGTGGTAAGGTACTCTCCCAGGATCGAACTTGAAGTGGTTCATCAGGTGATTCTTGAACACTGGGAGGTGTGGATTCTTTTGTAGCTTCATGGAGGTCCGCTACTATAGATGGAGGCGGTGTAGAAGCTTTTACCTCTATGGATGTATTACATGAGGAGCTAGAATCTTCATGGGACTCCCCCCTTCCTGAGCTAGGTGGAACAAATCGTTCTTTCTTTGGTACCCAAACTAGCTCGGGAGCGGGTGTGTAGCATTCTGTGATCTTTTTCTTTCCACGATCATTGATTCGTTTTGGAGCTACGGGATTGGGCTCACTTGGGTCAGGTGATAGGTAAGAGCACAATCTACGTTTTGGCACCCAGATTTGATCATTTCCTTGATAGTAGCCTTGGGCTTCCAATAGTCGTTTAGGGATCCATCGCAACATTTGCTTACTTTTCTTGGAGCGAGTGGTCCGTTTCTTACAAGGCTTCTGTTTTTTTGCACTAGCTATGGTCACTAAAGAAGCTTTAGGGACCCACTTGTATGTTTTCTTCGTTACATTAGGATGAGTCTTGTCGGAAGCGATATGCATTGCTTGTAGCATATTTAAGGGTACAGGATTTTCATCCCCCTCAGGTGTTACCCAGGTCATCCCCCTATTTCCCCAAGTGTCTATGGTTGATGCTAGGTGGACCCAATCCACATTGTCTGATTCCGTCATACCCGATAACACATCCATATAAGGAGAATCTTGGCCAATGTCTGTATCCTTCTTACAAGTGTAACAATATTGTAGTGGGGCCGAGTGAACTGTGGTGTCAGAGCGATGATCAATAATGGTTTTACTCCCTAAGGGGTGTACCTTACCAGTCACCAAATCCACTCTAAGGACAGAGTCTTGGAATTGTAAATAGACATGATTTTTAGACCAATCGTGAACCATTTGTGCTTCCCTCATGAATGGTCATCCTAAAATCATTTCATATGACATAAGGTGTTTAGAGAAATCCATTACAATGAACGTATGTCGTACCTTGTGTCCTAGAACTTTGATCTTAAGATCCTTGAGCATCCCCATAGGTTTGGCTATGGTACCATTTGCCATCTTTACCACAATGTTAGTAACACTGAGGCGGGGTTTTCCCATGGATTCCCAACAATCTTTTGTAACGATGCTAACTCCCGCACCACCGTCAAGAATTCCCTTTATAGTTAATCCCTTGGTAGTGATGGGTAGGGTCGCATTAGACTCGTCGCCTTCAAAATACTGCCCTAATTCGTTAATGGGTACCTCGATCACAGACTCGTGTCCATCTAAGTCAAGTGATTGCACATGATTTTCCTCATCAATCATAATCGAGTCAGGCCTATTTGGTTGCGCAAACTGCGGTAATCCCGTTCGTAGCTCTCCGTTAAGGAATGCTCGAAGTGCAAGGAATAACTCAGGATCTCCATATAGCTTTGCTATGATCGTGGTTCGGACCTCAGAAGACATGAAGTCCACTAGTTTGGCAACATTCATTGGCGTTTTGCAGGGTGTAGGTCCTTGACTAGGAACTGGTGAGGATGGAATCTCATATTCCTCAATGGGATCAGGTATTCCTTCGTTAAACATCCTTTCCAACAAGAAGGGTGTATGCTCACTTTCTGATGTCCTGTCCTCACTCCCTTCTTGGATGATACTAGATATGGCTAACGGTCTATGGTTCATGTGGGGTGGATGAACTTGCGTGGGAAACACTGTGTCATGAATTTTGACCTGCATGGGTTCTGGTTCTAGTTTCCTTTGAGTCTCCTCCACTAAACCTCTTAGATGTTTCACCTGCTCAATCTCGTCTACTGGGTTTGGGTACGTCCCAATCTTCTTTTTACGATTCTTCCCTTTTTGCCCCTGCGGTTTATCTTGGGGGTCTTGGATTTGATTTGGAAACACTTGTGGTGTTTTCAGAGGCTCCTTATGGTTTTCTCTTATTCGGTTTTCATTTGGTTCCATGTTACGGTTTTCTTTGTCGGTCTTTCTCTTTGTGGTATTGGTTCTAGTCTCCATTGTCTCGACTGAATCTGAATCATCCTCGAGGTCATTCATATACACGGGGTCATCTCCTGTTCCTATGTTTGTTTTGGAACTTGGCTTTGAATTTTCCGTATTCTGCGACTTCTTCCTTCGTGTCTTATTTTTATTTGCTTGGATAATTGACGCGGTATCTCTCTCTTCGAGGATATGTCCTGGCCCTTGAAGCATGGACCGTGTAATCGCATAAGCGGGTGCGACGGGTGGTATTGGTGATGTCACACTAGCAATTTCGACCAAATTCAGGGGTGTGATTTTAGGCGCATTTGGGTTATAGGGGCATTGGGCAATCAAGTGATCTATGCCACAATGATTACATGTGAGTATTGGCATTGCAGACGTGCTCCCTTGATTCATTTGCATCTGTGCAGCATTCTTTTGCAGCCTAATAGGGCACTCCGCTACTCGATGTGGTCCACCACACTCGTAGCATTGAAGAGGTGGCCTCCTAGCCTGGGTGTTGATATTTTGACCTCTGGATGCGAGAGCAGCAGCTTGATAAACCGGCTTGACTTGTCCCCAACAATCTTCCATGTAGTATATAGGACATTCTTCCAATGTATCAAATCCGTAGGCAATACTAGTGTCTATTTCCTCCTCACAGCCATCTGGATAAGCATTTGATGGCTCGCAACCCACTTGGTTCATAGGGGCGACTCTTGGATGCGGGGGCTGCGGTCCTAGCACAGGAGGTGGTAGCGGTGTAGCTTGTACAACATTTTAAGATCTAGGGACCATGTGTTGCGGTAGTTGCTCAACAGGTGGAGTAGGCATCAATACAGGAGCTCGAGGCGCATCCGTCCAGGCTACAGGTGGTCTATTTGCCATCATACGTTTGATCATTAAACAATCCTTAGCTTGGTGACCATACCTACCACATGCGTTGCAAGTTCCATTAAATTTTACTCTAAACGTAGGGCACTCACTAGTGCTATGTGGACCTAAGCAAATGGAACACCATTGTTGCTCCCTTCTTGGATACATGTGACTATTTTGAGGGGGTCGATTATCCTTAAGAGACTCTTGGATTGCCTTGGTGAGGTCTGTCAAGAATGTCTCAAATACCTTTGGCTCATTGGCAATGGGCTTTACAGTCATGGGTTCATACTCAATGGCTTGTGAGCTAGTGGATCTCGTGTCAGTAGACACCCTCATGCCTGCTATCATCAAGTTGTCCTCTAATTGGATTGCATTGGCAGTGACATCTTCCCAGGTTGTGATACCTCTAATCACTAGTCCATTATAGATTCCTTCATTCCTCAACCCTCGAATGAATCGATCAAGCAGTTGGTTATTGTTGAAGCGCTCATTTACAGGGCAGCGAGAGTTTAAGTGCTTTAGACGACTAATGAAGTCCCTTACTGACTCTCCTTCCTTACGTTCGGCCTTCTGTAGCTGAGATGCTACACCCCAAAGCACACCTTCTCGTATGTACTCCTTTAGAAACAACCTTCGAAGGGTAGGGTAGATTGTTTTCTCGTCCACCCTTAGGGTTCTATACCAATCTCTAGCCTTCCCACTTAAGGTCAAGCTTAAGGCATTGCACTTATGTAGTTCGTTGCGTTCCCCTAAGGAATCACATACTTGTTCAAACACTTCAATGTGTTTCCTAGCATCTTCGTCCCCATTGAATTTTTGCGTGAGTTTGGCAATTTGTACTGCCTTACTTCTAGGCTCTCTATCAGATGCATGACGCATATTTTCCGCGATAGATCGACCTATGGTTTGAGCAAACGCTGCCAAGTCACCTATGTGAGGAGGTAGGGCCGGTGGAGGTACTCTTGGAATCATATGTGGGAGAGGAACGGGTACCGGTCTTGGCATATGTGTAGATGATGGAGGATATGGAACATAACCGGGCATAGGTCCACTCGGATAAGAGCTAGGGAGCGGCACTCGAGGAGCATAAGCAAGTGGTACAATTGGAGGTGTGGGGGCCATGTGTGCATAAGGGGCTAGAGGCACATACGGTCGAGGCCCCATATTAGGTACTACGACACTAGGTAGTGGCACTGCGCTAACCGTAGATGTCATTGGTACATTCTCTGTCAGGCTTATCCCTGGAGTGAGCACTGTGGTTTCCTTGATAGAGGGTAGAGCCAAGTTAGGGAAGCTAAAGTTTTGGCTCGGAGGCTCAGATTGCATAGAGACCCCAGGTGAAATGACGTAAGATGGGTCCATGGGGCTCATTAGAGGAGTCTCCATTTGTGATAGAGTAGGCTGTTGAGCCTTACTCGTATCCAAAAATCTCATGGGGCCAGTTGAGAGTATATTTACCCCTCGATTTTGCCTTTTTGATTGAATAATGCCATGGATAACATTACAAATCATTTTCTGTTGATCTTCGATGCTCGTGGCACTAGAGGTGGATTGTACAATCTCTATCCATCCTACATGGTAGGCGTGGCCAGAGTGTAGATCCGTCAACACCTCAGTGTGGAGGTCGTATGTCCAATGATCATTAATGAACCATCCTTCTAGAGTCGACGTGTTAACGGTTTCTTGTGAGGTAGAAGCAATATTGCTCCCCGTGGTTTTACTTGTCACCAACGGTACTCTAGAGGGAACTTCTGAAGGAGGCAGCTCAACAGGGCCTTCTTGGTAAGAAGTTGGCAGGATATCCACATGGACACTCTTTGGGGGTGTGGGGTCCACGTGCGATGTGAAAGGAGAGTCCACTTCCCCACCCCCTTCGTGTGCTTCATTTGCATCAGGTTCCGAGCGAGTAGCTCTACCTAATGTTTCCATGAAACGGCTAAACATACTAGTACCAGGCTGTGGAGCTTCGGGAGGTGCATGGCCTTCTCTCTCAGTGTTTTGGGTAGGGTATGCTTCCATGATTTCTGAGTCGGAGGAGGAATCACTAGCGGCTATTTTAGGGTCTTGGGTGGTGCTACCACTACAAGAGGTTATGTGCTCTTGTGACGCTCTTAGCGACGGAAATACACTGGGTTTTTATAACCCCCGGCGTCGCTATAAGCGTCGCTAAAAGCGTCGCTACGAGAGCGTCGCTATGAGCGTCGCTATAGGCGTCGCTATAGGCGTCGCTATAGACGTCGCTATATAGCGACGCTCATAGCGACGCCTATAGCGACGCTTATAGCGACGCTCTCACAGAAGAGTATAGCGACGCATATAGCGACGCTACAGAGCCATAAATAGCGACGCATATAGCGACGCCTGAGAGAATATTTTTTTGGTGGCAGGGCATTGAATGCCTGCCACCCATCAACCATATTGTACTTGATTCACTTTTTAAAAAAAGTGCAAAGGTAAATAATAAACCCAAAATAGTCACCCACAAGACGCATTGTTTGCAAAATTGACAATTGTACACATCATAGACAAACTGAATTGATTGGCAAATGTAATAATGACAATTGTACAACATCATAGGCATAAAGAATTGATTGGCAAAAGGAATTGCGGTGACAAATGTAATAATATACATGGTTCAAAAAGACGTATAAAATCCGTCTCATGATACATAAGCTATGAGAAACCCTAAACTAATGCTATCTAGATACGGCTAAACTGACGTCGTCTAATCAGACGTCTCATCGCGTCCAAGCGGCGTATCTGTCGGATTCTGCAAAAAAAGAAAATAAGACAGTTTTCAGTAAGTATAAACATATAACGACATTTATAAAACAATACAAAAAATAAAAAAGAGTAAACCCTAATACTAACCATGCCGCTGCGAGAACTGAGAATGTCCATCAGGGCGTTTAAGCCCTTCCTGCCTGCGTACTCGCGCTCGTACGGTGTGGGATCACGTCCTGTCATCGACCACTGTCAAAACATACAAAGATTTCATTATGTTAGAACTAAAAAAACTCATAAACCCTAAACTATCGAACATGCATAAAGAGCAATGTGAAAAGACTTACAAAATCGGCCTCAAATGATGCCCATCCACCGCTCCCCAAGTGGTGCGAGCTCCCTGCCTCTACTCGCGCTCTGGCTGCATCCTTTTGTTGCTTCCACTTGTCGGGATTCTCGCGCGCTGCTTTCTTCGCATTCTTCCAATCTTCTTTGGCCAGCCAATCTGGCCTATTCCACCCATTCTTGATTGCTTTTTGCACTTCGGAACGCTTGTGTTTGCAGTATTCGCGCATTCGAATCTTCATCAGGTCTTCATTGAAGCGCTGATCCCGTGTTGGAACGGGAAACTCATCATGAAGTATGCTGATGACTCTGTTTTTTAAATCACTTGGTACTTCACTCCATTTGTTTAGTATATAGTGTCTAAACAGCTGAGAGCAAAGACCACGCATGCGCGAGATCACCTTCTTGCCGTCATCATCCATGATGATGCCGCCGCTGATGTCGACGGAGTAAGGCAAGCCCTCTGGCCGGTGACGCGTGAACCTGGGTGTCCCGGCAGGGGTCTCTAGCGGCGTGTCGATGGGGGTACGGACGTCAGGTGTCTCCACCGGCGTCTGGGCCCCGAAGCGAGGAGTGTCGAGTGGGGTGGCTCCTGGCGGAGTAGGTAGAGGTGTGTAGCTTCTAGGAACAGTCAGCCGTGCAAAACCTGGCGTAGACGGCGATGCTGTGGCTGGTGTGGGGGCGGGCAAAGAAGGGGAGGGTAAAGAGCCTCGTCGAACACGAGGCGGTGTGGAGGCATCGGTGGCGGAATCCCCACAACAACCGCCACCGCCACCACTAGAGCGCCGGTGTCTAGAAGAGTGTGACGCTCGTCTCGTCGACGCCGAAGCTTCGGAGCGCGCCGAATGCTCCGAAAGAGAGGGAGATGCGGATGGTGTAGGAACGCGCGATGATGCGCCAGAGCGATGACGCTCCACGTACCACTGTCTCTGCTGCGGTGACAAAGAAGAAAGAAACTCCTCATCATCCATACCTGCATTAAACACACGAATATTTAAACTTAATATTGAATGAATAGAGTAGACAATGACGCAAAGACCATTAAATACAATGACGTAATGACGCATATAAATACAATGACGCAATGAATCGAGTGGTAGAAGAGGCAAGTCGAAAACTCAGAATTTTCAATCAAAAGATGTGAGCGCGAGTAGAAAAGAGCGTTACACACCATGGAAGCTACTTAGAGAGCTAGAGCTTTTACAGCACGGAGCAAAATTGTTCAAATACAATATTTGTGGCTTTAAGAGATCTCTCTCTCATCCTCGCATAACTCAGCATAACTTCCTATATCTATATAGAGCTCTCCGTTTAAACACATATCCTCTGTTTCATTTTGTAGCTCCTCTGCATGCACCCCATATAGAGCAGTAGCATCTTGATGCTCGTCTGGCACCACCGCAGCGGCTTCTGATTGAGCATCTTCTCTGATCTCCTCCATTGATGTCGTTGTGATTGGCACATGGTAGCCTTCATACGTCCTTGCACTACGAGGGGCTAACTCTATGACGTACCACCAGTTTGATGTAGACTTTGTAGGATGAAATACTACCTGCCAAAGCCACATAACTTACATGAGAGCTTTCAAGCACATAACTTGTAAAAGGGGGATGTTAACTATTTATATACTTACTTGTTCACAATGCTCGGGTAGTACGAAAGTGTCTCTTAGGTCAGTCCATTTCTTAGTAGAATCCACCTCAAGAAAACCAGACTCTCCTCTACGCACAGTAGCGTTTCGACCCTCCATGATTATCTTGAACCATTGCACGTCGAACAAGTCGACAAAAAATCCTCTGTAATCGATCCTCAAAATCTCTTGCAGCGTGCCGAAGTAAGTGAGTTCCGCCACCACGGGATCTGCATCAGAGGAACGTCGTCGACTAGACTGTTCAAATTTTGCCATGATTCCACAATCTTGAGTAAAACGCTTTTTGTCGATTCGTTCCACCCTAAAATGTCGACCTTTACACCATGCTGCTGTGTATGACTTATACTACAACGAACAAAGATTATGAGTGGCCGTTCAAACGTTTATAAATAAAGTCACTTGCTAGTCGTACATTGCTGTTACGGATGTCGAGAGACAAACATCCCTCAATGGCAACCGGTAAAATAAACTGTAAAGTATGTGCAGCAATGATATTAAAGTCTACATTTTATGCAATGATATTAAAGTCCACTATGAACGTACCTGACACATTTTATGCCAATCGTGTGACTTCAAACCGGTAAGCTTTCCTTCTTTAGTAAAACACGTTCGGAGCGAGTGCATTACGCCAGTGGGGGTCCGCAAAGATCGAATGGCCTCTTTTACTTTGCGTTCTTGGGCTCCTGTGAAAATCCATGGTGCTTTAGGAAGTTTTATCGATCCATCAGACGCTGTTTGCGGCCAATATTGCTCCATACGATCCACATTTCTAAGGTCAACTCTGGCTCCCAAAGTATCTTTCTTGCCGGTCAAATGGTCCCATAGTAGATTACCCACATTCTTGAATATGTGCATTGGATCGAGCAAGTGATTGATCACGAGTCGAGGCCAGTATGGTAACTCGTACCATAGAGATAGTCTCTTCATCCCTGGAGGCAATCCGTCATCGCACATCTCCTTCTGCTCTAACCATGCTTGTGCAGACATCCTTGGTGGCTCTCTTCCCAAAAAGCCGTCGCGTAACACATGATTCTCCGGAAGATACGCTTGATGACCTTCGTAGATTTGCTTCTTCAGTGAGGGTGCCCTACGTGCATTCAGTCTAGGTCCACATGTGACACATGCTCTGTATCCGCTTGTTTGAAGCCCTGCATGTATACACATGATAATAGATCAACTATGGGGAAAAACCAGATTTACAGTGTCTGAGAGAGGAGTGTCAATAGATCACCTGAGCATTCTGTTAGCCCGGGATAGTCATGCATGGTCCACATTAGAATACCTCTGATCAAAGCATTCCGTCGTCCTGTGTGTCGGCTCATATCCACCACCTCTATGCCAATCCACAATTGTTGTAGCTCTTCCAATAGTGGACGAAGATACACATCCATATTCCCCACTTTATATCGCCCTGGCACAATCAAGCTTAGCCATAGGTGCCCCTTCTTCGTAGTCAACCACGGGGGAATGTTGTAGTTGACGATGACAACGGGCCATACACTGTAAGATGTTGATCTTTGACCAAATGGATTTACGCCATCCATAGCCAGGCCTAAGCGCAAATTTCGAGCTTCCCTGGCAAAATCCGACCATGTTCCATCTATATGTTTCCAGGCTGCGCAATCTGCAGGAATTCGTAGCACACCATCCGAAGATTTATTCTCCTCATGCCATGATGCTAGGGCGGCCATGGACTTACATTCGAAGAAATGCTTGATGCGAGGAAGCAAAGGAAAATGTCGCAAAACCTTTTGTGGAATTTTTGTCCCGTGGAGATCTACTCGATATCTTTCGGAATCACATTTCGGACACTTCTCCATGTCTGTGTATTCCCCTCTGAAAAGAATGCAGTCATTAGGACAAGCGTGGATAGAATTGTAATCCATCCCCAAGTTTCGCAAAATCTTTCTTGCTTCATCTCGGGAATCTGGCATCACATTGTCAGCTGGTAGAATGTGCTCTTTCAGCAATCTACACAACATAAAAATATGATACAGTCGTGTAAAAATCTATCAGATCATTATACACCATGAGTTCTATTAAAGTAAACTAATTGTAATAGATCACCTGAAAAGCGCTGTGACGCTAGTGTCACTCCATCCAAACTTTGCCTGCATGTTGAGAAGAACCAGGAGTGCTTTCAATCTAGACATACGTGCTCCATTATACAATGATGTATCGGCTTCACTTTTCATATCATCATAGATAAGCCTTTCTGAATCCATGATCGTCTCGATCATTTCATCAATCTCGGGCTCAAACATTGCCTCGTTGGGAATGTGCTCTGCATGATCATCCCCCGAGCTGTCAGAGGCTACATCTTGTGGCCTCACATATGCTGCTTGACCAAAGCGCCTGCGAATACGTCTATTGGGTTGCAAGATTGCTGCTTGTTGGCCAGCGTCAGAGTCCGACGAGTTATAATTGGCAACAACTCGATCTATAATAGATGGATCGAACTCGCCAAATTCACGAACGTGCTGCAAAGAAACACGTCTTGTCCGTCGCACAGCATGCTTGCATTGATTACAAGGACATAAGACCCTCGTTGAGAGATAGGTGTTTCGGTTGGACGGTCCCACATCCTCGTCGCTACTCATAATGAGGATAAAAAACTTATAACCTAAACAACAAATTTAATATTCTATTGGCATTCTTCGTCTTATCTCTCTCTCTCTCTCTCTCTCTCTCTCTCTCTCTCTCTCTCTCTCTCTCTTACCTCACATTCTCTAGTCATGTCCAATCCCCGCACACCTCGGTCTAGAGGTGCACGGAGATCAGAACCACCGGGTTATAATCTCGTCTTTATTGGTCAATACCTATATTTGTGGGTACAAGAAATCTAGACACCCACGTCTACATGATACTGCATGTAGTGGACAAAATCCCTTTGCCTCTTCTCTAGCTGTAGCACTTCACTTCATCTTAACATCTTTTCACAGTAGATCTTTTCACTGTTCGTCTAACTCTAAACCCTAAACCGTAAGTAATTCTTGCGTGGACTCGATCTAACGTAAATAAGCGTAAATCTAAATAAACGTAAATCTAACTAAAAATAAAGCTAAATCTAATTTAACGTAAGTCTAATGACTAGAGGTTGTCTAGATGGTCATTGTGTCGGGGATGTAGTGACTCTTGCCGCCCTGAAGATCCACCTTCTTCCCTATCTTCTGAAGACATTTCACCAGTACTTTTGGATCGACGGAGCCCACTATGAGAGAAGGCAGCAATACCCTATATTCCATTGAGGGCTTTCTTCACCCGCTTCATGCAGGCATCGCAGTCTATGGAGACCCGCATCTAATCTAATATAACATAAATCTAAATCTAGCTTAAATAAATGTAAATCTAGTTAAAAATAAACCTAAATCTAATTTAATGTAAGTCTACATATAACCTAATCTTTAACGTCTTTTAAAATAGTTTCCTACGACGTTATAACTCTCTTCTTCCTGTGTGTGTGCGCGTGTGTGGATGTGTGTGCCAATAAAAAGAGATAAATGGTATAACCTTTCTATCACCCATGCCAAGTATGATAGATTGATTATGCCATTTCTCTCTTGAATAATAGGTCTTCAGTTCAACTCTTCGTCGGCTAGATCTTTAGGTCTTTTAATTTTAATTAGTTTCTTACGACGCTCCCTTAGTTTCTCTTTCTTTCTCTTTCAATGTGTGTGCGTTTTTTTGGATCGTATGCATGTTTTCTTTCTCTTTTCCTCTCTCAATGTGTGCGTTTTTTGTTTATGCATGTTCTCTCTCTCTTTTCCTCTCTCAATGCGTGCGTTTTTTGTTTATGCATGCTCTCTCTCTCTTTTTCTCTCTCAATGTGTGTGTGCATTCTTTGTTTATGTATGTGTGTGCGTTTTTGCACTCTCTCTCTCTCTCTCTCTCTCTCTCTCTCTCTCTCTCTCAAAAACACTATATGTGTGTGTGTATGTGTGTGTGTGTGAGAGAGAGAGCGAGGGAGAGAGAAAGAAAGGAAGGGAACATGAGAATGAGGAGAGGGAAGGAGCATACCTGTCTCTCCTTCCTCTCCTCGTGCGTGTGTGTGTGTGTGTGTGTGTGTGTGTGTAAAAGAAAAAGAGAGAGAGAGAGAGAGAGAGTGAGGGAGAGCGTTACCTGCTCTTTGCTTGAGGGCGCCGAAAAACTCAGATCTGAGATCTGAGTTTTTGGGCGCGCTCGGTTATTTTTTTTACCCCAGCTGGCGTCGCTATGAGCGTCGCTATAAGCGTCGCTATGAGCGTCGCAAATTTACAAAGAAATTTGCGACGCTCATAGCGACGCTTATAGCGACGCTCATAGCGACGCCGGGAATTTTTTTTTTGAGCGTCGCTGTGTGAGCGTCGCTAATGTGAAGAGCCTCTTGTAGTGTACCTTGTGTCCCCGCTGAGGGTCTAGAGCTTATCGTGGATGGGTAATGGGTGTCCGTATGAACAGAGGCACCCTCAATATGCTCGTGTTCTAGCACCCGCCCAGAGCGTAAGTGCATGTGCTTTTGATACCCTAAGGTGTCAAAAAGCTGCTCTAGGAGGCCTTGTGACTAGTTTTTAGCGTGTTTTTTGTTTGTTTTTTTGCTAGATTTTTTAGAGCGTGTCGTGGAATGGGCCGTGTGATAGCTCGAAACGAGCGTATCGGTCAGAGGGTCGTGCCGTGCTTTACAGCCCTCCGTTTGGTCACTCTATGCCCTCGGAATCCCTAAAACTGTCAATTTCCAGTAGGGAACTAGGCCCAAACTAGAAAGTCTAAGGGTGCAAGTGGGAAGAGAAAGGAGGAGAGTGGAGGACTTGTCCCACATGCTCTCATTCTCTCTTGAGGGAGTAGGGTATATATATAAGAGTGAGTCTAGTATATATCATAAGACTGAGGATTGAGGCCTGGGCTTGGGCTTGGGCTTGGGCTACCGATCCCGATCTATCTTTTATACAAACCAACCCGTCCGTTTTAAGAGTCACGTTTTTTATTTTCGAAAAATTTCGCCGCCCGCTCACTCGCGTTTTTAATTTCCGATTTTTTTTTTTAAATAATTTTTTTTCCCGGAATTTTTTTTTTTTTTTTGGGGGAAAAAATACAAAAATTTTAAATTTTTTTTTTTTGGTGCAGAAAATACAAAAATTGAAAACGCAGATACGCAGAAATTGCAGAAATTGAAAACGCAGATATGCAGAAATTGCAGAAATTGAAAACGCAGAAATTGAAAATGCAGAAATGCAGGAAATTGAAAAAACGCAGAAATGCAGAAAATTGCAGAAATTGAAAACGCCGAACTTGAAAATGCAGAAAATTGAAAAAACGCAGAAATGCAGAAAATCGCAGAAATTGAAAACGCCGAACTTGAAAATGCAGAAATTCAGAAATTGAAAAAACGCAGACAATAGCAAAAATTGAAACTTGACAGCAAATGCAGAAAACGCAAAAAACAGAATTCTCCACACACTCTTTCCTTGCCTTTCCTATGATAGAAATTGCACCACAAGGAAGCGTAAAGTGCTAACTGAGCTTAGTGTAGGGCATATCCCCGGCAACGGCGCCAAAAATGTGCGCTCCTTGCCGCACTGTCGAAGCAAGGGACTTGCCAATACACCGTATGCGAGCCACAAACGGCTCCAAGCACACAACAAGCCTAAACTAGCAAGCTCAAGAAAACAAAGGGTGTGTCACTCACCGCTATACGCTCGCCTTCGTGGTGGATTCCTCGCCGCGATGAAGAAGAAGCTGCAGTCGTGCCGCGCTCAATCGCTTCGCCGCTGTCGTGCCTTCGTAATGCTCGATCGCACACACACTCTCCCTCTCTCTCTCTCACACACACACACACACAAGGAGGTGAAGAAGAAGAAGATGGAGATGGAGCAAGAGCACTCTTCAATTGCACAAATGAGAGAATGAGTAAAAATTAGGTTTAGTTGGCTTTTATAGGAGCTCACCCCATTCACACTTGGGCGCCCATGCTTAACCAACTAATCCCTTGAATGTCCAAGTTAATGTGCGCCTCTCATCGACGATCACTCTACCTTTCCCTATTGGTCCGACAAGCCCGGTACCTGACTCTAAATAATACATAATATGGTTACAGTGTCCGTCGTAGGCGATAGGGTGTCCGTGAGCCACGAGGGTTAATAGTCATCCATAGCAAATCAACTCCCTATCACCCACAAGACTAAAGTGGGTAGTTCGGGAAGGACAGACTAGGAAATGAATCTCCATGCAGCTCTATGGGATTATAGGGTTTCATTCAAAACAGCTTTGAATGCTACACCCTTTAACCTTGTTTATGGTCTTGATGTCATATTGTGAATAGAATTTCTATTGCTGACACTAAGGGTAGCAAAGGATCTTGAGTGGACTGGACATGAATTGTTAGAGAGACTTGAAGATTTAGAAAAGCTAGATGAGCAAAGGCTAACTGCTGTAGCTCACATCTATGCACAAAAGTGGAAACAATTTATTTTTTTTGATTCCCATCTAATTAAAAAAATCTTCAAAAAAGGAGACTTAGTTTTAGTCTATTTCCTTAAACAACACATTCCTAGATTTAAGAAAAAGGGAAACAGACCATTTATCATTGAAAATGTATCTACAAGTGGATTAGTTAAGTGGTCCACCCTAGATGGTGAACCAATGGCTAAATGGATTAGTGGATGTCGATTAAAGAAGTACATTTTATCACTAACAAATGAATTTTTGGAAAAGATGCATGCAGCTAAGCAAAGAAAGATAAAACGATAGCAGGTTATTGATGAATCCAAAGAAGAAGCTCGGCTTTGAGTACTCAAAAGGAAAGCTTCTCTCAAGAATAAATAAATGCCTATTCCCATCAACACTCTAAAAATAGATCACCCACAATGGGAATTGCAGAAAGATGTAGTGTCTGCAGAAAGATGTAGTGTCAGCAGATGATAAATGGTTAGATGGAATGGACCTTTACATCAAAGCACGAATGCATTGGTAGACACAAGAGCTCGAGTAAATGCAGTCAGTTATTCCACGTACAAAAAAGCAACAAGTCAGTCTTTGACAGCAGGAATAGCGACCATCAAAGGATGCAACAAGAACCCAACACCAACATTGGGAGTAGTCAACTTAAATTTGATAGTACATGGATGTTAATGTCCTCATTATCTTGTATGCTTACCAGATGAGCACATGAATGAAATGATGATTCTTGGAATCTCATGGATGCGGACGTACACGGAAGTATTAGATTGGGATCCCAATCATCTCAATCTATCACCTAAAGGCGGACAACTCATTGGTTTAATTGCACCAAGCAAGGAGGAATGGAAAGGGAGTTACCAACAAATCACACCACAAAGCAATCAATCTTCTTCAACCTATCGACAAGCAAATGCTACAAGTAGCATGCAAGGAGTCAGGACAATTTGGGTACCAAAAGCACCGCTTAAGGACAAGCCGATTCAAATCTGGGTGCCCAAAACATCGTCTATTATACTAAAGATGGCTCCAAGGTTCAAAACACGAAAAGGAGAAACTCTGAGCAAGGAACCTAACATGAAATGGATTTGGAAGAAAAAGGAGCACTTATCTTCCTCGGAACCTGTAAAACTGATCAAGCAATGGAGAGCTAAGTCTCAAAATACTCCACCACACCATTCTATGCAAAGCAAACCAAGATATCAATGGCGGGAAAAAACTTGACAACAACCATTATTAACACTAGAATGGTAACCTAACAGGACATAAAAGTGTCCTTTCAGGGTTTTGGGAAAATTTTCCAAAACCATAGTAGATCCACTCATTCTGAAAAATCCTTTCATGAGCTTATAGTTCAATAACTAGTACATATGGAAAAAATGAGAAACATGTAATTTTTCTCATCCCTTGGTCACTAGAAGCCTCCAAAGTTGATGGACCAGTGCATTTTGCCCAAAACAACAATTTCTTACGGTTGATTGCATATAAATAAGAGTGGAGATTTTTGTAGGACATGAGATAAAATGCCTCGTTAACTTCAATGGGTTGATGACCAAAAAATATGGTTGCTTTTACCTCACTAATTTTTTTTTGGGCAAAACAAATAGGTATAAAAAAGTTGCATTTTTGCCATTCTGCGGACCTATCATCAACGTTTCTATAGTCACGCTCAATACAGATACTATATACATGTTTTATTAGTTCCTTTTGAGCCTCTAGATTCAAAATGAGCCATGGAGCATGTCAAAAGGATAATGGATCTTTTACAATTGGAACCTTGGGGGCAATGATAAAGTGCTAAATACAGCAAACATGAAAAAACTGGGTTTAGCATTATGACCTCTAGAAACCCATAGAAACTACTCAATATCTAGCCAAGTTTGTAGTCTATGATTAGATATGGTTACTACCTACAAAAGACAAACAATTGGCCTAAGAAACTAGCAATATTGAGAAAGTTATACTTGCTACTCTAAAATGTATCGTATTCTTCAGCAATCAAAAAACTCAACGATCATCATATACTATGCTATATAGCATATTAGGTCCCCCAAAACTCAAGAAATATTAGCTTTATGTTATATATTACACTTACACAATCAAAAATGAATTTGGATATCAAGAAAGCCACGAAAAAAATCATAAAAGTGCTAATTTTGGCCAAAAAACAGGATTATGCAATTCTTGTAAATTGGTCATAACTTTCAATTTTAACACTTACCTCTCCCTACAAGCATCAAAACATGTTGAGAACTATGAAGGCCTAACCTCTAGCCTAACATGAAGTTTAGAGTGGTATAGTTGCCAAAAATTGAAAAAAAGCCAAAAATAGGACCCGTTTTTTCACACAGTTTAGGTTCAAAAATGTTTTTCAAGAGTAAGGTGAATGGTGAGATCGATACTCAAAAAAAAATGCTAAGTTTTTTTCAGCTCATAAGGCAACTTTGTGGATATATAGCACCTAGAAATTCATTTTCATACTCTTCAAATAATTCAAGCAAAATGTTCACTTAACAGGACACAAAAGTGTCCAAGGACATAAAAGTGTCCTGTTACCATTCTAGTGTTAATACCGATAGCTCGAGAAATCAACATACCAAAGCATCCTGATGGTACAATCGAGCAAAAATCATACAAGCTACAAGATTTTCTCTTTGGAAGATAGCCAAGGAAAACCTCGACATCAGAAACCCTTGAGTTAATTACTCAAGATCCAACTCTTGCACAACATAATGGTTTTAATTGCATTGATCTTCAAAGCACGGTAGAGCCAACCAAGGCTATGCACAGACACGATTGTTTAACCCACGCACACAGAAGTCCCGGTGTACGGCATCTAGGAGGGGTGGAAGGGAACTAAGTAATTAAGGGCAATGTTTGAAGAGGGAGGTAAAAGTTTAATATTAACGTGTGATTTTTTAAAAAATTACCTTATAATGCCCTTATAAATCATCAGCAGGGAATTTTAATTGATAACATCTTCGCGATGAGTGTAAATAGTGTATATGCTATTAGAAGATCATCAAAAAATAGTCTTTTTTGGTTATTTTTAATCATTTTTTTAATATTGGGACTTAAAAATGGAGAAATCCAACAAAAAACAATAAAGCTGTGTTTTTCAATGGATTTGTTTAATTATTAAGGATTTTTACTTTGCTTTTTTAGTGCATTTTGTTATTTTCTTTGATTTTTTTAATAAACAAGTCAAAAATTAAAAAATAAATAGCAAATGAGCTCAGACGGAAAAAAGTAAAGATACGTTGATGATCAGAAGGAAAATACGGATAGGCACAAAAAATTTCAATCAGATCGGCAGATGGAAGCGGGAAGCCTAAATTAGGCGGCCAGACCTACTTTTGCAGAATTCTTGCACAATAAGCTATAGGAATCCGGTTGGGGAAATTTTTGAGAGTAACATAGATTTCATCGCCTAGTAGGACTAACAGAGGAATTTGGGAAAAAATGGTTTGGGAAGTTTGAGTATAGATACCCAACATAGTCTAAAATCACCTCATTTCTACTTGTCGCCTTTGGAGAGAGAGCTTTTCGACCTTCTTCGTGCGCATTTTCTGGAGTTTACAGTTGCTTGTTTTGAGCACCATCTCACACGAGACATGAGGGGTAAGTTATATACTTATCAATGATCCATTCTGTACGGCCGATATCTAGTCTAAACCCGAAGAAAAACCCTAGAATCCAAGCAGGGCACAAAGACATACGACCAAAAATTGACCATAGCGGCTTGCCAGCTCAACCAAATCAGACGAGACTTGAACTCTAGCATGGCCCCATATAATAGAACATTTCTATATCAACAATTGACCATTCGGCAAGGGTTGAGGGGGGTCCCAAGTAGAAAAGCTAGGTTTTTGACAGATGCGAGAACTCGATTCTGACTCCACAGTCAGCTTATAGACTGGGTCTATATACAATGTATATGGTTGGTTTCATAAAATCAATCAAGAAAAGCTCTTGGAAAGCAGAAAATAGCTCAAAGACTACAAAGTGTCAAAATTGACATACAAGGTTAAACTGACTTCAAATGGGCCAAAATTTGATGAGTTGCTTCAAGACTATGTAGCGGACAAGTCCATAGCCTCAAAAGTGACTAACCAACTCCACAGACCATGTAATCAGAAAAATCGATGATTTTTGAGTCGACCAAGCACGAAGTGATGCCGCCAAGATGAAAATTTACCAAATTCAATTTAGGACTTGTTTTAGGTGTATAGAATATATTTAGGTCAAAATTTTTAAGTTTTGCAAAAAATATTGGCTGCTGTAAATAATCGCGATTATTTACTTTTATAAATTTTCGGCTTGAAAATGATACCATCACCTCACCTATCACTTGTGCACACCTATTACATGCCACATTTCAAGTGAACCAAAATGATCAATGATAACTTGAAAAATTGTCAAAAAACGCAAAGAAGTCCTTTCAAACCAATTTCTGAGTTATGAGTCACATTTTTTGATCCAAATCACCTCATATCACATACACAAAGTCAACATCATGCCTAGAACCAAGTTGCACCAAAAAAAATTTATTTTGATGAAAAAGTTAATAATCGTGATTATTTACTTTTTTGCCACGAGGAGAGAAAATTGCAACTTGGCCTTCATGGGACCAAAACAAATGACGTCCTAAGCCCACTAACCAAGTTTGAACAAATTTGGAGCTCAAAATCTCAAAATTCCTTTATATCTACAGTTTTAAAGACAAAAAGCCTAAATCTGGCACCATTCTAACCCTGTGCACTCAAATGAGCCCACACTTCACTCAGAGTATCTAATTGATATGTACTTCAAGCCCATGATATCAAAATTGCAAAAAGTTGAAAACATTCATTAGCTGTAAATAATCGCGATTATTTACTTTTGCTGCAAAAGTTTGCTTGGACTTCATGATTTTGATCTTTACATGTTTTTATGCATCTATGCATGTTAAAAAATTGATTTGAAGTGAATTGGACTCAATTTGTCAGCAATTCAGACTGAAGGACATTTCAGAGTGGAATTCTGCCAGATTTTCTAACTTTGGCACTCTATTCACTAAATAGGAGCAATGCAAGCTACGGACAAGGACAAGAAGAGGGTCACTCAAAAAGAGAAGTTGCAACAGCTGCCATTATAGCCACTGGACCCCAGTTCAATAAAGACAGCCAAAGCAACCAATCTGTCGAAAGAGTAGCTGGAGGAGAACAACACAACGATTTTCACAGGTAGATTTAAAAGTGAAGAAGGACATCAAGTAAAACTACAGCTTTTGCCAAAAGAGGTCTATGAAGTCACGGCAAAGCCCAAAAAAAAAGAAGCTAACAAAAGGCTGGGACTCAGAGAGTTTTACGACCAAGAGACATGTGGTAAAGTCTTTCAAAAAGCCTATGAACTTTTGTTTATAATCAAGGAAGATGGAACATCCCAGATTACTGACTAGCAAGGGCAAAAAGTAGAAGTGGTAATTATGAAAGAAATAGTGGCTAAACCTTTCAAGTTACTGACAGAAGGGATGATGATGAGACCTAGAGACAGGAAGATAGCAGGTACCTTCACCAAGGAAACCAATGCGGCAACCTTTGCTGATCTCATGCAGAAGCAACTGGAAGAACTAGCACGGTTATATCATAAACACTTTCAATTTCTAGCAAAGAGGCCGACAAAGTACACAACACCAAATCATGGAGTTGTGACTACATTCACACAAGTGTTAAAGTCGACAACTAGGCAATCCATTGATCACGCACAGTATGTGCTATCCACGCTAAAGGGTATAAAGAAAGAGGGCAAGAAACCTATCTGGGAGCACCTGAGGTATTCACAAGAAAAGTATACCATGCTATCGGCATGGCAGACAATTTATCGCCTGCCCCAGATCAGAACACAT
Source organism: Adiantum capillus-veneris (assembly GCF_014529385.1). NCBI lineage: Eukaryota > Viridiplantae > Streptophyta > Polypodiopsida > Polypodiales > Pteridaceae > Adiantum > Adiantum capillus-veneris. The sequence continues at coordinate 78,320,808 of NC_140953.1, read as the reverse complement.
GGATTGTGTTTGCACAGCCGTCCCCTCGAGCCAAAAAGTCCACAAAAAGAGGTTACAAAACTGATGAAGGATCTGCTGAGAGCTCTCTTGAAGCACATAGCAGTGAAACCTCAGACAACAAGGAAAGAAGAGCCCGGATTGAAGACATGAAAAGAAAAGCAGTGGCTGCACATCAAGAGGAGCCTCAACAAAAAAAAGGCAAGATTTGAAAGAGAGAAGCACAGCTATGAAAGAAGCCGCCAAGCTGTAGTAGAGTGACCCTGAAAATTGGATTCCTAAAGAAACAAAGGGACCTAGAACAAAGCACCTTGCAAGGAAAGAGGCAGAGGACCCCACTGAATTTTTGGAACACATGTACGTGGAAGCAGAAGCGTTAAAGCTAAAAGAATCTCAAGAAGCTGAAAGAAAAGCTAAAAAATATGTAACCGAGCAAGAAAGGCAAGCTGAAGCAACACAACAAAGTGAAGCCCAACACGAACACGGTGAGATGTCTCCCAGACCATCATCACCTGCTCGAAACCACAAGACCACCCCGTGCTAAGCCCTCGACCATCACCAACAGTTAGATCCATTGAGGGTGTGCAAACTAAAAAAAAAAGGAGCTTGAACCAAAAGAAGCAGCAACATTTGAACAACAGGTAGCAACTACTTCCGAGCAAACCAAAGCAAAGAGACAGAACCAAAAAGAGCAGAAAGTCGTGAACCAAAGGAGGCAACAGGTTTTGAGCAACCAAAGGTACAAGAAACAGAGGCCACCCCATCTACCACCACCCAACAGGAAACTGCGGAGGCATCCACGAAGCCTTAAGAAGACAAAGCGGCAAAAGAAACTACACAGTCTCAAACAGAGGTAGAATCCCTATTGCCACCACAAACATCAACTGCCATAGTCCCACCCAAGGAGCCACAAGAGACTACTAAAACATTTAGGCAGCTCACAGAAACTAAAGAATGGCAGACAAATGATGAAGTTATTCTGCAAGTAAACGAATATGCAAAGCAGATGCAGGAGATGACAGAGAAAATGCGATCAACGGCACTTAGCAACAGTACTAAGCCTAGAGAGTTGGATACGGTGATAGATGCTCTCCAGGGAGAGCTAGTTGAATGTCATCACTGATTTGCAAAAACAAATCCAAGAGTTGAAAGCTGAAGCTGAACAACACCAACTAGCAAAAGAGAATGGAGGAGCTAGGTGAACTTCTCACGAAGTTATCAGACGCCTGCAAGACCAAGGACGAACAGTTGATAGAGGTTACCAAAGAACTCCTAACTACAACTCTATTAGTTGAAAGGATCCAAGTACGGCTCAATGTGGAGAATGATTCACTACAATATTGAGAGCGGAGGATCAATGATCAGGAAACCTTCTTGCAAAAGATAAGAGAAAATCTTGTAGTTGCCTCGATCAAAGGTATAGACAAAGTGTATAAAGCACTGGAGAAAAAGAATAAAGATCTTGAGCTAGAGCTAAAGCTAGAGGAGTCACAACGCAAAGACCTTGCATTAATGCGGGTACAAAGAGAAGAAGAGCTTCTCAAGGAGATAGCAAAGCTCAAGAGAGTTAATCAGCCCACTACGAGATGGAAAGTCTCAGTCTCTTTTGCTGAGATGGAAACACATTCAACAAAAGGGCTAGGTGGAGAAGAAGAATTTCAAGTACCAATAACAGATCACAATCAAGTGTTGATGCTCTAAATGTCAAAAGCTAAAGAAGATGAAATTAAGGAGAAGGTTTCCCAGGAGACGGATGAGCAATGGAAAGCAGCGATGGATTGGGAGTTAAAAGTTATTCATTATGTCAATGTTACTCAACTCACTCCCAACAAAATCAATGCACAATGACATCAGCAATCACTGCCGTATCCCTTGATCAATGTAGAGTTTCTACATGTTAAGGAAGGACTATAGAAAGACATGCAAGCAGAAGGCGCAGATGAAGTCCACCCCAAGTGGAGAAAGAGCTAGTTGAACAAGAACTTCCTAGACACTTGATTCTGTTCACAAGAGCACCTGTGGCACTTCAAAAAGACCCGACTTTTTGTCATGTATCAGAGTAAGGACGTGACAAGCACAAGAGGCATTGACAAAGAAGTGGCCTACATGGCTCAATTATCCGAGATTGCCAGCTCCAGAAAAGGGAACGCCGATAGAGGAATACATGGTGAAAACCTTAACGAGCGCCATGGCATTCTTCAAAAATCGCCCTGATCTCTCATGTTTTATGCTCTACAAAATTTTTCGAATGCTGCTCACATGCATTGAAGCCTTTCATGAGCCAGAGAAAGCAGGAGCACCATGGATGTTCTTCCTCGAGGGCAATAAGGGTCTATGATACGACCTAAGCGGCCAACCTTCCAGAGAAGTCCTTTATGACTTCTACGCCCGTTGCATGTTCTTGCCATCTCATAATATGTTGGCATTTGAGGAAGCATTCTACACAGGGTTTTTCAATTAGCGAACAAAGATTTTTGGGCCAGTGATCAACAGCCTGACTTCCAGATTCGTAGGCTACTCCGCCATCCAGCTAAAGAATCAAGTCACCATGAAATTTTTGAGGTTCCATACAAAGAAACAAAGATCAGATATGAGAAAGCTTTACATGCACTTAAAGACCGCCTCGCCGGCCATCAACCCAAAGATTATTTCAGTCCATAAAGCTTTGTCAAGAGACGACACAGGCGAGGAGGGAGGGAATTTTAGCAGCAAGCTAGCTCGGATACCATTTTTCGGAGCTGTCATTGTAAAAACATTTATTATTTTGATGAATTGGGAATATTGTACCTCCTATTTTCCAAATAAACTTTGTAATTGATAAGCGAGAGCTATAAGCTTCCAGATTGTATCAACCTGTCCTTAGTTAGAGCTCCGAGATTATTAGTTTTGACCACCAAAAACCTTGGCTAAGGTATAAAAGCCAATTTCTGTAAGTTATTTAAAAGTTTTGGATAATGAAATACACAACATGAGCTAACGACTCTCTCTTCTCTCCTTCTTGTACTTCCTACTCACTCCCCAGTTGTCACATTGGAGTCGCCTATGTTACGTTGCAACTACAGGTAAGAGCTCTACGAATTGACATAAGCATTTCATGGTATTTCGTAGATTTTTGCGTCGCCGACCCGCGGACTAATTTCATCATAAGTAGGAATTTACACTTCAAAAGCAAAAACTAAGATAGGTGGGGTATTGGGGCATCATTGCTAAACATTTAGATGCCAAAGGAGTAAGTCAAAAATCCATTGTTGTTAATAATCACGATTTTTGCACTTGAGCTAAAGTGAGATTTGAGACCACAAGCATGTGTTCTTAGGTCTTATAAACATGTCCTAGAAGTTTTGTTATGTTTGGATGTCATTTGATGCTGTAACGGATGTGATTTGTTTACTGATGAGCAATTGGCTTTTGGTGATTTCACTCACTTGAGTGTAGCCTAAGTTAGATGCGAGTTGTTTGTTGTTTTTCAAGAGATTGAAAACCTCTTGTAGCCTCTATGCACTAGGCGAGTCAGCTTCTTCCCATGGATTGACAATTTAATCGTGGTTCTCGCTACATCTACAATAAGATAAGAGTGAGGTTAGACACCCGTTCCAGAGTTCATGACTTGCTTCCTCCTCTTGTTTCTCTTATCCTTTTGTTTCCTCACCTCTATTGGATTTGTCATCTCGTGAAGGGCTTGGACTAAGAAATGGTTGATCTTCTTGCTCAGTAGTGGGTGAAGGTGGTCTTGAGACATCTCTCCTTGTTCGTGTTGTGGTTCAGTTGGTTATGGAGCTTCTAATTACTATGTTTGTTGCGTAGTCGACTCTTCTCTCTCTTTTCTTTGTGCTTCTAAATCCTCTTGTATCTTTAGGTCTTTGGCATCCTCCCGAGCAGGTCCTTTGGATCTTCTTGGATTTTCTTCTCAGGGTTCTTGATTCTAGGACCATTAATTTCCCTTGGACTCCATGATTCTGGGTTCTCTCCTGTAGCTTGGCGACCTCTTTCATAAGATTATTTCTCTCTTTTAAACCTTGATTTTTTCTATTGAGGTTCTTCCTAATGGGTTGCCATCCTGCCAATGCTTTTCTTTTCATTTCTTCTCTTGCTGCTTTTTTTTTCTTATTCTCAGAACTCTCTTCACTGCTATGGACTTCTAGTGAGCTTTTTGCTGATTCTTCATTTATAGATTCTTTTCCTACTTGATCTAGTGGCTCATGGAGAGGGTTGAGCTGTGAGTATCCATGTATTCTGATATGGGGCTGGCGGCAAGTTGTTGGCCATCCCAATGGCATGTTAGTACTTTTGGAGCTCCCAAATATGTTACTCTTTCTTCCTTCTTGGTTCTCTTGAGTGTTGTAATCACATACTGAGAATGATCTATTGTTTGTCTTGTTGTTGACTTCAATACCTGCGTGAAGGTGGTTGCAACCACATGATTTGGAGTGGTGTATCTCACTGGTCTCTTTGCAAGGAAGTGGAAGTGCTGGTGATAGAGACATGCAGGATCCTCCACTTGCTTTAGAATAAGGTCAAAGAATGTGGAGGCAATTGTATCCTTTGTGAATGTATGAATTGTCTTCCTATCTCTGGCCCTCATTGTCATACCTTTAGTGGAAAATTTTAGTGCTTCAACCACTATGTCTTTGTTAATGACCACTTCGACTTTTTGTCCTTATTGACCCATGATCTGGGCAGATCCATCCTCTTTGATTGCTGACAACATTTCATATTAAGCTCTTTAGAAGTCTACTCCACATGGCTCTCGACTGTAGAATTCTCAAAGTCCTAACCTGGCTTCTTTTGTTGTTGGATTCGTGGCTACGTCGTAGACTTCTTTGGGTAGCATCTCCAACTCTACCTGACTTCCATCTTCACTCTTGAATTTGCCAATGAAGACTGTGGGGTTGTGTTCTTCAAGCTGTTCCTTTGATAGGTAGGTTACCTTGGCAGTTTTCACTGAACTCAGCTCCAATTGATATGGTGGCAATTCTTGCAGCTTTTCTTTCTAGGTCATTCTCTTCTTTTCTTTCTCACAACAACTTGCATTGCACCTATTAGGAGAAATCAATTTGGATCATGCATAGATGTATAAAAACATGTAAAGATCAAAACCATTCAATCTAGGTAAAATTTGCAGCAAAAGTAAATAATTGCGATTATTTACAACATGAAAAATTATTTAAAAAAATTGCACTTTTGACTTCACAGGCTTGAAAAACATAAGATTTAGATACTCTGAGTGAAGTGTGGGCTCATTTGAGTGCACAGGGTGGAAATGGTGCCAGATTTAGTCTTCAGACTTTCAAACAGTAGATACGAAGGGATTTTGGGCCTTTGAGATCCAAATTTGATTAAAATTGATTGGCGGGACTTTGGTCCGATAAGGTCAAAGGTTAAATTTGAACTCATTTTGGCAAAAATGTAAATAATCGTGATTATTAATAATTTCATCATATTGAACATTTTTTTTTTTGTTGCAAACTGGTTCTAGACATGCTATAGACCCTCTGTGTGAAATATGGAATGATTTGGATAAAAAATATAACAATTAACTCAAAATTTGGACAAAAGAGCCTTTAGTGAATTTTTTAACAAAATCTAAGATTTTCTTGATCTTTTGGACTCATATTTGACATGTGGCATGAGATAGATGTGTACAACTGATAGATGAAGCAAAATGACAATTTTCAAGCCAATTGTGCACAAAAGTAAATAATCGCAATTATTAACAACAATTACATTTTTTGCCTAAAAAGACAATTTTATGACCTACACATCTTCATTACATCTAGAGCAAGTCCTAAATTGAGTTTGGTAAGATTTGGTCGTGTTGGCATCACATTGTGCTCGTGTTGACTCTGAAATCACTGGTTTTTGTTACTACTTGGTGTGTAGAGTTGTTTGGTTACTTTTGAATCCACGGACTTATCTGCTACATAGTCCTGATGGTGATCATTGAGTTTGGGCTCATTCGGAGTCAGTTTGACTCCATATGTCAAATTTGAAATTTTGTAGTCTTCAAGCTGTTTCCTACTATTAGAGAGCTTGCCTTGATTTTATCCTTGAAACCATCTAGGTACATTGTGTATAGAGCTTGTCTATAAGGTGCCCGTGGAGTCAAAATTTAATTCTAGCATGTGGCCCAAACCTAGATTATTTACTTGGGGACCCCCTCGACCCTTGCCAAATGGTCATCTAATGATATGGAAGTGTTCTACTACCTAGGGGCATGCTACAATTCAAGTCTTGTCCAATTCGATTGAGTTGAGAAGCCGCTAGGGTTGTTTTCGTGTCGTAGAAATCCGTACACAGCTGGGATTCTAGGGTCTTTTCATCGGTCTAGACCTACTACTTGACTATAGAGAAAGGTTCTTTGATGATTTTAGAACTTACCCCTCATGTCTCGTGTGAAACGGCGTTGAAAATGGATGCCTATGGACTCTAAAAATTGTGCGCGAAGAAGGTAGAGAGCGCTCTTCTCCAAGAGTGACTAGTGGAAATGAGGTGACTTTGGGCTACCTAAGATATCTATACTCGGACTTCGTAAACTATTTTTCCCCATATTCCCCTATTAGTCCTAATAGACCATGAAATCTACGTTAGACTAAAAAATTTCCTCAATCGGACTTCGTTAGCTCATTTTGCAAGAATTTGCAAAAACAGACCCTACTAGCCTAATTTAGGCCTTCCGCTTCTGTTTGTCATTTTGATTGAAAATTTTTGTGCCTGGCTGTCTTGTTCTTTTGATCATCAACATATCTTCAGTTTCTCCATCTAAGCTCATTTGCTATTTATTATTAATTTTTGACCTGTTTAGTAAAAAATCAAAGAAAATAATAAAGTGCACAAAAAAAAATAAAAATAAAAAATCAACAACTAGGAAAATACATTTTTTTAAAATCATTTTATTACTTTTTGGTGGATTCTCCATTTTTAATCTCCAATATCAAGAAAAAATAATGAAAATAAGCAAAAAGGCTATGTTTTTAATGTAATTACTGATAGTATATATGCTATTTACACTCATGAGAAGATTTTATTAGCTAACATTCCCTTGTTAATGATTTTTAAGTGTATTATTAGGTAATTTTGCAAAACCATATGTTAACATCCAACCTTTTTCCTTCCTTTCAAACATTGTCCTTAACTAATGGAGTTTCCTTCCATACCTCCTAGATGGAGTATTCCGGGATGACTGTGTGTATGGGTTGAAAAATTGTGTCCATGCATAGTTGTGGTTGACTCTATCATGATTTGAAGGTCAATGCAATTCAAAACCATATGCAGTGCAAGAGTTTGGTCTTGAGTTGTTAACTCAAGGGTTTTCGTGGTCGAGGTTTCTTGTTGATATTTTCTAAATAGAAAATTTTGTAATTTATGTGCTCTTTAACTTATTGTACCATTTGGATGCTTTGGCACACTGATTTCCTGAGTTGTAGGTATCAATGATGATGGTTGCTGAGATTGAACTCTCCATTGGTATTTTGGTTTGCCATTGATGAACTGTTGTGGTTGAGTGTTTTGAGATTTAATTTTCCACTCATTCATTGGCTTTACAGTTTGTGGAGAAGATAAATGCTCCTTTGGTTCCCAAACCCATCTAGTGCTAGTTTCTCTTCAGAAAGATGTTTTTCTCTAAGTTTTTAGAGGTGAAACTTTCTTTAGTATGGTAGATGAGTTTTTGGGCACCCAAATTTGAGACTGATTGTCCTTGATTTGTGTTTTTGGTACCCAGATCTTCATTAGGAAGAGAATGGGCTCTATGAGGGCCTCTTTATTTGGCAGTTTAAGGGAGTCAAACCTCTAGTATTAAGAAAGCAATCAAAGGACAACTTTTGAGTTCAAACAGACAAAATGGCTAGTTTATTTGAATTAAATGTTTTTGCCCAAAATAAAATTTAAAAGCTAGCGGGAAAAAATATATGATGTAACATATCTATGGAAAGAGCTTGACGTGCAAATTATAGATCTATAATCTCCACTCAAATCAAAGATCATATGTAGGAGTTATGGAAAGCCAAAAATTATAAAGTTGTCCCCTCCCTTTTTGGGGGGAGAAAGTGTATCGTTTGACCACTGTTACAACTCTCTTATACACCCACCATTTTTGCACACATAGCGTCCATCTATTTGTCAGAATATTAATCACCTTCATAATCTCATGGCAAATAAAGAGGCCCTCCTAGACCCCATCCTCTTCGTAATGTCCTGACTCCTTGCATGCTACTTGTAGCATTTGCTTGTCTAGAGGTTGACGTAGATTTGTTATTCCCTTGTCTCTTTTGTGGGAGACCTCTTTTCAATTCCTCTTTGCTTGGCGCAATTGAAACTAGAAGTTGTCCTCCTTTAAGTGATAGTTTGAGTTGATTGGTGTCCCAATCTAGTACTACCTTGTATTTTTGCATCCATGAGATTCCAAAAATCCTGGTTTCATTCATATGTTAATCTCATATGCATCTATCACATCCAAGTTGACTACTCCCAATGCTGGTGTTAGGTTTTTGTTGCATCCTTTGATAGCAGATATTCCCGATGCTAGAGACTGATTCGCAGCTTTCCTATAAGTGGAGTAGCTGAATGCATTCATTCGAGCTCCGTATCTACTAATGCATTTGTGCTATGATTTTTCAGTTGTACCGTGATGTGAAGGTCAACTCCATCAAACCATTCATCATCCATTGACACTACACCATTCTGTGATTCCCATAGTCTTTCATCTGGTTCCAAAGTGTTGATGGGAATAGGTGTTTGTTGATTTCTAAAAGAATATTTCCTCTTGAGTACTCAAATTCGAGCTTCCTCTTGAGCTTCAACAATAATCTCTTGTCATTATTTCTTTATCTGCTTTTCTGCATGCTTTTTTTCTAGCAAATCATTGGTTACTGGCAAATGGTACTTCTTTAATCAACATCCATTAATCCAGTTAGCCATTGGCTCACCATCTATAGTGGACAACTTAATTGCTCCACTTGGGAATACATCTTCAATGATAAACAATCCATTTAACTTTTTCTTGAATTTGGGAATGTGTTGCTTAAGGGAATAAACTAAAACTAGGTCCCCATTTTTGAAGATTTTTGTGACTAGATGTGAATAAAAAAATTGTTTTTGCTTCCATTTTTGTGCATAGATGTGAGCTACTACTACTAGCCTTTGTTCATCAAGATTTTCTAAATCTTTACGCCTTTTTGACAATTCATGTCTTTTCCACTTAAGGCCTTTAGCTACCCTTAGTGTTGGCAATATAAATTCTATCGATAGTATGGCATCAAGACCATAAACAAGATTAAAGGGTGTAGCATTCAAATCTGTCTTGAATGAAACTCTATAAGCCCATAGAGTGGCATGTAGATTCATTTCCCAATTAGCTCATCCTGAACTAACCAATTTAGTCAATACTGAGCTAAGAATTTTATTCGTGTGATCAGCTTCTTCATCTGCTTGTGGATGATATGGAGTGGATTTGCTATGAATGACCATAAATTCATTCAGTAGATACTCAATTATCTCATTGACTGACAATTTCTATTGGAAGTCCATATTTTGTGAATACTTTCTCATACAAGAATGCGGCTATGGTTCTAGCATCATTCTTTCTGGGTGCCTTAGCCTCTATCCACTTGGTCAGATAGTCCATAGCTACTATGATATATTGAACTTGAGTTCTATAAGCAGGTGGTTGTATTGATTCAACAAAGTCTATGTACCATTTTGCAAAAGCTCTAGTCCCCATCATTGTTCTTAAAGGCATGCTATCTACCCTGGTTGGCATCTTTTCTCGTTGGCATGTGTCACATCTTTGAACATACTCTTTAGCATCTGCAAAAAGTGTTGGCCATCATGCTCTAGCAGTGGTTTCACTAGAAAAGTGACTTCCAGCGAATCCAACATGTGCTTGTTCTAGAGTGGGTTTATAGTTATCTTCATTTTTACAAAGACGCAAATGTTGATCCTTTCTCTTTAATACAATTGGTTTTCAATAAGAGAAAAGTCTCTTGCTTTAATTTCAATAGCTCTTTGGTGGCATTTACTCATATCCTCCCAAAATGGTCTGCTTGATAAGTAAGTAACTATATAGTAACTCCACTTAGGAACGAGTGAGATTTGAAATAATGTCACATGAGGTAGAGGTGTTTTTTTATAGCATTGAAGACAATTTTTCACAAATGAATGAACATCACTTCTCATGGTTGGCCAAAATGCTCCGAGTCTCTAGATCGGTTGCATAGTTTGGTCTTCCACAAAGTGTAGTCCAATGTGTGCTTGATTTATGTATTGGGTTTTCTCCTTAGGATTAATACAAAAAAGAAATATTCCATCTTGACTTATTCTGTATAGCCTTCCAGCTAGTAATTGAAACATAGCCGATTGCCCAATTAATTGTGGTGTAATAGGAAGTGGTGTTTGAGAACCCACTTGAGCTATGGTCATCAATGAAACCATATTTTCTAACCAACGGGGTATCACTTCCACGGAGAACAGATATGCATATGGTAGATCATCGTCTACCCCTTTTAGTGGTTCTCTTAAAATAATCCTTGATAAATTATTTACTCTTTGGTGTGTGGTGTCCTTTTTTACAAATTCAGTGAAATCAAACTCCAAAAGAATGATGAACCATCTCACTATTCTCCATGTGTTGCATGGCTTGTTGACCAAATATAATAAAGCTTGATGGTCCACCAAAAACACAAATTTGTTGGCTAATAGGTAATGTCTATACTTTATTCTGACATTGATAATCCCTAATCCTTCTCTTTTGGTGGTTGTATAATTCTTCTCTGCTAAATTCAGTTGTCTACTAGCATAAGAAATGGAAAAAATATTATTTTTTGTCTTCTAGTTGAGCTAATATACACCCAATGGAGAAATTGGAAGCATCAACATGCATATGGAGTATCTTATCCCAATCTGGTGCTTTCAATATTGGGACTGAAGTGAGAGCTTGTTTAAGCTTCATGAAGGATTCTTCACACTCATTAGTCCATACAAAGATTGTAATCAGGCTATACATGGGTTTTGCCATTATAGCATACATGTAAATGAATTGTCTGTAATATCCACAATGTCCCATGAAAGCCTGAACCCCTTTGACTGTTGATGGTCTAGGAAATTCAATGATAACATGAATTTTATCCATATCGGCTGCTATGCCATTTTTAGACACTATATGTCCAAGAATGTTTCCTTGTCTGCCCATAAAGGTGCACTTTTCAAGATTTAAGCAAATCCTATAAAGTCTACATTTTTTGAATGCCTTTTTGAGATGTTCAAAATGATCATCCCGAATTGATGAATGTACACAGAAATCATCCATATATACTTCCAAGAAATTCCTAAGACATTCTTTGAAATCATGGCTCATCAATCTTTGAAAGGTGGTAGGAGCATTAGTTAACCCAAAAGGCATAACCCTATAGGCAAAAATACCCCATTCAGTTGCAAAGGTAGTTTTGTATTGATCTTTGGAATCAACCAAAAGTTGATTGTACCCTGAAAAGACATCTAAAAAGCTGTAAGATTCTTTTCGTAAAACTCGTTGTAAAATATGCTCGGTGATCGAAAGAGGTTTGTTATCTCTAATGGTGGTTACAGTCACTTTTTTAAAATTGATACACACTTTTAATTTTCCATTTTTATTGGGTACCACCACAATTGGAGACACCCAATCTGTGTATTCAATTTCATAAATGAATTCAACTTCCTTGAGTTTTTCTATTTCTTCTTTGACCTTTTTGGCAAATGTTTCACTAGAAGTATATGGCGGTTGTCTACAAGTTGGTTTTGCATCATATCTAATAGGTATGGTATGTTGACAAATTTCTAGATCAACACCCTTGAGATCTTTATAAGACCAAGCAAAGATATTTCAGTATTCTTCTAGTAAGCTTAGCAAAATCACTTCTTCTTCTTCTTCAGTAAAGTCGTTTGCAATGTCGGAAGGTCTAGAATTTTCTCATGGTTCAGCTAGATCTATTTTCTTTGCAAAGTTTTAGGTCCTTCATATGACTCACCTTGCTTTCTTAGTTCCCTTAGGTTGTTTGACTATGATTTTTTGTTCTTGGAGAGTATATTCCTTGTAATGGGATGGAACACTCATTACATGTTTACCCTCTTCCTTGGTTGCTTCATTTCAATGGTATACACCTCCTTTAGAGTTTTCTTCAACTCTTGATATTTTTTCCTTTGTTCAACTCGTGTCATAGATGATTTATCATCCAGGTGTTTAGGTTTTGATTGAGTTTCCTTTCTCATTTTCCTTGATATTTTTGATGTTCCTTGCTTATATCTACCCGTGATTTTTTCTTTAATACAATCATGTGCATCTTTCTGCATCAGAAACTGTGTTCTTCTAGAAACTGATGGCATAGGTCTAGATTTCAAGTTTTTTGTGTCTCTTTTTCTTCTATACCATTTTTCTCTTCTTGTTTTCTGGTTTGGAAAGTCAAAAAACTTTTCCTATCCTCCTTTTATGAGTACCTGTGCTGTCACATGTTCTTTTTCTGACCCAAAATCATTGGAAGTGGCTGAATTTTCTTCAAACTCTTTCAATAGCATCATAATAGATGTTTGAGAAGACTTGTTGAGCTCTCACTAAGTCCTTGGGTCCCTGAACTTCATCTTCAATGTGAAGGGTTGATATTATTTGTATGGGAATTATGTCATAACCATCCTCATTGCAAAATTGAGTAGGCAGAGACGTATTCACACACACATCCATTGTTGCAAAAAAAATGAGTCCATTCAAATGGCTCAAACAAATGATACAAAAAGGGTGTAGGTACACATGGTTCATTTATGCACTCCCTTTCTAAGATACATTCTTCTCGTTTTAAACTCCTGTTTTTTGAGGCTCCACACATCCAAACAGGTGTGTCTTTGTTTAACCAAGATGGATAATTCGATTCAGCTGAAGAGACTAAGACAAATTCTTAAATGGGTGTTTTCATTACATCTCTATAAATGTGATATTTCAAATTAACCCTTGTGATTGATCCCACTTGCTTCAAGTACAAGTAATTGTTTCCTCAATCTTGAATGAGTTGTACTTGCCACAGAATGGCCTTCCAAAGATGATTTTATAGTTAAGTTTCTGTCCAAATTCCACTATAGCAAAAGTTTGTTGATAATCAATTCCACAGGAACTAACTATCACTTTTTAAGCAGTCCTAGGGTTTTTTCTATGTGTCCATCCGCCAATTGTAATTTCATTCCAGTTTGTCTAATGGCCGGTTTTCCCCATGATTCCCATACTGGTTTTGTGGCTATGGCTATGCCAGCTCCACTATCCAGTATTACCATGGTTTCAACATCATTATATCTCACCAAAAGATTTGTGTCTCCTTCTTCCCCCTTGTAGTATTCTCCGGCTTTGTTCATAGCGATGGATCTAATCTCCTTGTTATTCAATTCATGTTTCAATTTACCCAATTTTTTAATTATTAGCCCTACTATCCCCACCTTATCTAGAGTTTTTTGTAAGTCATTCCATAGATATGGTCTGATTTTTAACAATTCTCCCAAGGTAAAAGTACATTGAATGGGTGTTGACATGATTGAATGGATGTTCTTTACCTCTAGGGTCTATTCCGCTCTTTTTACTTGAGTGGTTCTACACACTATGGACTCATCTTCGTTGTCTCCTAAGAGGGTAGTGTTTTTAGAGTTAATGGTTTAAACATTCCTGATGCTTCAGAACTACAATCCCCTACAAGGATTATATATTCTTGTATGGGGTCATATTAGCAGCTAGATTGTCTAACCAGCTTCCCTTATAGGAGCTGACTTCAAGTTATGCTCCTGTCATTAATCTCTCTTAATTTTTGCCATAAATGTCCTGTCCAGTCTTCCTCCACCAACAAAATTCCATCTAAGAATCTTCACTATCAGGCACTATGAGTTCTGACTCTTTAGTTTCAAGGTGGGGTTCTACCACCACTCTGGATTTCACTTTGTTGGTCTCTACCACAAGCTCCTCATGGTTTTCTATACTCTCAAGCTTGGGTTTTTGTTTCTCCAATATTTCTTGAGTAGTTCTTACCAAATTTTGATAAGCTTCAAGATTAGCTGCTTCCATATCTGGAGAAGGATAGTTTTTTCATTTTTTTTCCATGTTTTGACCTGCTTTTAGTCCCACTTGGAAGGCTTCCAAGGCCACATTGATTGGCTCAAAAATTATGTCAACCAAAATTGATCCTCCATATTTTATTGTGGTTTCCTTGATTTCACTCCCTATTTCTTTAACTTTCTCCTGGAAGATTTTCTTGGCTTTTCTCTCAATTTCATCCTTTTGTTTCTGTTTTCTCATCTCATACCTGACTTCTTCTTTTCTTGGTCTATTGAGAGGAATCTTTAGTATTCTCTAATTCGTAAGAGGAGTTATGTTTCTTTTTCTTAGCTTTGGCTCTAGTGATCACCTTGATTGGAACAATAGGTTCACTTCCAAAGAGCTACTCGGTATCATTTGGACTACATTCACCATTGTTTTTCATTTGTTTAATGGATTTTCTGGATAGTCTTCAGGGAAGTGTCCACCTTTTTTGCAACATTGTGTACGAAAAACTTCAACTAGCTTAATGTTCTTGTCAAGTTCTGGGCATTCATTTTTCCAATGATCATGTGCATCACAATTATGGTAGTTTCCAATCCTTGGCTTAATCATGGGTCTTACCATTGGAGGTATAGCACCTTGATTAGCTACAAAGTACACCGATGTAAGCTCTCGTCTAGCATAAGTCACAGGTTCTTCCATTGAAAGTAGATGTGAATTATACCACCCTCCTTCTACCATTACTGTAGATGGACTAGGCTAAACATAAGGTGTAACAAGCAATAGCGTTTGTTCATCCATGAATCCTTTTGAATGCATGTACTTTAGAGGCATTACATTATGTCTGGGGAATGGAAGTTGTTGACCCAACATTGTTTGTGGTTTCTCCATACCAATTGGTGGCCTTTGTGCTGGCACCATATTAGGTTGATATATGTACATGGGTTTTCCTTGTGGTCTCATAGGAACATATTGAACATTTCCATCATATTTGGTTGATAATAGCACTCATTAGTCTCATGGTTGGTCCATTTACCCTCAATAGAGCACCATTTTTGCGGCCTAAATCGGTTTTCCATGTTGAGGTATCCCTTCACTTGGTCCTCTCATAGGTTCTTTTTGCACAATATTCATCTTTTTGTTCATTTTTTTGATCATGTATTCTATGGTTGTAAGTGGTGCTGTATCAACCTTTTCCACTTGTGTTGGTTTTGTGGATGCTGCTTTCTCACTCTGAGTATCCTTAGGGACATCTTCTTCATTGAAAATATCACAATTCTCTCCCAAGTCAATAGCTTCTAATACACACTCTCCTAGGGTTAGATGCTTCTTGCTATACAGTATAGCATGAAGTTATTTGTTTAGCAATCCTTATAGAAACAATGACACTAATATTTCTTTTGTTGGTATATCTAATTTTGGGTATCTTGCAATGTATTGCTTCATCCTAGTTGCACAATCCCTAACAGACTCACCTTGTTTCTGTTTGAAGCTATAGATTTGAGCTACTGTATTATGTTTGATGCCAATTTTGGAACATGCAGATACAAATCCCTAGGCTAATGTATTTAAATCCACAATTGACCTTGGTGGAATGTTTTGAAACCATGTCAAAGTTTTTTCTTCTAATGTCATTCCAAATCCCTCAGATTGAGTGTGGAAATCAAATATGCATTTTTCTCTTAGCACTTGCTTGAAGCTAGGTAAGTAGTCATATGGATCCCCAGATCCATTGTATTTTCCAACCCATTTTTGAAAATTAGCTGGTCTGCCACATCTATTTGACTAAGTTCCAACTCTTCTCACACTCGGTCTTGTCTTGAGTCCTTCAAACCAATCTGTTGGCAATAGTGACTCATGTAGCCCTACACTGGTTCTAATGTCACTCGGTTTCTTCATGATGAGGTAGGTTTGGGTTTTTTAACATTGCTCCAAAAATATCTCTCGTGAACTTCCTCTCTTGGAATATAATCAGGTCCTTGGCCCAATATCCAATCTCTTATAGAGTACCCTTGGTATCTGGTCTGTTCTACCTCCTCATGAATCATTATAACAAAGTTATTGTTATAACAATCCCTAATTAGGTAAGATGGTAGATTTGCGGAACCCTTGTCTTTGATCTTGAATATATAGATGATCTTCATGGGTGTAAATTGCCCTGGCTTGGCATGAGAGGTCCAAAAAATATCCTTGACATTTGTATCCTCCCAAAAATAGACTCCAATCCTAGGATTATCAGTGCTAGGCCGTTCAAGGTTTCAGGTCCACTTGATTGTATCGCTCAAATTCTAAAGTCGGTGGACCTTCTTTTGCTGCCATATCCAAAATTATTGTGTTCACTTCTAACCCCCATTTGTCTATCACATCAAGGATTTCCAATTTCACATACAAGGTCCCGTTTTTATCCACCATATACATTTTTATTTGTTTCTTTGCCCAGATTTCCTTCTCAAACTCTATTTCATGGTCATCAATGCGAATGGCATACTCTTCATTAAGATCCAGTTAAACTTGAGCTTTATGGATATTAGTCTTATAAAAGGTGAGTATGTGCTTATATGGAATTTTTGTTCCGATTCTTGACTGAGTTGAATAGGAAGACATTTCAGATGTGAGTCAGAACAAGTGTCTGGGACTTCTTGAAAGGTAGTACCCAAGTGATCACCTTGCCATTCACACTCATTTTGGCGGATACCCTATAAGTGGTCTCTCCAAATATGTCTTGATTTGCTAGTATACGACCAGATCTAAGGTTCATATAGACTTGTTAAGCCCTAGATGGACTACTTATCTGTGGATTGAATTGTTATCCATTTTTCCACTTGACTTGAATTCAACCCTCTTTAGATCTCAAATTTTCAAGTATCAGGGCTCGCCAACATCCATAGTTTCGGACAAAGATCCTAGAATGACCAGTAATCTCTAAAAGGGTCTCTTTGAGAATCTAGAAGTACATTAAATTTCTCTTTCAGCCTATCATCCACAAACGGATGACCAATTTGAAATAACTAATCTAGCAATCCTTGAATCTACTAAAAGCCTATGTCATGGAAGTAGGTCAACGTTCTCAATTAGATAAGTACCTACCTCTTACAGAGTATGCATACAATGACAATGTAGATACTTCTATGGAGAAAGCACATTTCAGAGTTAAAGAGGGAAGATCCAAAAGTCCCTTATTACTTAAAGTACATGGGAAGATCTTAGTTTTCTGATGGATATAGCCGAGGCTCACAAGATAGGTGTTGGTGTCCATGAGGGCGGTCTATGCTTCGTGTTGCGGCCTTAGCTTAGAATTGTGTCATTCATGGCACTTAGATCAACCAAATCATTGAGGGGGCTATCGGCCATGTCGCATGTGCTTCTGACGGAGGGAAAAAGGAACGGGTTTTTAATTTTTTCTTT
Organism: Adiantum capillus-veneris; assembly: GCF_014529385.1. Taxonomy (NCBI): domain Eukaryota; kingdom Viridiplantae; phylum Streptophyta; class Polypodiopsida; order Polypodiales; family Pteridaceae; genus Adiantum; species Adiantum capillus-veneris. The sequence continues at coordinate 78,303,371 of NC_140953.1, read as the reverse complement.
TTCTTTTGATTTTTTTTAAATCTTTGAAAACCGGCTATCAATAGGTTCACCAATGGAGATCCATGTATCTTCTACAAGTGTGTAGAACCCAATGCTAGAGAGTTGACTACCCATACGAACATTATGCATTCACGTATATAGATGCCCATAGAGTGTAAGTTTTGATGGTAGATAAGTATGGAAGAGAGTACAAACTTGTCAAAACAATTGACCTAGAACGATACATATATCAGGATACTCCGATCACTACCTACTTCCAATCAAATATGATGCCACAACACATATTAGAGAGTATTTCTTTGGTATCATATTGGGAAGACCATTCATGTGTTGGCTCAAAATGGTACAAGACTAGGGCTATAACTATATCTACTTGAGACACAAAGAGGCCACTATGATAATCAATGTCAAAAAGTTATAGTTATAGAGATGTAGAGAAAACCCCGAGTGAAGAATTGAACTCCACAACTGAATAGGAAAAGGAGGTACCTTCTTGGTTGCAGAGCAAAGGGCATATTTGTATGTCCAAAGATGTGTATTGTGGAAGTCTTAGAAAGGATGATTTCATTCTAGAGCGTTCAGTAGAAGATGAAACTTACATTAAGGAACCATTCTAAGAGGAGTTGTTTGAACCCAAAATGTTGATTCCTAGATTTGAAGTGACAGAAGCTTTACTCAAGTTGAGTATCGTGGAATAGAAGGATATTTCCCACATAATCAATTCCCATCATATCAAAGAGAGTCTAATCCTGACAAAAAGCTCAAAGAACATCTTCTTTCAACAACAACACCATCAAAAGCCCCAAAAGCACCTCATGTCAATGCAAAAAAGGAGCAACCAAGCATAGAAAAAAAAGTTAAATCTAAGGTAAACTCTGACATATATCAACCTCACAAGACAAATTTACCTTTGACGAGCCTCCATCCAACATACATAGTAGCCTCAACATCAAGAGCCACAATATCAACAATGCAATGGAGGCCAAAGCAAAAAGTATATCAACCAATTTCCATCACAAAAAATTATCCAAAATAATTTAAAGAGAATCAATCAAGTGCTGGTATCCAAAGGAATAGCAAAGTCAATGACCCAGTTTGGATACATGAAGCACAAGCTCAACCTCAACAACAAAAAGTGATCGGGTGGGTAGCATCAAATGAGTCAATCATTGCTCGGGGATACTTCCAAGGAAACACTAATGTTTGGGCCAAAAAGCCTAAAGTAATAGCTTGTACCCACTCACCTCAACCAAAGAGTTCTACAAAGAACAAGACGTGTTATAAACGCATGACAAACAACTCAACCAGGAGAAAGAACAACTAGAAGAAGCAAAAGCAAAGATCAAAGCAGCAAGCAATGAGTTAGACTCTAGTTAAACTAACAAATAAAGATAGAGGTGAAAGAGCGGATGATTCCATTCAAGCTACGTGAAACACAAGGATTTTATGAAGGTAACACTTAAATATAGTTACCAAAAAACGTAGCTCAACCTGAAACAACAAAGATCAATCAGAGAATAGAGGGCTCGATCCAAAGGCATAAAGTTACAACCAAAAGGCAACAGAAGATAATTACAAATGAGCGTCATGCAACCTTAAGATAGATACCTTGTTTCCAACTACATAAGAAAGGCTTCTACAATGGAAATAATCAGATATGGATACCAAAGCATAGTGTCCATTAACACTAGTTCTGTAATTGGATACTAGTTCCTTCCATGTTTTGGCAATTTATTTGTCAAGCTAAAAGGAAGTTTTTTATACCTTTCTTCTACCATAGGTTGGTTATGAGGGAAAGAAATTTTTTATACCTTTCTTCTACCACAGGTTGGTTATGAGGGAAATAAGTTTTTTATACCTTTCTTCTACCATAGGTTGGTTATGATGGAAAGAAAACACTAGATTTTCTCCATGTCAAAATACAATCCGTATGGATAGAATTTTGGTAAGTTCTAAGTCATAGATCTTAGTAAAATTTCAGGCTGTTTTACCAAAAAAATCATAAAATCCATATATCTTTCTATAGAGATGGCCTTTTTTATGTTTGTTAGAACTTAGTGTTACAAAACAATGGAATGCACTTTAAATACAAGTTTCCAAGTCACACGCAAGACATAATTTCATACTTGAGCACGTACTGAATAAGAGCATAATTTTGGTCTTTCAAAGGTCCCCTCATGGAATTGGGGCTATTCTAGTGCAATTTGAAAATTACAAATGACTTTATATGTTGAAACCAGGAAATTACATATATTTTTGGGCTCCCTAAATCAAATAAATCTCATTTCTTGTAATTGTTGCATAGGAAAGCCCTTCTACTTTCCATCTTGAGTCCTCAATGGAAACGGTAAGCAATGTATCACTTTCTGAACCTCACAGATACATTAAAAACATATTTTTCTTTGTATGCAACAATATGTTTGAAATGGCTATATCAAACACATAGAACTTTCCATTATTTGCACATGAAACTTTCAATTATCTATAAAAAATTGTGAAAAAGACACCTAAAATTTTCTACAAGGTCGCTTCATTTTTTCTTGAGCTTATAAATTTGATTTCTTCAAAATATCAACCACAGTCTTATGAGGGTCAACTTGATGAGTAAAGTTCTTGATCATAGTAGATTTTAAAATGCAAGCTTATATTTTTAAAAGACCCTCTAGCTAAGCATATTAAGAGGGTTTTCTTAAATAAAACGTCTAATGCAAGTAGCATTTAATTTAAATTTATAAAAAAAAAACACTTAAGTGTCCTATTTTGGTACCAAACTAGTGTTAAGACATCAAGAAAGAGGAGCAATTGCAAAAGACGGTCACACACAGACCAAAGACAAGGTGGGTTCCAAAAACGTTTGTGAAAACTCATGTGAAAACTCAAACACAAAGAACCCACACATAGTTTCAACCACTTCTCATGGGAGATAAACCAAAGGCTCCACATCAAGGAAAATTTGGACTCACAAAGGATCCTTATAAGGAGTTTGACTTCCTCTCTCATGTCCAAAACGGGTGTGCAGTAAATTTTTTGCAAATCAACTCTAAACTTGGTGGAGATTGGACAATTAGAATCTACTCTTCAAGATCTTTCTATTGATATCGAGCACGCCACAAGATTCTTCATATTTTGAAAGATTTTATTTTTAATTCTATAGATTCTAGACGGAGTTGTCATATCACAAGAGAATAAAAAATAGAATCTTTCAAAATATGAAGAATCTCATGGCGTGCTATATATCAATAGAAAGAGCATTAAGAGTAGATACTAATTGTCCAATCTCCGCCAAGTTTAGAGTTGATTTGCAAAAAATTTACCGCACACCCGTTTTGGACATGAGAGAGGAAGTCAAACTCCTTGTAAGGCCCCTTTGTGAGTCCAAATTTTCCCTAATGCTCATGAGTCTCTATAATACCTAAAGAACTTGTTTCAAAAAGTAGTGACAACAAACAACAAGAAAGTCAAGAGGAGTTGAAGTATTCCAACCTAATAGACAAAATGGTGGAATCCATAGACCAACACAATGGAAGAGGCCTAAATCTCCAAAACTTATAGATTTGGGTTACTGGCCTTGAATAGGTAATTCCAATTCGCCATTAAAATAAATGGCATAAAAAGTTGGGTAGATAAGCCAATAAATGAGCAGAGCGTTAGTCCCAAAGCTTCAAGTAAATATCTTTGTTGTTTAAGCATATTAGCTATTCTAGGTACTGCTCAAGGAGGAAGAGTTAAGCATAATTATGTTGTGTCGCATGCTCATATAGGTGAGCATAAGTGTCAAAGTCTAGGTACATCAAGTCTGGTGAAGTGAAGGAGGAAGTCCAAAAGACACTCGCGCACTCAACACATCGAGGTAGGATGGGAGAAGCTTCTATATCAAAAACCCTTCTTGGAAATGTGGAAGCTATTGCAATGTCCTTTGATGTCCCATGTACTATATTTTTTCCTTGAAAAACCCATCAACTCCATCTCTTACACTACATGATTTTTCTTGATTATTTTTTTTGCATGCATATAGAGTGTCCCATAATTGGCACATGCATTAGGCACTCTTCCTTTGTTACTCACAAGCACTCACATTGCATGGCAGGTACTTCAAGTTCAACGATTCCAGTAAGAGAGTATACCAAAGGCACTTTTCTCCCACAGGATTTTTTCCCTTTGGTCATCCAAGTTTTAGACCCTTATCTAGAAACCCTCATCATCTTCTTCTTGTATATATTCCTTCTACATCAGCAATAAGGAAATGGATACCCAAATGAATCATCAACAACTTGTGCAAGATTTACAGATCCCAACATACTTATCAAGAGCATCTCTTATGTGTAAGGGTGACAAAAAATCTCGATAAAAAAATGGGACAACAACAAAGCTTCATCAAACAAGGGCAAGATGAAGAATGACATACAAAGCCAAATGACAAGAAATGACAACTTCAACAAGTGAGCTATCCACAACAACCATATGTAGCTCACAAAGTGCTTCAACATTGGATACCTATTGCAAAAAACTCAAGTTGCAGTGGAGCTTGAAAGCAAACCCACTATAAAGACCACGCCACAAAGAGGATCAATTCTACAAACTCAGACACATTAAAATCCATCTTCACGGTGGCCAAGACTGACAACAAAGAGGCAAATGTGCAACAAGTAGAAGAGTTTCCTTGATAGTCAAAGCTCAAATCACGTTTCAACAACATGTTAGATATGAATCACTCAAGGAAGGTGGGAGTGTCATCAATGACAAATCTCTAACGAAGAAGGCTTATCTTGGGAAGAAGAAAGAGCTTTGTGAAAGGAGGCTTATCTTGGGAAGAAGAAAGAGATTTGTTGTATGCTCAAGCGACTATGAACGTCCAACTTGTAAAAATCAACTTTTTTAATGATTTGGTAATTTGTTTTTAATTTTGAAACTTACATTGTGTTTCTCTTTCCTTACATTTTCATTCAAGTATAAGCATTGTCAATTTTGTTGTGGCGCTATAGTGAGCTTTAAATTGCAAATCTTAGTACTTAAATCACTATTTTTTGACGTTTTGACCATAGAAGAGTGTTCATAGACCATAGGGCAACATTTTTGGTATGTTTTGTTGTAAGGCCTTTTTCATGATGGATTGTGATTTTGCTACCTTGTCGAATTGGGACCATACTTGGTAGGCTAGTGCCCCTAGGTTTCCTAGACATCCTCTTGAAGTTTTGTTGCATTTCAAATTCATTTGAGTGTCAACATAGCGTGATGACCTAGAGAGGTGAGAAAGGACATAAGAAGATTTCCGTGATTATTGAGTGATTGATTTGCTTGTTGAGTTTTTGTCTTAGCTTGCTAGGTTCACTTCTTGATGTTGACAACCTCATAGAGTCTCCATGCAAGAAAGCCATGCTATAGATGTGTGTCACGACAGCCCGCTAGCAAAACTAGTGATGCCAAAATTTGCTTAGTATGAGCCATGTGGCAGCGGTTGGTGTCAACTCATGCCATTTTGCACAAAATTCATATGGTTGAGTTTCCCATGGCAAGGAGATCCTATGGTAGCCATGCACTTGTAGTTTGGCAACCTGGACTTTGCGAGGGAAATTCCTAGGAACTTGGGCTCTTTCTTGTTTTTGCTAAGTTTTGGGTATCCGTTTGAGGTGGACATAGCTTTATTAGGATCCTCTAAAGGTGTGCTTCCTGTTGGTATGCTCTGTTCTTGTTTTGGTGTCAGGTGTCAAGTGGCAGCTATCGCGGTAGCTATCACTCTGACTTGTTGTTGATGTGGGTCATACCATTGCATTTCCCATGCTTTGGGGATTCTTTTCATGCCCTCCACCTCTCATTTGGACTTTTCTACTTTGTGCAGTGCTCAAGTTTCTATGTGAGGTTCCTAGACACTGTTATTGTGTTTTTGGTGAGTGGGTTAATTTTTCAACATGTATGCACATGTTCTATAAGGAGTATAGAACTCATTGCTAATTGCACTCCCCATGGAAATGCCTGATTTGTGTGTATAGGCTCTCCTTAAGACACACATGCTTGCTTGCTTGCTCTCTCCAGCAAAGCCGCTATGTGGAAATGAATAGAAAATCCCCCTAAGGTAGTATATGTGCCTAGTGCTTCCAAAATCCCGGTTTCCTTTTTGATTCATCATTCCCTATGCATACCATAGATTTTTGATGGATCTTTCACTTTTGTGTTTGGACCTTGTATGTCCTAGATACAACAAGTTTACCTTTTAGGCCATAGCTGTATTTAGGTCAAAATTTGACGTCTTCTATTTGCTTCCAGTATTTTTTTATGAGTTCCTTCTGCTATGGAATTCTATTGTTTGGCTTTAGATTCTCCATTTCTTTTTTGGATTTTCTGCTAGATTTTTTGAGAGAAAATCCTAAAAAGATACTTTAAAAACTACGATAATTCCAAATTTAGAAAAATCAAGCCAAAATTAAACAGAATTAGGTAAATTATTCTCGTCTTCAAAAAATAAGCTTTCTGCTAGGTACAAAATGTTTTAAGCCATCATTGGTCTATTTTTGTGCTTTTTCTCAAATTTCAACCAAGGTTTATCATATTTTTAGAAACAAAATAGGAAAAGCTTTTATGTATGAAGTATATACAAGAATATGGGGTTACTTTGGCCCTAACATGACTTGATCCTCCTTTAGTTACTTTGCAGGCTTAGCATTTTTTAGAAAGATCAAATCGCAATAAAGTGCAACAAGGTTTAAACAATTGTAAAATAGTGACTCGTAATATATATAAAACCTTTTGATTGAGTTTTTCCATGTATTTGGTCATGTCTCCCCCCTCCCATGTTTGAGTCCTCCTTGACAAATTAGAAATTATGGGCTCAAGGTGGGTGGGGCCATATTTTTGGGTCCATATAGCTCTGTTGGAGTATTGCAACATATGCTTTCATAGGCATCTGAAAAAAATCAACAAGATGGATTTTGTTGTCAACTTGCTTAGGTTATTTTGACTACCATACTTGGTTGTTTTGCATTGGATTTTCCTGCCTATGGATAAGATGGTTGTCTTGTGTTTTTACCATTGGAATCTAGATCCAAAGCTGCTTTTTTTGTGCTCGGCATAACTCTTTGGCTATCCAGACTTGCTTTGCTGACTTGGTTGGCCGTTGATTTTTGAGTGTTGCTTGGTTGGTTTATTTGGTCTTGTAGAGAAATTTAACTTACTACGCTTCGGAATCCAAATAAACTCTTGTGTTTTCTGAGCTTGAACCCACTTCTTTGGTAACCATATTTGTGTGATAGATGCAGGGGTATTCCGTACGAGTATGTGAAATGATACCGAAGTCTTTGTCGGCTTTTGGTTATTGAGTGATTCTTTTGCATGTATTTCATCTTTCCTAACCCAAAATTGCTTTGTTTTGAGCTATTGCTTTGGTAGTCGTCTCTCTCTTTTGTTTTGTCCGATTTTTTGTTGGTGATGGTGTGAATAAAAATCCATTGCATGGTTTTTGTAGGCAAGGGTTTTTTACCCTTGTCAGTAGTCTTTTCCATTGATGGATTTGGTTCTGTTGCTTTGGTCAATGGAATTGTTTGCTTCTTTGTTTCATTCTAAATTTGTACCAGATCGTACTTCCAATCTATTTGAACATGGTACATCCTTTTCCATGGCTGTCCTAGCAATAGTTTGTATTGATTTTGATGGTCTTCTACCACATAGAATCTGCGTGGGTAGACATATTGATTTTATCATTTACCCTAAGAATGCTTTTATTTGATGGTTAGTATAGCTTTTCATTTCCTGTGATATTGTTTGAAGTTCTTCTTCTTGACCAATTTGTTTATACAAGCTGAGGGAAATGATATTTCCTTGGGCTCCTGTTGTTCGGGTAAAGGTGTTGCGCCTTTTCTCGGGGCTAGACATCCGATGTTTAGCCACCCACCCACCATTTGTACATATCCTTATTCTCTGTATATGAAGAATAAGGAGCTCCTAACTCACACTTCATGAGGTTACTCCACCCACACCATCTCGTGCTTCCCCCCTTCCTCGTATGCACAACACCACACCACGCATGAACACATTTGTGCACACGTAAACTCATAAGTGGTATCAAAGCCAGTTGGGAAAATTTGCAAAGCAAGCAAATTGAAGAGCATTGCAAGCAGAAGCAACGGGCTCACTAGGTCAACTGTGAGTAGAGGAGAGGATTGGGTAGTGCAGAGTCGGCATTTTTCATGGTCGTGTGCACTTGGCTGTAACCCAAAAGGAGTAAAACAAGCACTTGAATGCCTTAAGTGCAAGCAAACAGGGTGTGCTCAAGAAGAAAATCAAGCAGCACTGTCTGCTGCAGGCAGTAGCAAGCATAGATTGGGGCGCACACACACACAGTCTCCCTATACAATCAGCACGGCAACCCTAAGTCTTGTGTTACAACATTTTGAAATTGTCAGTGCAACGCTTGTTTGAGTGACACACACACACCCAAGCAGAGAAATGCTTTGGAGCTTGTCAGTTTTTGGATAAAGAATCATTTTTAAAATAAATCTGACATTACACACTATACTGTGTGCAAGAGTCCAATCCCGCCAAGCCCTTGACCCCCCCACCCCCTAAATCCTTGACCCTGCTCTCATACACACCTCGACAAGAGGAGGGAGAGAGGTGAGAGAGAGAGAGAGAGAGAGAGAGAGAGAGAGAGAGAGAGAGAGAGAGAGAGAGAGAGAGAGAGAGAGAGAGAGAGCGAGAGAGAGAGAGAGAGAGAGAGAGAGAGAGAGAGAGAGAGAGAGAGAGAGAGAGAGAAGAGAGAAAAGCCATCAATATATTGAGAGTGTGTGTGTGTGTGTGTGTGTGTGAGAGAGAGAGAGAGAGAGAGAGAGAGAGAGAGAGAGAGAGAGAGAGAGAGAGAGAGAGAGAGAGAAAAGCCATCAATATATTGAGAGTGTGTGTGTGTGAGAGAGAGAGAGAGTTGTGAGAGAGAGTGTGAGCATGTGTGCGAGAGAGGGAGCAAGAATTTACGCTTTGACTGGGACACTTTGGCATCGGTGTTTTGGTGTTACAACACCGTATTTTCACCTCAACACCGACTCTTAGTGATTCTTTGACTTTCACATCAGTGTATCAATTTTTGGCACTGATTTGGCGACTTCGGCTTTAGTGTTCTTCTCTAATTTTGCATCGGCTTGGCCTTGGCAGTAGTCAGTTGTCACAGTTGGCATGAGAACGACATTGGACAATTAGATGATTAGTTTATTTTGGCACTATTTGTGGCTATTCGGCTAGCGGGTTCGGTAGCGGCGGACGTGACATCACATTCCTTTCCTTGGCTTCTTGATCTTGACAGGAGGAGATAGAGAGAGAGGGGTATTGGCTCTCCTCTAGCCATCCACAACAGCCCAAAATGTATCTACAATTAGATTTTTTAGTTCAACGGTTTTTCCAATGTTTTGGCTTGACGGCCACACACATTCTGATATGACTCCGATGTGCCATGTTTGCATTTTTTTTCCAAGCACGTAGCTCTCAGCGGTGTTTTTGGGGGGTTTATTGTAATTGGGTGTGGTGCTAGTTTCAATGGTTTTTCTCACAAGTCGCACAGTCTTTGCAGTGCAGCTTATGTGGAACATACAATGCTCATGTACGATTGTGTGGAGAATTCTAGAGAGATTTTGGCATGTGGTGATGGCATGCTTTCCTTGAGTGTACCTCTGGAAAATATGTCTATGGATACAACAATTTCTCCACAGTGGTTACTAGATAGTGATGCTGCTTTCCATGTCACACCATGTTGTGAGTGGTTTAACACATTTTCTAGTGGGAGTTTTGGCTATGTGCACTTGGTGGATGGTTTGGTGTTTGACAAAACATTTGTTTATCTTTGCCGAGTGGTGCATCATAAACACTATGACATGTGTGCTATGTTCCTCAATTGATATAGAGCTTGATCCCAGTGAGATAGTTAGAAGACTTTGGTTGTTAATACTGCTTAGAGAGCAGTCTTTCTAGATGCATTGTGGTTCATTAGTGATTGCCAGACGATCCTGCAGCGGCTTGCTATATCTTATGCATGTGTCTGAGATTTGAGATGGTGTAGTCTTGATTTTATTGCAAGCATTCTTTGAGGGAGAGGTGAGATGTGTCTTCTTCGTGGGTGAGCTCCACCATTCTCATAAGATAGAGCATTTAGCTCTGTAGGACGTGTGAGTAGACTTTGTAGAGACAGAGGTAGAGAAACAGTCCTCTAGTGAGACACAGTGGGTGCTGTCAGAGTTTGTGCACATAGAGGTAGAGGGGTAGTGCCCTAGAGACATAGACAAATATGAGAGACATGGAGTTCTTTGATATGCTCATGTTAGAGGCTGATGAATTGGTACTAGGACACACATTTTTGCCTATGGGTGAGAGGGTTATAGCTATCCCAATGTTGATGTTGACACATCCATATGTGATGGGTAGTCCTGATGATATAGTGATTTTAGATAGCACATAGGAGGTGAGCACAACTAGGTTTGCACAAATTTTGCCAGCGTTCAATAATCTCATGTTTGACTTGTTAGTGTCGAGGTCCGATCTAGCAGCTGCAATGGGAGCATTTGCAGCAAGGGCTATTAGTCATGTGATGACTGACACTAGCATGATGCATAGTGGATTTTTTTACACTATACAGAGGCTTTTATGGGATTTTCATGCAAGCTCTAGCGTGGTTACGCATGTTCCTCTACCACCAGATCCAATACAACTGTGTGTAGATCAATAGAGTGAGCTAGTGGACATAGGTTGAGAGAGTCTCTCACCTAGTTTGTTGTACATACTAGTAGTTTAGTTAGTAGGTCTCACTTATTAGTGCATCACCTTTAAGTGGGAGTTTGTTGGGTTAAAAACACTGCACCTTTGTCTGCGACCGAACGTCTCGTATCCAGCTGCCTGTACATAACCTTATTCTTTGTATATGAAGAATACGGAGATCCTCACTCACACTTCTTGAGGTTGCTCCACCCATGCCATCTCGTGCTTCTCATCTTCTCCGCACGCACCGCATGCATCCGCATACGCACGCAATCACACTTGTGTGCAAGTAGAGTGGTCGTTTCAGCTTGGTTGTTACCAGTCTTGACTTTGATCTAGTGGATCTAGTCTATCTTCTTTTGAATTCGTGTAGGAAATGGTGTTTGATCCTGCCACACTTCTTGAGGTTGCTCCACCCATGCCATCTCGTGCTTCTCATCTTCTCCGCACGCACCGCATGCATCCGCATACGCACGCAATCACACTTGTGTGCAAGTAGAGTGGTCGTTTCAGCTTGGTTGTTACCAGTCTTGACTTTGATCTAGTGGATCTAGTCTATCTTCTTTGAATTCGTGTATGGAAATGGTGTTGATCCGCAACGGTCTCCCATGTTGTTGTTGTTGTCTTAGAAGACTTTGTTTAGCCATTTGTTCCTGAGCTTTTTCGTATGCTTCTTTCATGATCCGTTGCTTTTCTTTTCCTTGTTGTTTCTTGTTATGGATTGGTTGTAGAATTTCCTGGGTTAGTGGTAGATATTGCATCCACTAATCTAGTTAGGAATTTCTTCTCCATCTAATTTCGTATTATTGATGGCACCACTTGGTGAAAAACATTTGATCACAAAGGGTCCCATTCCTTGCCTTTTGAGTTTCTTAAACATGTTTTTTTAGGATATACACCAAGACTTAATACCCTGAGATAAATTATTTTGACCGCACATGCTTGCCAAAGAACTCCTTTTAGAAATTGTACAGTGGTTTGGCATACACCTTCTGTGTGGATTTTGCTTCAACCCATTTCATGAGATAGTCCGTGGGAACAATGATATATTGGGCATGGGATTTGTAAGAGGGTGGTGAGATTGGTCCCACAAATTCTAGACCCCATTTTCTCCCATCGTTGACCGTAATGGAATCTTATCTGTGTTTATAGGTACTTTGGTATGTTGGCAATCATGGCACCGTTTAACATACTCATCAACATCCATGTGCAATGTAGGCCACCATATTCTTGCTATTAGGACAATTACAGTTGTCTTATCTCCTAAGAAATGGCCTCCACTAATTTCTCTATGGGTTTTCTCTAAGATAGACAGATATTCATATTCATAGCCTATATTTTGAGTTGGTTATCTTTCCATTTCTTGTATATTTAGTTTTCAACCAATGTGAAGTCTTGAGCTTCCAATTCAATGGCTCTTTGTCTTGGTCTTGTGATATTTTATTAGGGAATGTTCTTGCTGTTAGGTAATCAACCATATATTGACTCCATTGAGGGGAAACTACAGTCTGAAACAATGTGGCACAATTGAGAACATAACTATGTACATCCGCATGCATCTTTGGCCAATACACTTCCAGTTTCTTTAAGCATTGGTGTGTTTTCTTTTGAGAGAAATGGAAGGCTATATCCTGTATATGGGCTTTTATGAGATATCACTGATATTCTTTTGGACTAATGCATAGTCGTATATTCCTTCAGAGCCTAGATGGTACAAGCATCCACCTACAAAGTTGAAATTTTTCTGCTTGCCTGATTGTTTATCGCTTATGGGTTTGTTGAGCCTTATCAAACTCGCCACCGTAAGTCAAAAGATTAATTATCTCTTGAGAACACTTCGGAACCATCTTGATATTAAGGAGGTAAGCATGAAGTATATCATGGTGCACTCCTTTGAGTGCTTTGCCATTGGGTAATCTAGAGAGATGATCTACTCTAAGATGTGTTTTCCCCTATTTTACCACAATCGTAAAATCAAACTCAAGAAGTATGATGAACCAACAAACAACTCGTCTTGTACTGCAAGGTTTGTTTACTAGATAAGAGGGCTTGGTGATATGTGAAGAAGAAAAATTTGTTGGCCAGATAATAATGCATAAATTTTGTTACGGCATATATTATTCCTAACCCTTCTTGTTTTGTGGTTGTGTAATTGTTTTCGCACTGTATAGTTGTTGACTAGCATAGAAGATCAGGAAATCCATTGTTCCTTCTCCTGGTTGAGCCAAGATATAGAGGCAATAAAAAATTCCGAGCCATCTATGTGACCATGGAATATTTTATCCCAATTTGGTGCTTTAAGTATTGGTGCTGATATAAGTGCATCGTTAAGTTTTGTGAATGACTCCTCACACTCTTTTGTCCAACCAAAGACAACTATCAACCTATACAAGGGATGTGCGTTGTACTCATCGAGGACCTTTAGTCTTAGATTAGGTTGTTGGAGTGGTTGATAGCCTAGACTATGTAAGAATCTCAGGCTTGACACTCATTTCAAAAGAAAAACAAGAAAAAATAGTGTTGGTGGACACTTCCCACTACCATTTACTAAATTGACTAGTAGTAGGGTAAGTAGACATCGAGGAGGATTTTTGACCTATTCCACTCTCTAAATTGTCACCAATGAAGTGCTTCACAAAGTTAGATTTTAGGTACAAAACTTGTGAGATGAGTTCAAGCGACTAAGAAATGACATCTCTGGTCGACATTGATTATGGAAAAGTTGTTGGTGAGTAAAAAATCAACTTTAACTAAAATTTCAAGGTTAAGCTAAAAATGGGATTATTATCTCCTCTGTGTTAAATCACGTATATGGTAAAATCTAACTTCAAAATTCACACTCCTAGAATCCACTTGTAGTGATGCTAATAAGAAAAACTTAAAATTATCCACCAAGCTCATGCTTGGTGCAAAAATTCATAGAAGAAATTATGCACAATTATGCACCGAGAATTTGACTGATGATGTCCTTGACAAAGTATCATGCATCGTAAGAAGCCTTGGTATTGTCCATATTCTTGATCTTGGAGCCCTTAAGGCCCAATTGGAGAGACAATTTTGTTAGTGTTTGTGTATTGAATGTCTTAGAGTAATGTATGACAGACTGTTGAAGCAAGGAACCCAATCACACCAATTCGAAGATGCCTACAAAACCGTTTTTTCCCTTACTCATTTATTTTCCGCCTAAGCCGGAGTTGTAAATCCTGACTCGAAAGAGTCTGATTATTTCTAAACCATTTTGTACTTAATGAAGAGGCTAGGTGACGGAGCGCATCACATTTTTCGAAGCAACTATCCCCCTTTCTAGCCAAAAACTCAATTTTCTACCTTAGGTATATAAGCCAAAGGTTGTAATTATTAAGGAGATCTGTTATTACTTTGGAGCTCACATATTGAAAGGTACAACAACCCTAGCATGATCCCTAATCATGTTTCTTCCTCATGATCTTGGCATCATGTACATGTTCAATGTGCTATGTTTGAGTGTGTGTGCGCAACGCAATGAGCAATTTTAGCTCTAGGTTTCCTAGTGTGTTTAAGTGTGTTTTGAGTTTTTTATGGTGTTTTAAGTGAAACTAAGCATGTACAATGATAAGTAGGCATGAGGAGGATCCAAACAATCCCTCATTTGAAATTTTTGGTGAAGTTGAGAGGTGACAACAATGTTGCTCACCTATCCGACTCTGACTTTTGCCGATTTTGGTGCTGGGAACCTATTGTCTATAGCCTAGAGACCCCCAATCTCAAGTTTCATCTCATTTGGATATCAATTGACCATTCTACGACCATTTGAGTGTTAGTTAGATTGCACAAGAGACTTAGTCATTTTCTACTTAGTTGCTTCCTTGCTTGAGAGTGACAACTCTCTCCTCAATGCTTTGCTATTTGGCCATTGCATTCGGTGTTTCCATGCACTAGTTGGATCATCTATATCCTCAGATGGATATATTTAAGTTTTTTAAGTTTTTGCCACGTTGCATTGTCCAATCATGACGGTCCACCAACATTGGCGTCGTTGCCAAAAACGTAGAACTTACACTAGCAGAGGAGGTTTCAGTGAGGTTCTTCTTTACTCATGCCCAAGTGTTATAGTTCATTACATTTAGCTTTAGGTAGGAGAGTCATTAAGTCATGCTCATTTCTCAGGTAGATTGAAGCATTGCACATTCTCTTTTGGTCACCTTGTAGGTTATGATGACCTTAGTTGTTGGTTTTAGTGCATTAAGTCCGCGCTTTGAGTCTTGTTGTAAATTATGTTTGGTAAGAGATTGTGGTTATCATGGATTAGATTCAAAAAATATTTTATCATCTTCCCTGCTATCACTTCTTTTTACTTTGTTTTGTTTTACATTTGTGTTGTTTAGATTAGGTGTAGGAGTAGTAGTTAGGTTAACATTACATTTTAGTGTTGCCTGGACGAGCCAAAGCTGCTTTTGAATGCCGTATGATGACTTTTGACGATAAAAGTTACTAGATAGGCCATAAATGTGCATAATTAAAAAACAGAATGTGTTTGAGAAATTCTTGCTTGTACACTTGCGTGCACTCTAGTAGAGCATATTTGGAAATTTTGGTTAATGTTTGAGTCATCAATTGAGCTAAAACAGATTTTGCAGTAAGTGTCTAAGTCGGACTTGAAACTTTCGACAAAGGCTAGAAAGTGATCAAAACACTTCATACAGGGTGTCATTGGGAAGCCCTAGAGGTAAGGAAACCACAAAAAGTGACCAGGCTAAAATAGACCTTAGTGTAATCTACCATGGTTTCTACCACCTGTCACTTTTTCACACCAAGGAATACCCTCCCAGCAAGATCCTTAGACTCCATACTTTCCAAGTCCACTTTATACAAGTCAAAAAGTTTAAAAAATGGGTGAAATTAGCCAAATTGCTTAAGTAACCAGGCCCAAGGAGTTAACTTGACTTTTGACAGGTCGAAACCCAAAAGTGAAAGTGACACATAGGTGCAAAAGACCATACAAGTGATTGGGAAGCAATTGAAAGTGCAAGACGTCAAAAATCTCACAAAATCTAGCTATTGTGGTAGTTTAGATCTATGCCAGTCTTGGACCAAGTTGGTATCATTTGATTCCTAGCAATGAAAGATCCCAAATATACCTTCCTTGACTCATTTGGAGCAATAAAAGCCCCTCTAATCACTTAAAATTTGAATGTCAAAAGACAACCTTTGATAATTGACCCAACAAGCATAAAAAAGTATCAAAACAATTAATACAGGGTGTCAAAAGCTTCACGAAGTAGAGACCAACTTGTAGGAATTGACTAGCCTCGAAAAGCTTACCAATGTCAGCTATACTGTTGTTGTTGTCATTCTAGTCCACCTACGAAATTTGACCCTATCAACCTATAAGCCATAGACTTGCCAAGATTCCAAAAATACCCAAAATTATTTGCAAAGGTCTTGAAAAGATTAGGCTTTGATTTGTCAAATTGTTGACCTAGGTTTCAAAAATTTTGCACATTTTGAAATTTGGTAAATATTTTGGAGAGAAATTTGGACTAATCACTTAGAAGGCCAAGAGTCAAATTGCTTGATCTTGTGTATACAGGTATCAAGGTTACCAAGAGAAAAATCCACACAAAGAGCTAGCAGACCTCACAAGTAAGAAGTTGGGATTTTGCAAAAGTGTATCTGTCTTTTTTTCACGTATTTGAGATCTGGCATGTATCTTTTGAGAGAAGGTACAGTAACAACAGACCAAGGGAGTCTAGTATCAATAGATGAAAGTGTAAACTAAGCCAATATATTTCCCTTAGCTCTAATCATAGAAGAGGGCAGTGATACTGATACATCTTTTGATAAACCATATCATTGGTGGATGGCGAGCCAACAATTAGGACGTTTCCAACTAGAAGGGACTATGGGAGGTAGCACCTCCCAAACCCTTTTGATCACATTGAAATACATGAAAATCTTCCTAAAGGGAACAAACGCCCATGTAGCAATAGTGTATGTAGATGCTAGAGGAAAACAATGCATCTTTATAGAAGAACGGCCTGCTAAAGGATTAGAAATAATCCTAGTAAACAAAAATGGTGATAGGTTTCACGATAAAGAGGGAAACCACTACCTCATTGTCAGATACCCAAAAAATTACAATCGGTATGGAGATAACAAGGCAAAGGGAAGATGGTTATGGAGACCCAAGAACTACCTCCTAGACTTAACCTTCCTAAAGCCTTTTACATTCATGATAAGAGAGTGCCGAGCCGTTTAGACGAGCTCCTAGAGCATCTTGCAAACCACATTTTAGAGCACCAACTTACCATCTTAGGCACTTTTATTGTCATCCAAATTAGCCCTCCTTGGAGGCCCCCACAACCCAAAAAATGCCTTAAGCATACATTTCTGTTAGCCCTTGATTGCCTAAGCCTTTATACTTGATTTAATGCTGGGTTTCCACACCTATAGGCATCCATATCCTCACATACATTTCTTATTGGCTCGAACCAACTTGTACCAACATCAAATCTGGGGAGCTAATGAAAATCTTAATGGTGCCCTTTAGGGTTTTCACCATATAAATTCTCTCTTTCTCCTTGGGTGGTCGCATTGATGGTTCCTTTAGCCAGCACAAAACAAAGTGTCATCTCCTATGTTTTTGGGTACCAAGTACTCCAAAAATCTGAGATATTTGAGGAGCCACCCTTTTCTCCATTTTGGCTGGGAGTCCACGATCTTCTTTGTAGCTTCTAGGTCTTTGACATCCCCATCGTACACTGGCTCCGTTTATTTAGCTTCAATTCTTTTCTTTATTGTAAGGACTTTGTACTTTAGGAGTGGCTAGGGGAGTAATGGTTGTATCCACTCTTCCTTAATCACATTTTAGGCCAGCCCTTGGATCTATTATCCGATGATCATCAAGAAATACATCTTCTTCATTAGCTACCACCATGTTTCTTACCGATGGTCTGGGGAGTGGGCATGATAGTGGAACTTGGTGTCCATACTTAGTGTTGGACACTTACTTGAGGAGGTCTCCAATGGCTGGCCAAAGGTCTCCATTGTGGCACGGGTGAAGATTGTACCAGCCCTGGTACTCCAGGTGGTGAGTGCATTTTTGGTAATCTTCTCTATGTATCTTGGCGCATAAAATTTTCTTCACCCTTCTCTTTGTCCTTTGTAGCCCATGGTGGGATAAAGGTGCCATATACAGCCTCAAACGCACCCTCAGATGATTATCCAGCTTTGAGGAGGTCTCCATAAGTGCATCTTTTGGCCTCTTTTTTCTCTTCTGGTGTCGATTGAGCCTCATATTTCTTCTTAGGTAAATACTTCTTTTGAGATGCTGAGGATTTAGGGCTGGGAGGTTGAGAGGTAGGCCCTAGGCAAGGTTTTGGTGGTAGGGTACTTGCTCCTTGCTCACTGTCTTTGTCCTCCTTCACTTGTGTTTTGGGCATCTCTTTCAACTTTCTTTTGATAATATTGGACCTCTTTGATAGTGAAAGTCTCTAAATTTTGTTGTTCAATTACTCTCTCAAATTTTTCATAAGCTTGAATGTAGTGATCAAACTAATCTTCTAGCGGTCTTGATGAGCTCACCCCAATCTTTGCTGGGTCTAGCACCCAATACTCCTTGAAGTACCCTTTTAGAGCTCATTCAGCCTTGAATTGCACGATCAATCTCTTGATTCAAGCTACCCTTTGATTGGTTGTTTCTTTTGACTTTTGCTCCTTTTCCATCACCATTTTCCTAGTTCTTTAGATTTTTCCTCATGTACTGGATCTAGCTTTCTCCTAAGCCGTGTCACGGTAGGTGGTGCTACTGGAGGTTCATCTTTGGTGTCTTCTTTGAGTCTCCACTCATTCTGGGTTGGTGGATCTAGCCACCATCCTCTTGCTCCAATGGCTTCCTATGTGGTCTTTGTCACAACTTTGCCATTTATGATGTACTTTGGTTTGTCCATGCCCATTTTGGCTACTTCCTCATGTAGGTACTAGGCATAATTGATTCCCTTGGACATGTTGCTTTGCAATGCCCATGTGATGGTGGTAGCTAGTGCATGTGGTAGTTTTCTATACTTCTGTGGCCGCTTGTTTCATACATGAAAGTATTAGTTGTATAGCTTGTAGATCTTTGCCGCCCTTGGATCCTAGGTATTCAAAGGTGGGGTTGGCTTTCTTGTGAGAGTAGACCTTCACTTCATCTCCTCTTTATCTAACTCAGCTATCAACATTGTGTAGCTCTAAAACCTCAGCAATGATCTGAGGTGTGATCATCACTTTAGTCTTCTGGCCATCTAAAGCAATAATCACTGCTTTGCCATCTTTTTTAATGGAGATGGGTAGCTCATAGACTCTTTTGTATCCACACTTGCTGGTTACATGGCAACAAAGTTGTGCAAGTCAGCTCTCTCCAACTAGGTGAAGGTTTACTCCTTATTGATATAGTCCATGATTTCTCATGGATTCATGGGGATATCCACGATGTCTCCTTGTGGGTCTTTGAATGTACCTCTGTAAATTGTCAAACCTTCCTTTGCTAGAGTTCCTTCATCCACCCAATCCTTTGCTAGCTTTAGTGTCTCATTGGTGATTGTATATGGATGTGTTGTTGCAATTATATCTAGTTAGGAAAGTCTCTTCTTCTTTGCAGGACATTTGTTGGCTTCCATTGATCCTATGTGCACTCCAATTCCAAAAGTTAGCGTCTTTCACAAAATCTGGCAATTCATGAGCTTCTAGCCATCCAAATGACTTCAAAATTGAAACATAAGCTTATCAGGTCCCAAGGGTGCAGTGCATGTGGCCAAAAGTGCATTTTGGGTGCAGATTCATGTTGTGAGACATCATACACATATATTGTCCAGGTGTTCAGAATGAGGTGATTTTTCATATGTGCATAGCTCATATCATTTACATCATGGATATATACATGGATTTCAATTTGGATGTCATTTGGGCAAGCTGTGACCATTAGAACTCCTTTCATGCTTTGAAATTGGATATAGCTTAGTTTTAAGCAAGTGAGTTTCAAATGGGATGAAACTTGGTATATGCTCTCACAATCATGTAATACATGCTTAGAATAGGTCAAATTAGGTTTCAGGTCCATATCTAGGCCAGGGGGAAATCATATGCGTATGATATCTTCTTTGTCAAAAGGGGCTCAAACTTGTATCAAAGCTAGGTTCTAGCTTCACATAGGCTCATGTGGTATCAAAAATTGATTTTGAAATTTTCTCATGTGTTTGAAGAAAAAAAATAGGTATACGTATTCAAAGTTCCAAAACTTGGGTTTTAGCTTGGCATAGGCTCATGTGGTATCAAAAATTGATTTTGAAATGTTCTCATGTGTTTGAAGCCAAAAAATAGGTATAGGGATTCAAAGTTCCAAAACTTGGGTTTGAATGGGTATAAAGAATTGAAACTTGATGGAATTTGAGCTCTAACCTAAGAATGATAGGATGATGGCATTGAAAGTGAGAAAACCCCACAAATTGCTCATTTTGGCCTCTCGAGACATCATATGCGTATGATGTCTCTTTTGAGATTTTTGGCCCAAACTTGATCTGTAGGATCCCCAGGTGATGGTTAGCTCTCTCATCATCTCAGATTTTGATTTGGAGGTGGATTCATGTGGCCGAGGCCATAGATTGTGTCCTAGGCCAGGATTTTCCATACTTGGGCTCCAAGTGGACACAACCTTGCTCAAACTGGTCCAAATTGAATGCATGGCCTTTATACTATGTGGTGAACATGCTGATAATGAAAAAATGTTTCCTTTGGCATTTATATGAGTGAGTAGACATTATATGTTGTTAGCGTGCAAACAATAAGGAAAACAAGAACCTCTATAGCCTTTCACACACCACACCGTCGAAAGGAAACACCATAAAGCTGCGGAAAACACCTATGTCGACCACATGTAAAGTCGGGTGAGAAATAGCCCTAACCCAAAACATGATTAAAAGAGATGAAAATCAAAACCATAAAGATGAATCTCATGTCGTGTAGACCTTCGTAGAGTACCCATATGCTTGATTCCGACAAAAGACGAGAGAGTTACCAGCTTTCGAAGTTGGGGTATCTCTCAAAAGCTCCAAAAAAGCTAGTCTCTGTAAGCAAAAAAGGTGTGCAAAGAATTGTATCTATTAAAAAGTGGATTTTTTTTACTCTTATCCCAAAGTATTTTCTCTCTCCTCTTAGCCGACATGGTTCTCTCCTTAGACACCCATTAATTGGTGCAATTTTGGCCTTTTTTGGGTGAAAAATGAGCTATCGGTGACCATTTGACCAAGGAATGGGGTGAGGGCAAGTGTTTGGGGACCAAAAAAATGGCCAGGTGCCTGTCAAGGCAGTGGGTGTTAGGAAATAAGACGTAGCTAAATAGATAATTGAGTAGATTACTTAATGGAGAGAGACAGATTTATATACACGAGATTATAAAGTAGAGAGAGAGAGAGAGAGTACACATGATATACGTGGTTCACCCAATGTGGGCTACATCCACAGGAAAGCAGCCACTCAATGCCTTTAGTACTTCAAAACAAGAAGTAGTTTACAAAGGCATTATACCCTTAATGGAGCTCCCGCCTTGCTTCACTCCCAACACCTCACACTCACCTTGTTGCATCAACTTCACACTATGAAATGTGTGTAGAAATGGCCTCCTTTTATAGGCCAAAAGGGCTGCCCTCTCTTATGAGAGACAGCCATGTGTAGTCGCCCTTGTGCGAATAAGGCCAAATCGGACCCTCCAATCCGCCCATGTGTGGCCGCCCTTGAGAAGACAAGTCCGCTTTTGAATTCGGCCACCGGCCACCGGCCATTGACTTCCGACCACCGGCCATCGGCCATTGACTACCGGCCAACTGACCGGTTGTTTTGCGACCACTTTCCGGCCGCCGTCCGACCATAATATTCCGGCGAAAAAAAAGTCTCGGGGGCCTCCGCCCCCGAGGCCTTTAAAGTTGCCCCTGATTCTTGTCCGTGAAAATTTTGGTTCCAGTGAGTGATTTTTCTTCACGCATGATGGCTTCTCCTCATAATGGGGGCCTTACAAATGTGCGCTTTTACCACAGAAAATTACAAGGGTAAATCAGGCTCCATACTTAACAATCTCCCACTTGGAGTCTGATCTCCAAACCAAACCTGTGACTGCTTTGCATTCTGGCTTCTTATCCTTGAATGCCGATTGAAGATGAGCAAAAGCTCAACTTCTCCTTGTTGACCACCTTTGTAAACATGTCTGCAGGATTTTCACTTGTATGCACCTTTCCTAGCTTTAGTTGTCCCTCTTCCAAAAGAGTGCGTATGAAGTGATATCTCACCTCAATGTGCTTTGTCCTTGAATGAAAGGCTGAGTTCTTCGCAAGATGGATAGCGCTTTGGCTATCACTGTACAAGACACAATTGTCTTGTTTGAATCCAAGCTCTTCGAAGAATCTGTGAAGCCACAGAATTTCTTTTCTTGCCTCCGTCATTGCTACATACTCTGCTTTTGTGGTAGAAAGTGAAACCACTTTCTGCAGCTTTGAAGCCTAGCTTATTGCTGTGCCTCCAACCGTGAACACATAGCCAGTAGTGCTCCTTCGAGTCTCTTTGTCACCTGCCATATCTGCATCAGCATACCCTTCTAGAAAAATATCAGTTCCTCCAAAATACAAAGCATTTGTTGTTGTCCCTTTTAGATACCTAAGTATCCACTTCAGAGATTGCCAATGCTCTTTACCTGGGTTGTCCATGAACCTACTCACAACTCCCACTGCATGTGCAATGTCTGGCCTTGTCTAGACCATAGCATACATTAGAGAACCTACCGCTGCAGCATATGAAACTTTAGACATATAGGCTATCTCCTCTTGTGTCATTGGACACATATCCTTCATTAGTTTAAAATGACCAGCCAAAGGTGTAGAAACTGGTTTTGCATTTTGCATTGCAAACCTTTCTAGTACCTTCTTGATGTAATCTTCTTGAGATAGCTTTATTGTCTTCTTCGTCCTGTCCCTTGATATTTTCATACCAAGTATCCTCTTTGCAGCACCTAAATCTTTCATTGAAAAAGATTTGGACAGCTCCTCTTTTAGGTCTTTGATGTCCTGCATGTTAGCACTTGCAATCAACATGTCATCAATATACAACATTAGGATGATGAATTTCCCATCTCCCAAATTCTCCGTGTAGACGCAGTGATCCGAGTTGCATCTTGTGAATCCATGATCCAACATCCATCGATCAAACTTCAAGTACCATTGTCTTGATGCTTGCTTTAAACCATACAAGCTCTTCTTTAATCTGCAAACCATTTTCTCCTTACCTTTTACTTCATACCCCTTTGGTTGAAGCATGTAGATTTCCTCCTCTAAGTCACCGTGAGGGAATGCCGTATTTACATCCATTTGCTCGAGATTTAGATCATGAGCAGCCACAAGGCTTAAGACAAGCCTAATTGAGTTCATTTTTACAACACGAGAAAATATTTCATTGAAGTCAATACCTTTCTTTTGAGAAAAACCTTTTACCACAAGCCTAGACTTGTACCTTTTCTCTCCACCTTCTTCTTCCTTTAGCTTGTACACCCATTTGTTTTGAAGTGCCCGCTTACCTTTAGGCAACTCAACCAACTCCCATGTTTGGTTGCGATATAGTGAGTCCATCTCCACTTGCATGCTCTTCGTCCATTCTTCTTTGGATTCATGTTGCATAGCTTCTTCATATGATTCCGGCTCTCCAGAATCTGAGATCAAGAGATGGTTGAAGGAACGAAAAAATCTTTCTGGAGGTCTACTTGCTCTTGTAGATCTTCGGGGAATAGGTTGAGGCTCCTCATTTGGTTGACGTTGTTGCACATTGTCACCGTTTGCAGTCCTTGAGTCTTCACCGTCCTCAAGCTCCATGTACTCATCACCTGTTTCTTTTGTTTGTTTTCTTTCCAAGTAATCTTTGTACATATTTTGTTCGTTAAAAATTACATCCCTACTCCTTAATATTTTACCATCTTCAGGATTCCATAGGCGATACCCAAAGTCTCCTTCTCCATAGCCAATGAAGAAACACTTTTTGGACTTTGCATCTAACTTTGATCTTAGGCTTCTATCTATGTGCATGAAAGCCTCACACCCAAACACTTTGAGAAATGCATAATTCACCGGTTTACCTGTCCATGCCTCTTCTGGAACTCCCCTATCCAATGCCGTTGAGGGTGACCGATTGATTAAGTACACAGACGTACTTACAGCTTCCGCCCAAAGCTCAAGCGGTAGGCCTGCATGTAGCCGCATGCTTCGTGCTCGTTCCATGATTGTCCTGTTCAGCCTTTCCCAAATCCCATTTTGTTGAGGTGTGCTTGGGGTTTTCCTTTGCCTCCGAATGCCATTGCTAGCACAAAAGCTTTCAAAAGCTTGGCTGCAATATTCGCCTCCATTGTCGGATCTGAGGCATTTAACCTTGGTACCTGTTTCATTCTCCACAAAGGCTTTCCACCTTTGAAATATGGAAAATACATCGGATTTATTCTTCATGACATAAACCCATGTTTTTCTAGTCGCATCGTCTATGAATGTTACATAGTACAATGAGCCACCAAGTGATGGTGTACTTGCAGGACCCCAAACATCAGAATGAACCAACTCAAGTTTTTTATTTTTTCTTTCATTTCCTGATTTTTGAAATTTTACCCTCTTTTGTTTACCATAAACACAATCTTCAGAGAACTCTAAGTCCACTTCTTTCAAACCTGGTAGAAGCTTCTTTGTTTGAAGGATTTGCATTCCTTTGGCACTCATATTCCCAAGTCGGTAGTGCCACACCGCACTGTCAACTTCTGTAGTTGCTGCACAAGCTGAAGGTTGTGTGCTAACAGTACACAAGTAAAGTGTACCAACTTTTTCACCCTTGGCAACCACCAAAGATCCCTTTGAGATCTTCCACCGTTTGTTTCCGAATGCAATGTTGTGACCTTCATCGTCCAATTGTCCTGTAGAGATCAAATTTTTGTGAAGAGAAGGAACATGCCTAACATCTTTAAGCTTCCATTCATTTCCGTTAGCAGTTTTGACAGAAACTGTACCTTTGCTGACAATCTCACAAGCTTCATCATCTCCCAAGTATACATACCCAAAATTACCTTTGGTGTAGTCTTGGAAATGTTGCTTGTGTGGTGTCGCATGGAATGAAGCCCCGGAATCTACTATCCAGGAATTAGACACATTGTCTAATGAGAGAATTAGAGCATCTTGCTCTACTTTACCTGCCACATTGGCCTCCGATGTTGTCTTGTTGTCTTAAGACTCTGTCTCCTTCTTCTTCTTGGACCAACAATCCTTCTTGACGTGGCCCTTCTTGCCGTAGTTCCAACATTCAAGAACTGACTTTGTGCGTGACTTGCTCCGCCTTGAGCGATCACGACCCTTTTGGTTTTTGAACCTCTCCTTAAGCCTTCCTCTTGTTTCCACTGATAGTGCAGCACTTGATGATTCTCTTGTGCTTATCCTTCACATTTCCTCGCTTAGGAGAACACCCACAACATCATCAAACTTAAGAGTATTTGTGCTAGAGATAGAATTACTTACAGCCATCACAAGGCTGTCCCAACTATCCGGTAGAGATGATAGTATAAGGAGAGCTCGCACTTCGTCATCGAAATTGATTTTCACTGATCGAAGTTGACTTATGTTTGTGTTAAATTCATTTAGGTGTTCTGCAGCTGAACCATTCTCTGCCATCTTTAGATTGAACAAGCGCTTCATAAGAAATACCTTATCGGATGCCGATGGTTTCTCGTAGAAGTCGTCAAGTGACTTCATCAAGTCCTCCGTGGTCTTCATCTCCGAAACATTGAAGGCCACCGTTGACGCCAAGCTTAACCGGATTATTCCCAGTGCCTTTCGATCAAGGACAATCCATGCTTCATCTGCCATTGTTGCGGGCTTCTTCGCAAGACCGCCTAGTGGCAAATAGAGGTCCTTCTGGTAGAGATAGTCTTTGATCTGCATCTTCCAATGTTGGTAGCTTTTGCCGTTGAACTTATCAATCTTGAGCTTCCCTTCCTCCACCATAACTCCCACTCAATTCAAGGAATCCTTTCCTTGAGATAATTTAGCTACGAGCAAACCTGCTTTGATACTAGTTGTTAGGAAATAAGACGTAGCTAAATAGATAATTGAGTAGATTACTTAATGGAGAGAGACAGATTTATATACACGAGATTATAAAGTATAGAGAGAGAGAGAGAGAGAGTACACACGATATACGTGGTTCACCCAATGTGGGCTACATCCACGGGAAAGCAGCCACTCAATGGCTTTAGTACTTCAAAACAAGAAGTAGTTTACAAAGGGATTATACCCTTAATGGAGCTCCCGCCTTGCTTCACTCTCACCACCTCACACTCACCTTGTTGCATCAACTTCACACTATGAAATGTGTGTAGAAATGGCCTCCTTTTATAGGCCAAAAGGGCTGCCCTCTCTTATGAGAGACAACCATGTGTAGCCGCCCTTGTGCGAATAAGTCCAAATCGGACCCTCCAATCCGCCCATGTGTGGCCGCCCTTGAGAAGACAAGTCCACTTTTGAATTCGGCCACCGGCCACCGGCCATTGACTTCCAACCACCGACCACCAGCCATTGACTTCCGACCACCGGCCATCGGCCATTGACTACCGGCCACCGGCCAACCGACCGGTTGTTTTCCGACCACTTTCCGGCCGCCGTCCGGCCATAATATTCTGGCAAAAAAGAATATTCTGGCGATTAAAGTTGCCCCTGATTCTTGTTCCTGAAAATTTTGGTTTCCGATGAATGATTTTCCTTCACGCATGATGGCTTTTCCTCATAATGGGGGCCTTACAAATGTGCGCTTTTACCACAGAAAATTACAAGGGTAAATCAGTCTCCATACTTAACAGTGGGAACTCAAAATGGGTGCCCTTTCCTCCCCCAAATTCCACAAACCCTCATGGGCTAGGCAAGTGAGCTCCATTTGCTCCTTTGATACAACCTTAGGGGGTACCCACTCCCCCCCTTATACCCTCCAATTTCCATTTTCTCCCCCCCATATGTGGGATTACTCCATTGCCACTTGGAAACTCTCCCTAAGCTTCCCAACTTCCCCAGTAATTCCCAGCTTCTCCCAAAGCATGAGAGGACTTCCTGGACAATTTTCCCAGAGGCATACCTTGCTGCTCCGGTCACCGAATGACGCATCGTAACACATGGCTCAAAGCCCATCACCTCCGCTATCTCCAGAAATATAAAACTTCAGCATTTCTAATCTTATACCCCCAAGTTGGCATAGTTTCCCTTATCACATGCACTTGTAATCACCTTCTAAGTTGAGACGGCCCGCTTCGGATGCTCATAACTCATGATGTACAAGTCCGTTTCACACAATATAAAGCACGACTAAAAACACTTATTAAAAACCATAACTTGGAATCGCGAACAACCCAAAACATCATCATTCAATCTTAACAAAATCACACCTTTTTACATGAAGTTTTACAAGGCCACTTTCAAAACTTGCAAGGTTATGTACACATATATATACGAGGCTAGTGGGCAAGATTTTTAGCATGAATTAGTGACTTTATGCTCATCCAAAAAATGCTTGACATAGCTTTTCAACTCCCCCTAGCCTGCTTAGTCATTCATGACAAACAGAGGTCCATAAGGTGAACAACTGTTGCATTTCATCTCCAGAAACATCATCCGCATTTTCAGATGTCTCCACATTGTCTCCTTGTATTGATAGCATTTTGTCAGTCACAATTTTCATCAAATGTGCCAGATATTTCTTCAATCTATAGTGATTGACATAATATTTATGTTGTGCACAACTCAAATTAGCTAACTGATATGTGCCATTATCAAACTTCTTGACAACAGTAAAAGGAGCTTCCCATTTAATTTGAAATTTGGTATGAAAGGTATTTTCCAGCTTACTATTGTAGCGCAACACCAAATCACCCTTCTCAATTTTCTTGTCCTCCACGCATTCATTGGCTTTTAGTTGAGCCTTCTTTGATACCTCCTCATAGTAGCTCAAAGCTAAAACTCTGTCCAATTGCAAACATTGTAAATCCAACAACCTTTTCTGCCACGCATTTGTTTGCTCCTCATCTTCCAATGACAAAAACATGAGAGCAAGAATTTCCACTTCAATTGGCAATAAAGCTTCCTTTCCATAAACCAAGTGATAAGGGGAAAATCTTGTGCTCGTTTTAATAGCAGTTCTATAAGCCCATATCGCACAAGGAAACTCTGAATCCCAAGTCTTCCCATGTGTCTGAGTCATCTTTCTCAAGATCTTTACCAACTCTCCATTGAACCTTTCATTAAGACCATTGCATTGTGGATAATAGGGAGAACTGTACCTATGTTGTATATTGAGCTTTTTGCATAAGAAATCATACAGTTCTCCTCTAAATCCTGGCCCTCTATCAGAAAGTAGCTCTAGTGGCACACCAAATTTGAAACATATGTACTCATAAACAGATTTTCCCATCTCTTTACTGGTAATATTTTTGACATCCTTGGCTTCTGCCCATCGTGACAAATAATCCACTACGGTCAAGATGTAAGCATTTCTTCTGCTAGTCATAGGTATGGGTCCAATAGAGACCCCATTTCGCAAACACATTAAAAGCTAGCATTATCTTTTTCAATTTAGGCTTCAAACTTCTCTTTCCCATCCTTTGACAAGGCAAACACGACTTGCACCAATGATTAACATCCCATTGAATACTCGGCCATATGTAACCTTCTTGCAAGATCTTATGCAACATGATCTCCATAGCAAAATGGCCTTGACAAGACCCCTCATGCTTTTCTTCCAAGATTTTGTAAATTTCCTCTTTCCAAGGTACACAACGCAAAACCAAATCACCTCCTTTCATGTGAATCACATCATCAAGAATTTTGTATTTACTGGCTTTTCTTACGAACGCATACTTTCTAGAAGACAGTAAACATTCATGTAGAACACCTATCAATAGAAAATCCACTTCCTTTGATAAGATTTCCGTCCAATGATATAAAGGGGTATCCGCCTTTACCACAAACACACAAGTAGTCATCTCTTGGGCAGGGCAGCATCATGAGCTTCTTCATTTAGAGACATCTCAATATGCTGCAAACTCCATGCTTCAAGCTTTTTGAGCAATGCTTACACTTTGAAGCATACATTTTTAGTTTGGGGTTTTAATTATTCTTCCATACTCCCAAAACTTGCTTCACAATCAACAAAGCATCTCCTTTGATTTGCAAGCGTTTAATTCCCAATTTTAAGCAAAGATGCAAACCACCTCAAGAGCCATGTATTTTGCTTCATTGTTACTTTTGGCATCAAGTTTTAGCCCTTGCTTCCTCATAATCTTTCCTTGTGCATCATAAATAACAATGCCTCCTGAAGCAGCATCATGACTTCTTCAATAAGAACCATCAAAATATTATAGTGAAGCATTAGGGATGGCAAGAGTCCCAACTTTCTTCGTTCGCACCACCTCTTCTTTAACCAAAACCAGAGTATCCTTATAAGTGAGAAGATCTTCCAAGGTAGCCCTAGTACTTTCCTCCACCAAAAAGGTGAACTGAAACACGTGAAGCTCAATAACCCATTTCATCACAGTTTTGATATATTTGAATTATTGAACAGCTGCGGAAGTAATGAATAACTGGTGAGGAAAGTGAATGAATTTTGCAGTAAGTAGTGCCTGAATCGTCTGCAAGCATAAACCATACTGGTCATCACCAATTCAATTTCCAAAAAATCTCTTTCATGAGGAGTCTTTAATCTGCTAGCATAATGAACAAGCTTCATATATTGAGATTCCTTCCCCCTTTGCAATAACATAGCCCCGATAGCATCATCTTCCAATGATGGGTTAACATAGAACTCCTTTTTCCAATCAGGAGCCTGCATAATGGGGAGTGTACTCAAAACCTCTTTTACTCTGTCAAAAACCTTGTCACAGTCATGAGACCATTCTAAAGGATCATTCTTGATTGTTTGCTGCAATGAATATAATAGCTGTGATGCCAATGGTATGAAGCGAGATAGATATTTAACTTTTTGTATGAAATTGGCCAACTGTCTAGTATCTTTTGGAGATGATAGTAACAACAAAGCTTCTACTTTCTTTAGATATGCCTCAATCCCATTTCTGAAATAACATGCCCAAGAAGCTTCACACATGGCTGTACCAAATGACATTTTTTAGGGTTTAGCTGACCCGCGCATTCATCATACCTTGCAAAAGTCATTTCAAGCTTTTGAACATGCTCTTTTTGTCAACTTTATACACAGAAATCATCTATGAAAAACTTTCCAAGGAACGGGGTAAGGACCCAATTTACTTTTCTTTCAAAGGCTCTTCGCCCATTTGTTAACCCAAAAGGAAGGCAACAAAAGCAGAAACAACCCCATGGTGTGATAAAAGTAGTCTTTTTCCGGTCTTCAAGAGCAAGGATAAGCTAAAAGTATCCTGATACCCATCACAGACACTGTATCTCTCAAAACCAACCACTGCATCTAAAAATTGATCAATAAAAGGCAAAGGGTAAGGATCTTTCTTGGTCACCGCATTTAGTGACTTGTAATCAACACAAACTTTCCAACACCCATCTTTCTTTGGGGTGACTACTACAGGGCTCACCCATTCAGCATTATCCATTGGCACAATGAACCCTGCATCCAAAAGCTTATCCACTTCTTCCTTTAAAGCATTCATATGTTCCTTACCCATCCTTCTTAATTTCTACTCTATTGGCTTTGCCCCTTCAACTATCTCAAGTTTCATAGGATCCCCAACAAAACCCCTTATTTCCTGATATGAGGTAATGAAAAGATATGGAAACTTGTCCAACATTGCTAAGTAATCCCTTCTTTCTCCTTGTGTCAAATCAATACTCAACATATTTTGAATCAACTCTTTCTTCACTGGTAGTTCCTGTTTAGGTTGCATTAACTCTTCAAGTTTCTCTAAACGGTTTGAAGCATTTATATTCGCTGATATTTGCAACACTTCACTAATTTCTTTTTGTTTCTCATCCAACAACAAGAATGAAACTTCACCCTCATCCATGGAACTCAAAATAGTGCCACTTTTTGAGTCTTCAGAACTATCATCACTGGTAGTTTGAACTCATCATTCACACTCACATCTTCAAGTGCCATAGGCTGTCTGGTAGTCATATCAAACACTCTCTTTTCACCCTTCTTGTCATGCACACCAATTGTGCCCTTGCGCCAATCTTACACGGCACCCACAGCTCTTAACCAAGGTTGTCCCAAAATGAGAGGGAAGACTCCCAAACCAGCTGGCATAACATAAAAGTTTACCATAACTTTCACGTTAAAGACTTTGACTTCCAAATTTTTTATCATTCCCAAATATTTCACTTTGTGCATGGTTTGCTAGTCGAATCCGAAACCTAGAGCTTCCGCAAGTAATGAGACCCAGTCTCTTGACACACCGAAACTTGAGCACCTCCATTAATGTAGGCTGCTCCCATGCCCACACCTTTGTGCCGAGCGTTCACCAAAGGACAGATGTTGGGTAACTATCCCACAGACAACACTCTGAATTGTCCATGCTTTGGCTCTTTGTCTGGATTCACTAATGACTTCCATTGCATTTTAAGTTTGGGCACCATATTCATCAACTTCCAAAAGTACAATCTACTTTCCTCCTAATCAGGTCTTCCTTTAAACTACTGTAGGCTGTTTGGCCTTCTCCCAACGATTAATTCACCACTTCAAATTTTCTAAGAGGCTTCGTCTTTCTCTTGGCTTTCCCATCTTCACCCTATTTCTCCTTACCTTTCTTTTTGCTAGGCCTTGGTGCTGCATAGCCTTCCCTCTCTCTTTTGCCTACTAGCATCACATCTGCTTCTTTCTTTTTGACTTGGATAATGCCCCCATGAGAGGATGAGTCTTGATTTTCATGTCTAGTGCTTTGATCTCCCCGTATATCTAATGCATAATCATTAGCTCTGTTTTGAATCTACTAAGGAAGTGGAAACATATCCCCTCCCATCCTTGTTGGCTTTGGACAATAAGTGCTTATGTGACCAAGATCACCACAATTATAACAAGTATGAATGAACCTCCTTTGTGGCTCAAAACCACCTTGTCTACAACCCGCATTAGCATTAGGATGAGCTTCACATGCTTGAGCCATCCCTAAACCACGTCCACCTCCACCACCAAGAACACTAAGTTGTAATTCCTGCATCATGGTCATCATATCTTGCATATTTTGTTACAACTGTTTGGTATTAGCAGCCCTTTGAACAGGTTGGCCTCCAGTTTCTGCCTGATTCTCCTCCTTTTGACTACCATTATTTTTCTTAGGAACCGCTTTCCCGTATTCATTATGCCTTTGAGATTTCCATTCTTTCTCTCTGGCAATGGTGATAGCCTCCTCGAATGTGGTGGGCCTTTTCAACTCAACTTTGAACTTCAAACTTTCTTTTAGGTTTGCCACAAAATGGTCCTTCTTTAACATGAATGGAGGGATCTTGTTTCCCAAATCCCGGGTCCATTGATCCCATAAATGGGTGAACAGCATGAAAAAATCATCAACACTTTTATTAGCCCTCTGAGTGTACCCCAAAATTTCATGCCAAACTTCATCAGGTACTTCAACGGATCGATATTGTGCCAATAAAGCTTGCTTCACACGATTACAGTCCAAAATCACCACTAGACTTTGTGTTTGCATCAAATCCTCAAAATTGTGTAACCAAACTTTTGCCTCATCCTGTAAACTATATTGTAGCAATTGCAACAATATAGCTTGGTCTAGTATATTGCACAGTAAGCAATTCACTTCCAACTTTTCATTAAACATCTGTGCGTTTTCATAAGGCAATTCATGAAAATGTGGGAACTCATTTTCCATGTTTGAGTGCCATAAAAACACTTACATGTGATGTCCAAAACTCAAGGGATGTTGATGGATCGCTCCAATACCTAATCCACCTCACACTGGGTAACCCGGCCCCCAATTCTTGGCTTCACAAAATCTCACAACCCTCCAAATACTGCAATCCAATTATACAACCTCCTCAATGATGTCCACAATTTTCACATACATAGGAAGTTGTCCATAAGGACCCACATCCCTTTTACATTCGCTGCCTACAGAATAGACATATTTCACACGAATTGGAGCATAGGAGCACTTGCTTCTCCGTGGGGGTACCAAAACAATGTTAGCGTGCAAACAAGAACCTCTATAGCCTTGCACATACCACACTGTCGAAAGGAAACACCATAAGGTTGGGGAAAACACCTATGTCGAACACTTGTAAAGTCGGGCAAGAAAAAACCCTAACCCAAACCAGGATTAAAATTGATGAAAACCAAGACCATAAAGATGAATCTCGTGTTGTGTATACATCTGTAGAGTACCCATATGCTTGATTCCAACAACAGATGAGAGAGTTACAAGCTTTCGAAGTTGGGGTATCTCTCAAAAGCTCCAAAAAAGCTAGTCTCTGTAAGCAAAAAAGGTGTGCAGAGAATTGCATCTATTAAAAAGGGGATTTTTTGACTCTTATCCCAAAGGATTTTCTCTCTCCTCTTAGCTGACATGGTTCTCTCCTTAGGCACCTTTTAATTGGTCCAATTTTGGCCTTTTTCGGGTGAAAAATGAGATGTCGGTGACCATTTGACCAAGGAATGGGGTGGGGGCAAGTGTCCAGGGACCAAAAAAATGGTCAGGTGCCTGTCCAAGCAGTGGGAACTTAAAATGTGCACCCTTTCCTCCCCAAGGTCCACGAGCCGTCATGGGCTAGGCAAGTGAGCTCCATTAATTCCTTTGATACAACCTTAGGGGGTACCCACTTCCCCCTTATACCCTCCAATTTCCACTTTCTCCCTCCCATGTGGGATTACTCCATTGCCACTTGGAAACTCTCCCCAAGCTTCATAACTTCCCCAAAAATTCCCAGTTTCTCCCAAAGCATGAGAGGACTTCTCGGACAATTTCGCCCGAGGTATACCTTGTTGCTACGGTCACCGAATGACTCACTGTAACAAGCGGCTCGAAACCCATCACCTCGACTATCTGCAAAAATATAAAACTTTAGCATTTCTAATCTGAGACCCCCAAGTTGGCCTAGTTTTCCTTCTCGCATGCACTCATAATGACCTTCTAAGTTGAGACCGCCCGCTTCGGATGCTCATAACTCAGGATGTACAAGTCCGATTCACAAGCTATAAAGCACAGCTGAAAACACTTATTAAAAACCATATTTTGGAGTCTCAAACAACCCAAAACATCAACATTCGAGCTTGGAAAAATCACACCTTTGTACATGAATTTTTGCAAGGCCACTTTCAAAACTTGCCGGGCTATGTACACATATATACACGAGGCTAGTGGGCAAGTTTTTTAGCATGAATCGGTGACTTTTTGCTCATCCAAAAAATGCCTAACAACGTGTATGATGTCTGTTGATCCAAAACTGCTTGAAACTCATTGGATAAGATATGTATAGCATGTGCATGGTGCCTATATCCTCAAATTTGAAATTGATCTTGTGCTAATGTAGGCCATGTAATGTGGCCCTATATGCATACTCAATCAATGCATGGGAAAAATCAATGCTACACAAGAGGACGGTATAAGCAATGTGCTTGTTGAAATTCGATGTTGAGGTTTCCTATTAAGTCAGTACCAACAGGATAGCGATGAAATAACAATCGTTCTAAGTGTGACGCTCGCTATTTGATTGACCATGGATGCTTTGGTACTTTTGATTTGTGTTGCCAATTTTTTTGACAGTCTTTTTTGAATCCCAAGATCCACATATGGCATTTGTATTGGCCTTTGTTTAATTACCCAAATTTGAGTGTGGTCTTTTAGAGCTTTCCATAATTGCTTGGGTACCCAAATTTGTTTCACATATTTTCTTTGGTGATAGGGCTAAGGTTCGGAATGGATCTGAGGGGTTTATTTACGGAAGGGATTTCTTTGTTGTGCCGCTTTGGAATCCAGATTTGTGTTGGATGACCTTGTGCAACAATCAACTTCTTTGGTATCCATACCTCATTGTACTTTTTTTTACCACCAAAAACCTTGGCTAAGGTATAAAAGCCAATTTTTGTCAATTTTTTATAAGTTTTGGATAATAGAAACACAGTGTGAGCTAATGATGCTCACTTCTCTCCTTCTTGCACTTCCTACTCCCTCCCCAATTGTCACATTGTAGTCGTGTCTGTTGTGTTGCAACCGCAAGTAAGAGCTCTATGCATTGATGTAAGCATTTCATGGTATTTCGTAGCTTTTGGCGTCGCCAACCCGCGGCCTAATTTCATCATAAGTAGGAGTTTAAGCTTCAAAACATAAACTAAGTATATGCGGGGTGAACGGGTGGTGGTAATACGTGTGGTGGTCTCCACCTGGCTGTGCTATCTTATAGCCCCACCCTAGCGTACACACTGTCCGGCCGTGCTGTTGGCCTTTCCCATGGGACCCATGTCCTTACATTACCCCCCCCCCCCTTGGAGAATCGTTTTCGTCCACGAAAACGAATGTAAAAAAACGTTTCTTAAGTTTTCCCATGTAGAACCTTCTTCAAGTCTATCTAGCCATTTTACCAACACCTGTTGTCTGGTGCAAAGCTCATGAGAATGAGAAATCTTTTTGAGCTCATGAGGGATGCTTGGAGGTCCGTTAAGGTCAACTAACTCACCTATGTCAATGAAATTATCATTTTGTTCTAGCTGTTTTTGTAAATGGCTAACATAAAAAACAGGATGAACTCGTGAGTGCTCTGGAAGAGCTAACTTATAGGCCCCTTGAACTATACGTTTGAGAATGGTAAACGGTCCACGCTAGCGTGGTGAAAGTTTAGCAACTTTTCTCATCTTCAGACTTTCTGAATGCTCTAAAACTTTGAGGAAAACCTTGTCTCCTTCTTTGAAAGTAGCAAGACGACGATGCTCATCTGCGTACTTCTTATATTGATCTTGAGCTTGCTTAACCTTTTATCAAGAAACTTGAAGCATGTCAAAATGGGCTTGGAGAAAATCCTTCGCTTGTTGTATCTTCCCCTTAGCCAACCCTACCGTAACGGGTGATCTAGGTTGAAATCGATACAAAAGCATAAATGGACTAAACCCTGTAGTCACATGCTTTGAACTATTATAAGAAAATTCTAATATAGGTAAGTAGTCTTCCCAATTGGTTTGCTTCTTGCTAGCATACGCTCGTAGCATATCCTCTAGCACTTGATTAGCTCTTTCTGTTTGACCATCCGTTTTTGGATGATCAGCCGTACTTAGATTAAGTTTAGTTTCCAACTTTTGGGGCACAGCTCTCCAGAAGTGATTATTGAACTTTTTATCTCTATCACTAATGATACTAGCTGGAAGACCGTAGAGTTTATATATATGCTCTACAAATAGCCATGCTAATTCCGGTGTCTTGACCGTAGTCTTAGTGGGAATGAATTGACCCATCTTGTTGAGACGGTCTACAATCACCCATATGGCATCATGGCCACGATTTGTAGTAGGTAGTCCTACTACCAAATCCATAGAGATACTCTCCCACTTACCTTGTGGAATCTCCAAAGGATGTACAAAGCCACCTACCTTGATACACTCTGCCTATTAACTTGGCACTGTTGGCAGTTTAATACATACTCTTGAACATCATGATGTAAGCCCGGCCAATAAAATCGCCGTCTAACGAGGGAATACATCTTACAAATACGTGTATCCTAACACTCAAATAAGATTTGGCACCTGAGTATGTTGGCACACATACTCTACCTTTGTGGAGTAAGTAGCCATAATCAATGGAAAATTTCTTCCATCGCTTAAGATCTTCTTGAGTAGGGGTGGAGCTCTCTGTGTTGGAATTTTTATCTGCACGTGCAAAGACATATTGATCTGGCTGTACAGAGACATGTGAGTGTGAGGGATCCCTTTTTAAAACTACATTCCACACTTTAGCATATGATTGGTCTTGTGCACACTTGCCACGTAATGACTCTAAAAGTCCACTCTTTATATTCATGAAAGCAAGTGAATTAATCTGAGGCATCCAACTTAGTGCTTCCGCTTCTACATTATATCGCCCCTTGCAATATCGTAGCTTACAATCATAATCTTGAAGGATTTTGGCCCATCTAGATTTACGGCCCTTCAAGCTCGTTTGAGTAGTAAACCATTTGATACTCCCATGGTCAAAAACTACTTCAAACTCGGCACCATATAAATAGTGTTGCAACTTTTGTAAAGCGTGAATTATGGCCTAGAGCTCTCTCTCATAGAGAGAATAATCTTGTTGAGCTCTATCTAAATTTTTACTTTCAAAGGCTGTAGGTCTTCCCTCCTAGAGAAGTATCACACCAATTGCTTTATCACTAGCATTAGTCTCTACCACAAACGGCTTAAGTGCGGCGACGATTTCTAGGATGGGAGTAGTGACTATAGCTACCTTGAGCTATTTGAAACTGCATTTTTGGGCTTCTTTCCAAGAAAAGATCTTACCTTTTGCTTTAAGTTGATCCATAATAGGAACAACAATTTTGGCATGATCACGGATATACTATCGATAAAATTCAGCCATGCCTAAAAATATTTGAAGCTCTTGTGTTGGGATGTGGCCATTGAAGAATGGCAGCGACCTTTTTAGTGTCCATTTGAAGCCATAATAAGAGGTCACATGACCAAGTTAATGTATCTCTATTTTAAAGAAATCACACTTTCTTTGCTTAGCATACGGTATGTGAGCTCGTAGCTATTCGAACACTAATTGTAGGAGTTCCATGTGTTCATCTTCACTCTTACTGTAAATGAGAATGTCATCAAGTAAAACGACAACAAATTCTCCAAGATAGGGACGTAAAACACTATCCATGAGTATCATAAATGTAGCTGGAGCATTGGTTACACCAAAAGGCATGACCAAAATTTCAAAATGTCCGAACCGTGTTCTAAAGGCAGTATCTATCTTTGTATATTATCTTGCCCCATGGAGTTGATCAAACAACTCATCCAGTCGAGGTAGAGGATACTTGTTCTTGATGGTTATCGCATTTAATCCATGATAATCTACACACATGCGCATAGTACCATCTTTTTTTTTTACCAATAGAGTTGGTGATGCCCAAGGCAAAGTGCTAGGTCTAATGAAACCACAAGCGAGGTAGTCAGTCAACTGACTCTCAACCTCCTTGGCTTCTTTAGCACTCATACGATAAGGTGGTTTACTCATCGGCTTAGTGCCTGGCAGGACATCTATGTCATGCTGCATATTACGTGTAGGGTGTAAACTCAGTGGTAAATCACTTGAGACCACATCACTATACTCCGACAGTAAGTGAGTTAGCTTTTTCCATACAAAAGGAGAAAGTAATATAGAGTTATGCTGGGATGGAGAATCTTGTAATTCATGTAATGTTTGTTGTACAACAGTTACACATTGCTCTATAGAATTAAAATTGAGAGCACTTTGCTCGTTAGATTTTTTAACACTCTGCTTATCTGTAGAATTCATTGCACTTTGCATACCATTACTAGAATTTACTGCACTTTGCTCTTGAAAATTCACAAGACTTGGAGACAAGCAGTAGCACAAAAAGACTTCATCTATTAAATCTGCTTTCTGTAAAATAGAAAGCTCGGCTGTACATATAAGAGGTGCAGATGGTATATTTTTCTCACCAAGCAAAAGCACATGTTTACCATTATCCATAAAGGATAAGGAGTTGTGTCCATAACTAGTGTGCAATGTGTTTCCTAAACCATGAAACCACTCCCGTCCTAAAACTACATCAACAGGGTCCATGTTCATAACTTGGAAGTCAAGGGTCATCGTATGATCTTGAACAATAAGATCAACCCCTTGAACTACCGTGTCCCATACTTCTTTATCATTCCCAGACATCTTCTCCACCACATACTTGTGAGAACAGGGAGTCTGTGTAAGCTTCAATTTCTTGACTAGCTTATAGTTCAAGAAGTTATGAGTTGCACCATCATCCACTAAAATACGAACACGTTGTCCGTTAATAGTGCCATGCATTCCAATCAAATATGGGGGCCAAAGGTTGGCTACCACATTGAAATAGGCACACAACACTTGTGCTTTTCTTCCATATGAAGAACCTCTATAGCACAATATTTAGGAGATGAATCTAATGTGAGGCATTGCACCGTGTGCATGGACTTTTCTTTGCCTTGCAAAAGAGAATAATCTTTCTTGTTATGTTGGTCCAAAGGACATCTAAAACACAAATTGTGTTTCTTTGCACCCTCGAAACCAGCAGTGCTGAGAGACCCACATGGAGTATCTTGTTATTGCTTAGGCTTCTTAGCCTCTTGTGGGCGTGGAGAGATAGATTGTCTCTTATTCCTCTTGGAACGTGTGGGAGATCTACCTTGTCATTGGCTCTTAGCCACATTTCTCTTAGCAAAAGTATTCTTAGAGTAGGGAACATTTTGTTTCCTCTCTTGGTCATCATCATATCTCTGGGCATGACTGATGGCTTCTTCCAAAGTTTTTGGATGTTGGGTCTTGACATGAAGACGATAGTCTTTGTCAAGACCCCTATTAAAACCCCGTATCTTTTGGAATTCATCTAAACCTTCTAGTTTTAATATGATTTCTCGATACTTTGAAAGGTACTGTGTGAGAGACAGGCCAGACATGCGGCATACATCCCATGCTAACCAATTCTTATCTTCTTCATTGGAGTCCAAAAATTCTTTGGAGAAAGCATCTTGAAACGCAACCCAAGAAGGAGGACGAGCATCTATTGGAAATGTCATCCACCACTTTTAGGCCTTGCCTTTTAGAGATATACTTGTTTCCACAGGCGTTTTTATATCTGGGGTGTGTCTTAATCAATGAATATCACTCTATTTGTGTAAGAACGTATTGACTCCATCTTTGTTGCGATCACACTCTTCCCTATGAAACTCGGGAATGGTGATATTCTTAAGTAATGCATTGCTACCTTCTTCATCTTCTGTAGCACTTGTATCTTGGACTCCTTGAGTCATGCGAGCTTGGTTCCCTTGAACCGTGCCACTTGTGGCTCCTTGAGCCGTCTTTGAATTCATAAATTTCACAAGTAACTTTATAAAATTGGTAGCATTTGCATTGAGTGCAGAGAGGTTGCTTTCAAGTACGCTTTGGTGATGTTCCAAAGTCTTGAAAGAAGACATATCTACAAGCCCATGATCTCCTATATCATCATCATCATTCATATTAGTGTCAATAGCACCCACGGTGCCCTGATTTTGATCTACGTGCTCAAAATTGAAAGTGTGTGTAGGTGGGATATCCTCACTCGCCATGGTTAACACACATTAATGTAAAGAGAGAAAAAACGTCAACTTGTACCTTGTGAAATTGAAGTCTTTGTGTTTTGTATGCTGCGTGATTTGTGTTGCATGCAAACCTCGCCTTGCGGGAATTGTAGCACTTCACGTGTCGTTCATCGTAAGAACACCTTTGTTGCCTCTTCACAAAATCTCGTCGTTTTGTGAAGGATTTTTCTCACTTTGAAGCTATTTCCTTGTGAACAAAGAAATTTTGGAGGAAAAATTTCCTTCCTCCAAGAAATGAAAAGGAAGGGTGCAACTACTTCCTTGAAGTTTGAAGCCTTTGCTTTCCTTGTAGCTTTCCTTTCAACACAAGTATGCTATCTTTCCTTATTACGCAACAAGGATCAATAGCTTGATGGTAAAGTGTTGGCCTCTTATCCTCATGGGGTGGGTTCAACCCTCCTTCCTTCATACAAGGGTTAAGCGGGCCTTCCTACGTGTGCAGCCAACAACACCAACGGAGGCCTTCGGAGCCTCGGTGCCATCGACTTGCCGGTCGAGTTGACCTTGGTTGCCTCTTGTGGAGGACGTAGATGGAGGGGTCATAGTCGGCTGTCGCTATCTATCTACTTTTTGCTACAGAGCAGAGACATCACTATCTACAGAACGTGGGAGAGAAGCAACGTATCGCATGCACATGCAACCCCCTTTTCCCCTTCTCCAAAAATAGCTCGAATACCAGTGAAAGGGCGGTGGTAATGCATGTGCTAGTCTCCACCAAACCGTGTTATCTTATAGCCTCCCCCTAGTGTACACATTGTCCAGCCATTCCGGTGGCCTTGCCCGTAGGATCCATGTCCTTATATGGGGTATTGAGGCATCATTGCTAATACGCATTTAGATGCATTCTGGGTCGAAAACAACTGGGTCAAAAACTCAATGTTGTTAATAATCGCATTTTTTTCACTTGACCTAAAGTGAGATTTGAGACCATAAACATGTATTCTTAGGTCTTATAAACATGTCCTAGAAGTTTTGTAACATTTGGATGTCATTTGATGCTGTAACGGATGTGGTTTGTTTTCCGATGAGTGATTAGCTTTTGGAGGTTTATGTCTCTTGAGTGGAGCGTGAGTTAGATGAGAGTTGTTTGTTGTTTTCCAAGAGATTGACAACCTCTTGTAGCGTCTATGCACTTGTCAAGTCAGCTTTGTCCAATGGATTGACAATTATATTCGTGGTTCTCGTTATGTCTACTATAAGATAGGAGTGAGGTTACACACGGCCCACATCGTAATCCCACTACAACTGGCAGTTGTGTACAAATGATAGAACCAAGCGAAGGGAGAGGTTGGGGAACAACTAAATCCCCCTATTCGCTCAGATCCGACTCCACTACCTGACTTGTAATGAGATCATCACATGGGTCTCCCACCGTCAGTTAGGGAAACTGCTAAAGGCCAAGCCTTAAAATTGCAGATTCAAGATGAATACAAAGAAGCACTGAAGATTGGGTCACACATTATTTACATTTTCCAAAATGCCCATGTATTGTTATTTCCCAATTTATTTCAAGCCATTGTAATACTTTTAATTTGTTATGGGCTCAATGGGAGTTCCAAGATGTAAAGAATAGGTCAGTTAGTGGCTTAGGTTGCAGATATAATAAGTTGTGTAGCCTTAAAGGCCTTGGGTTCCCGGACATTTCATATTTTTACCCTAGGTATATAAGGCAGTGTGTAAATGAAATTAGGGTTCTCAACCTCATTTGTTGAGACCACACTTTCGTGAGAGCTCATGAGATGTGTGGCTATGGAGTTCTTGAGCTTCTCCTTGCTCATGTGACTTGATTAACACTAATTGAGGCTTAGTTCTCTTTCACTATGCCTCTCTAATACTTATTTTGATTGTTAATGATGCTTTGATTAGCTAGATTGTAACTAATTAGTGGTTAATCCCGCTCTCATCTTGTGAGATTTCTCTCTAAACTTAGTGTGTACATGTAGCTTTGATTAAAGTGTTGATGCTTGATAGATCTATGTGTGTGTGCTTGTGATTAGTGTGTTGCATGATAGGATTAGTGATGTGTGCGTTTTGCAATCGTTAGTGTGTGTGATTGGGCTGATTTGAGGTGAAGAGAAGTGGATGTGGACATTGGAAGACATCGTGGCTTAGCTCCTCCATAGGCCGAGAAGCCCACTTCATAGAGTTACCCTTCGTGTTTCCATGATTAGATCACTAACTGTGTGAGTGTTTACATGCCCTAGCTAGGTAGGTCATCCCTCCGGATTGACAATTATTGTTGGTCATTGGAACTATGCCACGATGATACTCCCAACACACTTTGGATTTTTCCATATGAAGGTTGGCAACTAAATTACACGTCCCAAATAGTGAATCTCTTATTTCAAAAGTCACACTTGAAATCTTTTGCATATAATTGGTTTTGCCATAGTAATTCAAAGACTTACCCTAGACGTTGTAAGTTATCTTTCTCAAAGGCACTGTACACAAAGATGTTATCAAGGAAAACAATAAAAACTTTCCCAGGTATGGTTTCAACACATTGTCCATAAGCGCCATGAAAGTAGCTAGCGCATTGGTCAATCGGAAGGGCATAACCAAAAACTTGTAGTGTCCAAACCTTGTTAAGAATGCAGCTTTATGTATATCAACAAGCCTAATGTAGATCTATCTATGTAAAGATACAAAAATCGATGATTTCATCATATAACTCATTGATGTAAGGTAATGGATATGTGTTCTTAACAGTAACCGCATCCAACGCAGGATAGTCTATACACATGCACATGCTACCATCCTTTTGCTTCACCAATAAAATGGGGGACTCCCACGGCAAAGAACTAGTTTAAATGAACCCTTGATTGAGTTAGTCAAGAATATCACATTCCACCTCAATAGCCTCAGAATGACTCATTTTGTAGGGTGGTGTACTAATGGGCTTACTACCTTTAACCACATCTAGGTTGTGTTGCATAGATCATGTTGATGGTAACCTTGGTGGTATCACCATCTAGGGTGGACAACTTAACTGCTCTACTTGGAGATACATCTTCAATGATAAATGGTTCATTTTCTTTTTTCTTAAACTTGGGAATGTGTTGCTTAAGGGAATAGACTAAAACTAGGTCCCCTTTTTTAAGATTTTTGTAATTAGATGGGAATCAAAAACCTATTTTTGTTTCCGCGTTTGTGTATAGATGTGAGATACAGAAGTTAGCCTTTGCTCATCAAGCTTTTCTAGATTTTCAAGCCTCTCTGACAGTTCATGTCTAGTCCATTTGAGATCCTTAGCTACCCTTAGTGTCAGCAATAGAAATTCTATTGGCAGAATGGCATCAAGACCATAAACAAGGTTAAAGGGTGTAGCATTAAAAGCTATTTTGAATGAAACTCGATAAGCCCATAGAGCAGCATGGAGATTCATTTCCCAATATATCCTTCTTGTATTAACCACTTTAGTCAATACCGAGCTAAAAAATTTATTCGTATGCTCAACTTTTCCATTTGCTTGTGGGTGATAGGGAGCCGATTTGTTATGGATGACCATAAGTTCATTAAGCAGATACTCAATTACCTCATTTAGAAAATGAGATCCCCTATCACTGAAAATTTCTATTGACAGTCCATATCTTGTGAACACGTACTCACATAA
Source organism: Adiantum capillus-veneris (assembly GCF_014529385.1). NCBI lineage: Eukaryota > Viridiplantae > Streptophyta > Polypodiopsida > Polypodiales > Pteridaceae > Adiantum > Adiantum capillus-veneris. The sequence goes on along the minus strand of NC_140953.1, from coordinate 78,259,708 downwards.
TAATGCAGTTGTGTTTCTGGAAACATTCTTTTGAATTTCTTTAACCTCGGCCCACTTGGTCAAATAGTCCGTAGCTACAATGATATATTGAGCTTGGGTTCTATAAGAAGGTGGTTGTACTGGCCCAACAAAGTCGATACCCCATTTTGCAAAATCTCTAGCCCTCATCATTGGTCGGGCATGCTATCTACACGGGTTGGCATTTCTGCTTATTGACATGCATCACACCTTCAAACATATTTCTTGGCATTTGCAAAAAGTGTTGGCCACCATATGCCGGACATTAAGATTGTTCTTGCGGTGGTTTCACTAGAGAAGTTACCTCCAGCTAATCCAGCATGTGCTTGCTCTATAATGGAAATATATCCGTCTTCATTTGCACAAAGACATAGATGTTGATCTTTACCTCTTCGAAAGAATTGGTTTCCAGTAAGAGCATAGTCTCTTGCTTCTGTTTTAATTTCTCTTTAACGGACGGAGTTTACTCATATCCTCAGGAAATGTTCGGTTTGATAGGTAAGTAGCTAGATAGTTACTCCACTTAGGAACAAGTGGTATTCGGAACAATGTCACATGAGGTATGGGTGCTTGTTTATGACAATGAGGACAATTTTTCACAAAAGAATGAACATCACTCCTCATAGATGGCCAAAATACTCCAAGTCTCAAGATCCATCGCATAGTTTGGTCTTTCGCAAAGTGACGTCCTACTATAATAATATGTGCTTGACTAAGGTACTGGGTTTTTTCCTTAGGATTAATGCACAACAACAATATTACATCTCAATTTCTTTTGTACAACCTTCTAGCTAGTAATTGATACATAGCCGATTGCTCAATTTATTTGATTGTAATAAGAAGTGGTATTTGCAAATCCAGCTGAGCTATAATCATCAATGATACCATATTTTACGACCATTGAGGTATCATTTCCACGGAGAACAGGTATGCATCTAGCAGATCATCGTCTACCCCCTTAGGTGGTTCTCCTGAAACAATCCTTGATAAATGATCTGCTCTTTGATGAGTGGTGCCCTTTCTCACAACTACAGTGAAATCAAATTCCAGAAGAATGATGAACCATCTCACTATTCTCCCTATGTTGCATGGCTGTTGACCAAGTACAATAAGGCTTGGTGGTCCACAAAGAACACAAATTTGTTAGCTAATAGGTAATGTTTGTACTTTTTTACGACATAGATCATTCCTAGTCCTTTCCTTTTGGTGGTGGTATAGTTTTTCTCTGCCATATTCAATTGTCGGCTAGCATAAGGAATAGGAAAATCAATTTTCCCGTCTCCTAGTTGAGCTACTATACACCACGATGAAGAAATTGGAAGCATCTACATGTATGTGAATGTCTTATTCCAATCTGGTGCTTTCATTATTGGATTTGAAGTGAGAGCTTGTTTAAGCTTCATGAAGGATTCTTCACACTCACCAGTTCATTCAAAGAGTGTAGTCAATCCATACATGGGTTTTGCAATTATAGCGTACACGTAAATGAATCATCTATAATATCCACAATGTCCCATGAAGGCTTGAACCCCTTTGACTATTGTCGATGTAGGCAAATTCAGCAATAACATGAATTTTATCCATATCATTAGCTATGCCATTTTTAGACACTACATGTCCAAGAATTTTTCCTTGTCTACCCATAAATGTGCACTTTTCAATATTTAAGAAAATCCTATAAAGCATACATTTTCCGAATACCTTTTTGAGGTGTTCAAAATGATCAACCCAGATTGATAAATATACACATAGATCATCCATATATACTTCCACAAAATCCCAAAGATATTCTTTAAAATCATGGCTCATCAACCTTTGAAAGGTGGTGGGAGCATTAGTAGCACAAAAGACATAACCCGATAGGCAAAAATACCCCATTTAGTTGTAAAGGCAGTTTTATGCTGATCTTTATGATCAACCAAAACTTTATTGTATCCCAAAAATCCATCTAAAAAACTGTAAGCTTCTTTTCCTCCAACTCATTCTAAAACATACTCAGTGATTGAAAGAGAAAAGTTGTCTCTAATGGTAGTTGCATTCACTTTCTTGAGATGGACACATACTCTTAATTTTCCATTTTTCTTAGATACTACCACAATTGGAGAAACCCAATCTGTGTGTTCAAGTTCATAAATGAATTCGGATTTCTTTATCTTCTCTATCTCTTCTTTAATCTTTCTGGAAAATATTTCATTATACGTGTATGGCCTTTGCCTCCTTGGTTTCGCATCATCTCTCATCAACATGGTATGTTGACAGATTTCTGGATCAACACCCTTGAGATCCTTATAAGAACAAGCAAAAATATATTGGTATTCTTTCAGTAAGCTTAAAAAAATCTCCTCTTATTCTTCTGTAAGGTCATTTGCAATGTAGACAGGTCTAGGCTCTTCTCCTAGTTCGGCCAGATCTATCTTTTTTGTGTTTTTAGGTCCTTCATAGGACTTGCCCTATTTTCCTAGTTCCCTAATAGGTTGTTCGACTATGATTTTTTGGTCTTGGAGAGTATATCTCTTGTAATGGAATGGAACACGCATTACATCTTTACCATCCTCCTCAATGGTTTCCATTTAAGTTGTATATATCTCCTTTAGAGTCTTTTTCAGCTCTTGATACTTCTTTCTCCGTTCAACTCGTGTCATGGTTGAATCCTTGTCCTGGTATTTAGATTTTGCTTTAGTTTCTTTTCTCATTTTTCTGAGAGTTTTTGATATTTTTTGTTTTTCGTTTAAAGGATATCTACCAGTGATTTTGTCCTTGACACAATCATATGCATCTATCTGCATCAAGAATTGTGTTTTACTAGAGAGTGATGGAATAGGTCTATCTTTCAAGTTTCTCGTGTCTCTTTTTCTTCTATACCATTTTTGTCTTCTTAGTTTCTGGTTTCCTCCCCTCCTTTCATGAGTATTTTAGCTCTCACATGTTCTTTTTCCGACCCCGAATCATCTGAGGTAGCTAAGTGTTCTTCTAACTCATATGTTGCATCATAATAGAGGTCTGAAAAGTCTTGTTGAGCTTTCATCAAGTCCTTGGATTCCTGAGTTTTTTCTTCAATGTGAAGGGTTGAAATCATTTGTATGGGAATTATTTCATAGAGCCGTCCTCATTGCAAAATTGAGTAGGCATAGATGTATTTACACATACATCCATTGTTGCTAAAATTTGAGTCCACTCAAATGGCTCAAACAAATGCTCTGGAAACGTCTGTGCAATCCTTTTCTAAGATACATTATTCTCGTTTTAATCTCTCATTTTTTGAGGCTCCGCACATCCAAATAGGTATGTCTTTGTTCAACCAAGATGGAAGCTTAGTTTCAACCGAAGAGACTGAATCAAATTCTTGTATTGACGTTTTTATGACATCTCTATAAGTGTGATATTTTAGATTAACCCTTGTTATTGATCCCCCTTGCTTCAAGTACAAAAAATTGTTTCCCAATCCTGGATGAGTTGTACTTGTCGCATGAAAGGTCTTCCCAATATGATTTTATAATTGACTTTCTTTCCAAAGTCTACTATGGCAAAAGTGTGTTGATATTCAATCCCACAATTAACTATCACTTTTTCAAGCAGTCCTAAGGGTTGTTCGATGTCTCCATCAGCCAATTGCAATTTTATTTGAGTTGGTCTAATGGCTGGTCGTCCCCAGGATTCCCATCCTGCTTTTGTGGCTATGGATATGCCTGCCCCACTATTGAGTATTGCCATGGTTTCTATATCATTGTATCTCACTGGAAGGGTTGTGTTTCCTTCTTCCCCTTTGTAGTATCCTCGAACTTTGTTCATTGGAGCACATCTAATCTCTTTGTTATCCAATTCGTCTTTCAATTTTTCAAACTTTTTTGCGATTAGCCCTATTGTTCCCACCTTCTCTAGAGTTTTCTGTAGATCATTCCATAGATATGGTCTAATTTTTAACAGTTTTCTTAAAGCAAAAGTGCATTGGATGGGTGTAGACATGATTGAATGAATATTGTCTACTTCGAGGGTATGTTTCTCTCTTTTTACCTAAGTGGTTTTACACACTATGGATTCATCTTTGTTATCTCCTAAGTAAGAGGGTAATGTTTTCAAAGTCAATGGTTTAGATATTCCTGAAGCTTCCGATCCGCAATCCCCATACAAGGATTGTACATCCATATCCATATCAGGAGGTAGATTGTCTAACCAAACTTCCTCTATAGGATCTGACTTCAAAGTTAGGCTCCCATCATCAATCTCACTAACTTTTTCCCATAAGTCTCCTGGCGAGTCTTCTTCTACGAATGGAATTCCGTCTAAGGTATCTTCGTTGTCTAGCACTATAAGTTCTTGCTCTTTTGTTTCAAGGTGGGATTCTACCACCACTTTGAATTTGTCTTTACTGTTCTTACCACAAGCTCCTCAGGTTTTACTATACTCTTGAGCTTGGGTTTTTGTTTTTCCAGCATCTCTTGAGTAATTCTTACCAAATTTTGATAAGCTTCAAGCTTAGCTGCTTCCATATATGGAGAAGGATATGTTAGCAGTAAGCTAACTTGGATATCATTTTTCGGAGCTCTCATTGTAGAAACACTCCTATTTTACGGATAAACTTTGTAATTGATGAGTCGCAGCTACAAGCTTCCACATTGTATCAACCTGCCATTACCCATCTTTACTTAGAGCTCCCAGATTATTAGTTTTGACCACCAAATACCTTGGCTAAGGTATAAAAGACAATTTTTGTAAGTTCCTTTTAAGTTCTGGATAATGAAATACACAGCATGAGCTAACGGCGCTCACTTCTCTCCTTTTCGCGCTTCCTACCCCCTCCCCAATCGTCCCATTGCAGTCGCGTTTTTCCATTGAAACCGCAGGTAAGAGCTCTACGCATTGACGTAAGTATTTCACAGTATTTTGTAGCTTTTGTCATCGATGAACCGTGGTATAATTTCATCATAAATAGGAATTTACACTTCAAAAAAAAAAAAACTAAGCATAGGCGGGGTATTGGGGCATCATTGCTAAGCATTTAGATGCATTTTGGGTCAAAAATTAAATGACTATGTCAAAAATCCACTGCTTTTAATACTCGTGATTTTTGCACTTGACCTAAAGTGAGATTTGAGACCATAAGCATGTGTGGTTAGGTCTTATAAACTTGTCCTAGAAGTTTACGTTTGGATGTCATTTGATGCTGTAACGGATGTGATTTGTTTTACCGATGTGCGATTGGCTTTTGGTGATTTCAGTCACTTGAGTGTAGCTTGAGTCAGATGCGAGTTGTTTGTTGTTTTCTGAGAGATTGACAACCTCTTGCAGCCTCTATGCACTAGTCAAGTAAGCTTTGTCCCATGGATTGAGAATTTAATCGTGGTTCTCGCTAAATCTGCAATAAGATAGGAGTGAGGTTAGACACCCGTCCCACATTTGGCGCTGTTGCTGGGGATCGAAGAGATCTAAACTACGGAAAAACACAGGTGTCTTGTGAAGTTATCCTTTAACTTCCTCTAGGGTCTTCTAGAGTAAAAAAATTCTTCTAGAACTTGCATAGCTTAAGATTGTCGTCTTTTGTTGTGTAGAGGTAGCTTGGAGGTAAGTTGTACTTGCTGAGTGCCTTTAGGATTGTAGGATTGTAGAACTAGATTAGGATTTTGAGAATGATTAATAGATGAAACAAGTCTTAAGATCAATGCTCAAAAAACCATTAAACACAAGCAAACGAGTGTTTGTGGACACTTTCCACAACCCCATTGCATGAGAACCTAGGAGTAGGGTAAGTAGAAACCAAGGAGGATTTCAAGACATTTCTCTCTCCAAAAGAATCATTGTGAGTTGTTATTTGAAGTTGCAGAATTCAGGTCTACGGCTAGAAATAGCACTAAAAGACTCCAAAACATTGAATGCTACTAGAGAGTATGCTTAAGTTGTATGAACCGGTGAATAAGCTCAAGGACACATTGAGGTAAAAATTTCAAGAGTTTGCAAAAACTCAGATTATTTAATTTTTCTTGATATTTGAAGCCAAATTAAGTTTTGACTTGATTCCTAGGCTAAAATAGCTCTTGAAAAGACTGTCCATTGAAATAGTGCAAAAAAATATTCATTTTGGGCATAAAGTAAATAATCACGATTATTTACTTTAAGCTCAAATTTGACTAAGGTTGATACCAGTGATTCATAGCATATGTACAAAAAAAATTTGTAAAGGCACATAGGATTTGGATCACAAAACTCGGAAAAAACTAAAGTTTGTACTAACTTTCAAGAACTTGAGTGTAAATTGGGAAAAAAAAATTCCAAACTCAATGAAATTTGATTCGTAGGCTTATATTGATGTGATAGACATGTGTACATACTCATTTCACAAAAAAGATGCAAAAAGTTACTAGTTGTATATAATCGCAATTACTTACATTTGCCCCATTTTTCAATTTTTTTTAATAAGTTAGCATACCACTAGTTTTACCATGTTGTAATAAGCCCACAAACCATATTTGGTAATCTTTGGATCATTGGATTGAAAATTGTGACCAAATTTGCAAAATTAGCCTGCGGTTAGAAAACTGATGACCATTTGATCAAAATTTGTCCAAACTTGATGAAACTTGACTAGAGACCTTAAGTTGAAGTGCTTAAGAGATCTGTGTCAAGGTTGGAACAAAAACTTGCAAGAAATTACCTAGAGTAAATAATCGTGATTATTTACATCTGCTAGAAAAATTGAAAACCTTGCACATTTGAGTATACAAGAAGGTCAAGCATATCAAGTAGACCACACAAATCAATTTTGGTCAAATTTGGATCACAAAAGTGAGACTTAAGCCAGATCCTTGAAACCCGAGTGTGGACAGAAAATAATTGATAAACTTAAACAAATTTTGTCCAAACCTAGTGAAACTTGTCTAGGGACCTTAACAAGTTTTTTACCTGGCAAACCAAGCCAAAAAGTGCAAAAAATTGACAAAAGTAAATAATCACAATTATTTACTACTGCTACACAGAGACACCAATTTGACCATTGAGCTTGTACAGTGTTAGACCAGCATAATACAAGGTCACCGGGATATTTTTGAGTTCAATCGAATCCAAATTGGTACATGTTCACTCAGTTTTTGGGTTGTAGATTAATCCTTTGATTTTTGCCAAAGTTGAGTCACAAAATTTCAATTACTGACTTCCATAGCTCGCACTGAAGTGATACACATAGACCAACCACAATAGTTAGTGAAAATTATACTGTCTTTGTGAAAGAATAGCTAACTTGATCAAAATTATACAAGAATCAGGTTGCAAAGAAGGAATCAACAAGTTGATATAAGTTATAATCCAATCTAGTGGAAGAAATTGATAACGAGTCAATCCAAAGGTAAGTACTCTATACAGAGCTTTATAAGTCTTTATGAACCTTAGGTCTGGTCGTGTACTAGGAAATCAAGGCATACTTGGAGAAACCTCTAGTAGAGTATCCACTAGAGAGAGTCGGAATCAAGGCAACCCCTTGCACACTATTCTTGAAGAAGTCTCAAACACTTTTTCAGATTCAACATTTGAAATGTTGTCGTACTCGACTCACTTAGAAACCGGAATGACAATGCACTACAAGCATATACTCTCATTTAATAAGATTAATCGCCATGGAGCTCAGGTTTACCTGGATCCTAACAAAGAGTACGCTATTTGCATTGATGACCATGGTATTGAGTTTAAAGAGGAGAGCAGGGCAAACAAAGAAGGAAAAATGTACATGGATACAAACGGAACTCAGTATTTACAAGTCAAAAACCCTGATGTGATAGACAAATGGGGGTTAGAAGTAAACACCATACTTGTAGATATGGCACCAAAAGAAGGACCACCAACTTTAGAATTCATGGGATACGATCAAGTTTATTTGAAGGCTTTGAAACGGCTTAGAATGCATAATCCTAGGATCGGAGTCTATTGTTGGGAGGATAGAAACGTCAAAGATCTTCTGTGGACTTTGCATGCCAAATCAAGACAACTAACACCCATGAAGATCATCTATATCTTCAAGATCAAGAATAAGGGATCAATAGACCTACCAACCTACCTGTTTAGGGATTGTTATAACAACAATTTTTTTATGATGACTCCTAAGGAGGTGGAACAAACCAAATACCAAGTGTATTCCATAAGGTATTGGATATTGGGCCAAGGACAAGAAACTATTCCAAGAGATGAACACCGTGAGAGATCTTCTGAGAGTATTGTTAAGAAACCAAAAATCACCTCATCACGCAAAAATTTGGGTGACATTAAAGCCAGACCACGGCTACATGAGTCACTATTTCCAACAAGCTAGGTTGAAGGACTGGGAACAGGATCAACTTCCAGGAGACCAACAGTGGAACCAAATAGACGTGTCATACCAGCTATTAGCTGATGGACACATTGAAAGACCCTTAAAATTTCTTGAAAAGGTGATAGTTAATTCTTGTGGGATTGAATACCAACACACGTTTTCCATAGTAGACTTTGGGAAGAAACTCAATTACAAAATATTATTGGGAAGACCTTTCATGCAATAGGTACAACTTATCCAAGATTGGGGAAACAATTATTTGTACTTGAATCAAGTGGTAACAAGGGTTAATCTAGAAGACCACACTTATAGAGATGTCATGAAAACGCACATACAAGAGTTTGATTCAGTCTCTTTGTCTGAAACTAAGCTTCCATCTTGGTTGAACAAAGATACTCCTATTTGGATGTGTGGAGCTTTAGAAAATGGGAGCATAAAACGAGAAGAATGTATCTTAGAAAGGGATTGCACGGATGAAGCCTATGTACCCGAACTCTTTCCAGAGCATTTGTTTGAGCCATTTGAGTGGACTCAAATTTTAGCGACAATGGATGTATGTGTGAATACATCTATGCCTACTCAATTTTTCAATGAGGACTGCTATGAAATCATTCCCATACAAATGATCTCAACCCTGCACATTGAAGATGAAATTTATGACACCAACGACTTGATGAAAGCTCAACAAGTCTTTTCAAACCTCTACTACGATGCAACAGATGATTTAAAAGAACACTCAGCTACCTCAAATGATTCGGGGTCGGAAAAAGAACATGTGAGAGCTAAGCTACTCATGAAAGGAGGGGAGGAAAAGTTCTTTGACTTTCCTAACCAGAAATCTAGATGACAAAAATGGTATAGAAAAAAAAGAGACACCAAAAACGTGAAACCTAGACCTATGCCATCAATCTCCAGTAGAACACAGTTCCTGATGCAGATAGATGCACATGATTGTGTCAAGGACAAAATCACCGACAGATACCCTTCAAAAAAAAATCCAAAAATGTTGAAAATATTGAGAAAAACGAGAAAGGATACTCAAGAAAAACCAAAAAAACAGGACAAGAAGTCAACCATGACACAAGTTGAGTGGAAAAAGAAGTATCACGAGTTGAAAAATCTCTAAAGGAGATATATACAACCGAAATGGAAACCACAGAAGAGGATGGTAAAGATGTAATGAGTGTTCTATCCCATTACAAGAAATATACTCTCCAAGATCGAAAAATCAGAGTTGAACAACCTGTTAGAGAACTACAAAAACAGGGTGAGTCCTATGAAGGGCTTGAAAACATAAAAAAGATATATTTGGCTGAACCAGGAGAAGAGCCTAGGCATGCCTACATTGCAAATGACTTAACAGAAGAAGAAGAAGATCTTTTGTTAAGCTTACTGAAAGAATACCGAGATATCTTTGCTTGGTCTTATAAGGATCTCAAGGGTGTTGATCCAGAAATCTTTCACAACGGACCATACCCATGAGAGATGATGCAAAACCAAGTAGACAAAGGCCATATACATATAACGAGTCATTTTCCAGGAAGATCAAAGAAGAGATTGAAAAGCTAAAGGAAGCCAAATTTATTTATGAAATTGAACACATAGATTGGGTATCTCCAATTGTGGTAGTACCCAAGAAAAATGGAAAACTACGAGTGTGTGTCAACCTCAAGAAAGTGAATGCAGCTACCATTTGATACAACATTCCTCTTCCAATCACTGAGCATGTTTTAGAATGACTTGCAAATAAAGAAACTTACAGCTTTTTAGATGGATTTTTGGGATACAATCAACGTTTGGTTGACCCAAGAGATCAGCATAAAACTGCTTTTGCAACAAAATGGGGTGTTTTTGCCTATCGGGTTATGCCTTTTGGGTTAACTAATGCTCCTACCACCTTTCAAAGATTGATGAGCTATGCTTTTAAAGAATATCTTAGGAAATTCTTGGAAGTATTTATGGATGATCTATGCGTACATTCATCAATCTGGGCTGATCATTTTGAACACCTCAAAAAGCTATTCAAAAATGTATACTTTATAGGATTTGTTTAAATCCTGAAAAGTGCACATTCATGCGAAGACAAGAAAAATTTCTTGGACATATAGTGTCTAAAAATGGCATAGCTATTGATATGGACAAAATTCATGTCATTGCTTAGACCAACAACAATCAAGGGGGTTCAAGCCTTCAAGGGGCATTGTGGATCTTACAACTGCTTCATTTACATGTATTCTATAATTGCAAAACCCATGTATAGCTTGATTACACACTTTGAGTGGACTGAGGCATGTGAAGAATCCTTCATGAAGCTTAAGCAAGCTCTCACATGAGCTCCAATATTGAAAGCACTAGATTGGAGTAAGATATTCCATATACATGTAGATGCTTCCAATTTTACCATCGGGTGTATACTAGCTCAATTAGGAGACGAAAAAATTGATTTTCCTATTTCTTATGCTAGCCGGGAGTTGAACATGGCAGAAAAAAATTATACCACCACCAAAAGGGAAGGACTAGGAATGATCTATGCCGTAAAAAAGTATAGACATTACCTATTAGCCAACAAATTTGTGCTCTTTGTAGACCACCAAGCCTTATTATACTTGGTCAACATGCAACACAGGAAGAATAGTGAGACAGTTCATCCTTCTTTTGGAATTTGATTTCACTGTGGTTGTAAAAAAAAGGACACTACTCATCAAAGAGAAAAATCATTTGTCAAGGATTGTTTTAGGAGAATCATCTAAAGGGATAGATGATGATCTACTAGATGCCTACTCTACTAGCGGTCTCTCCAAATATGCCTTGGTTTCCTAGTATACGACTAGATCTAAGGTTCATATAGACTTGTGAAGCCCTTGATAAAGTACTTACCATCATATTGACTTGTTGTCTACTTCTTCCACTTGACTTGATTGCACTCCTGTCAAGCTTTGAATTCCTTGTCTGCAACCGGATAATTCCTGTATCAATTTTGACTGAGCTAGCTATTCTTTCACAAAGATTGCACACTTCTTACTAACTATTGTGATTGTTCTATGTGTATCACTTCAAATCGAGTTAACTCAGTCAGTAGTTGAGACTTTCAGATTCCTTTTGCAAATAGCAGTAGTAAAAATAATCGTGATTATTTACTCTTATCAGTGTTTTGCACTTTTTGGCTTGATTTGCCAAGTATGCAACTTGTTAAGGTCTCTAGACAAGTTTCACTAAGTTTGAACAAAATTTGTTCAAGTTATCAACTGTTTCGTGTCCCAGACTCAGTTTTCAAGAATCTGACTTAAGTTTCATTTTTGTGATCCAAATTTCACCAAAATTGATTTGTGTGGTCTACTTGATATGCTTGACCTTGTGGTATACTCAAATGTGCAAGAATATCAAGTTTGGTAGTAGATGTAAATAATCGTGATTATTCACTCCTGCTATTCTTGTGCAATATTTTGCAACAATCTTGACACAGATCTGTTAATCTGCTTAACTTAAGCTCCCTAGCCAAGTTTCATCAAGTTTGGACAATTTTTGTTCAAATGGTCATCAGTTTTGTATCTACAGAGACTGACTTTGCAAATTTGGCCACAATTTTCAATCCAAAGATCCAAATCTTACCAAATTTGGTTTGTGGTCTTAATACAACATGACAAAGCTAGTGGTATGCTGACTTGGTCAAAAAGTTGAAAAATGGGACAAAGTAAATAATCACTATTATTTACTTATGGAAAATTTTTGAGTCTTTTTGGTCAAATGAGCATGTACACTTGTCTATCACATCAATATAAGCCTATGAACGAAGTTTCATTGAGTTTGAACAAAATTTTTCCCAATTTACACTCAAGTTCTCAAAAGCCAGTACAAAATTTAGTCTTTATACAGTTTTTGGTCAGTTTGGTGATCCAAATTCTATGAGCCTTTACAAAAGTTGTTTGCACACATGCATAGAGTCTTTGGTATCAACCTTGGTCACTTTTGAGCCAGAAGTAAATAATCACAATTATTGACTTTAAGCCTAAAATGAACACTTTTTTGAATTTTTTCACTGGACGGTCTTTTCATGAGCTATTTTAAGCCTCTGAGTCAAGTCAAAACTTAATTTGGCCTAAAATGTCAAGAAAAAGTAAATAATCTGAGTTTTTGCAAACTCTTAAAATGTTTACCTCAATGTGTCCTTGAGCTTACCCACTGTTTCATACAACTTTTAAAGCATTCTTTCTAGTCGGATTGAGTGGTTGACAGGCTATTTCTAGTCGTAGACCTGAAATTTTTCAACTTCACATAACAACTCACACTGGATTCTTTTGGAGAGAGCAATGTTCTGAATTCCACCTCGGATTCTACTTACCCTACTCCTAGGTTCTACTGCGATGGGGTTGTGGAAAGTGTCCACAAACACTTATTTTCTTGTTTTTTATGGTTTTTTGAGCCTTGATCTTAAAATTTGTCTTGTCCATCAATCATTCTCAAAATCCTAATCTAATTCTACAATTCTACAATCCTAAATGTACTTAACAAGTATGAATTACTTTCGAGCTACCTCTATACAACAAAAGACGACAATCTTAAGCAATGTGGTTTAAACAAGGAAGTTTTCACTCTAGGAGATCCTAAAGGAAGTTAAAGGATAACTTCACAAGACGCTCGTGTTTTTTCCTAGTTTAGATCTCTTCGACCCCCGGCAACGGCGCGCCAAATGTGGGACGGGTGTCGAACCTCACTCCTATCTTATTGCAGACATAGTGAGAACCACGAATATAATTGTCAATCCATGGGATGAAGCTGACTCAACTAGTGCATACAGGCTACAAGAGGTTGTCAATCTCTTGGAAAAGACAAACAACTCGCATCTAACTCAAGCTACACTCAAGTGGCAGAAATCACCAAAAGCTAACTGCTCATCGATAAACAAATCACATCCGTTATAGCATCAAATGACATCCAAACGTTATGAAACTTCCAGGGCATGTTTATGAGACCTAAGCACACATACTTATGGTCTCAAATCTCACTTTAGGTCAAGTGTAAAAATCACAGTTATTAACAGCAGTGAGTTTTTGACCTAGTAGTTTTTGACTCAGAATGCATCTAAATGCTTAGCAAATATGCTCCAATACTCGGCCTATACTAAGTTTATGATTTTGAAGCTTAAATTCCTACTTATGATGAAATCAGGACAGAGGTCGGCGATGCCAAAAGCTACGGAATACCATGAAATTCTTTCATCAATGTGTAGAGCTCTTACCTGCGGTTTCAACGCAACAGACATGATTGAAATGTGAGAATTGGGAAGGGATTAGGAAGCGCGAGAAGGAAAGAAGGAAGCACCGTTATCTCACGCTGTGTTTCTATTATCCAAAACTTATCAAAAACTTACAGAAATTGGTTTTTATACCTTATCCAAGGTTTTTGGTGGTCAAAACTAATAATCTGGGAGCTCTAACTAAAGACAGGTTGATACATCTAGAAACTTGTAGCCCCGGCTCATCAATCACAAAGTTTATCCAAAAATTAGGAGTTACAATATTCCCGATGCATCAAAATAATAAGTGTTTTTACAATGAAAGATCCAACAAATGCGATATGAGTTAGCTTGCTTCTAACATAGGACCAAGAAAATAGAGGGTTTGGTGACTGCCCAATGTATCTCCTTTTTTGGTTTTGACCTTTGTGTTCATGTCATTATAAATGTACTCAGATCTGTCAACATTTCCCCCTTCCAATTTTAGTGTCCGTGTGTTGGTACTGTTGAAAAGTGTCCGTAGGGACTGTGAAAGGTTTTTGTTTGTTTGTTGATGGGTTGATCATATTCATTTATCATTGAATTTGTTAATGAGGTTCATTCTACTGTAGGATCCTTGTTGGTCCAATTTTGTTTCTAATGTGAGAGATGATGTCGCATTTGTCCATTGTAGCAACATATGACGAGGCTTTGTTTATTGATTAAGAGTATGTAGAAGGGAAGTCAAATTAGGAGGATCTTAATTAGGGTCTAATACCTGGATGCCCAAAGGGAAAAAACTTAGTAGGGAAAAAGTTTCTTTGGGATACGCTCATTATTGGAATGCTCATGATCATGGGAAATATTAATAAAGTATTGAAGGGATTATTTATTGATGGAAATAGAATTAAAAGGTAGAAAATATGCTCACCATGTTTCCAGAAGAGGGTAACATGATTCAGAAGTTGGTTTGCTTGTTGTAGTCCGCCCAAGGTGCATAGGTGAAAAACGAGTGTCAAATGCGTATGTCCAATGATAGGACATCCTATATATGCATACACAGAAATACATTGAAAATAATGTTCTATGCCAGAAATATTTTTGAGGGGTTCTTCAAAAAGAAGGTGTAACTATAAAGCATATGACATAGTTTACAAGTTGGCACCCCTTTAGGAAGGGTTTTTATTGTTGAGGATCTGTGCTATCATCTTAGTGTGCATTGTGCGTGAGTGTTGAACTCTATGTCACTCCACCATGATTAGGTTAATAGACTTCGACTCTTACGCTCATCTCATCCAGCATGCGTGACACGACTTAGATATGTTTAACTCTTCTAGCTTGAGTGTAAGCCTAATAACTATGACTCTTAGCACAGACTTTGGCATAGTCAGAGACGGGCTACTGAGCCACTAAATGAGCAAGCATAAGTCCCAAATATTCAAGTGATATTAAATTCAAAGATTATTTCTTCCACCCCATGAATTTTCTACATTCTTGGCCTTACTACTGACATTTCTTCAGGTAAACGTAAGCTTGAATACTCAAAAAGAGGATCATTGAAGGATCAAGTTGGCATCGAAGGTTTCTTTTGCCATACCTGTTTTATCTTGGAATCTGTAACTTTGTTGGTTGAGCTGCTCTTCTTTGACTGCTAAGACTCCATTGTCCGTTTGATTTGCCAATTAGGCATGTTGTAAGGAGTCTTTGAGGTTTTTGTAGGCCTCTAGCTGTTGGATGTTGGAATTTGGCTTTTGAATCAAATCATTGAAAGACTTAGGAATCCAAATCTATCGATGGATTTTGTAGCTCCTTTGTTGACTTTGCTTAACTCTAGGTCTTGTTGAGCTCTTGAGATCTTCACGTAGGTTTGTTGTAGTTGCAGTTGGGTTGTGGTTGACTGATAGCAAAATCTTAACCTGTGTAGAATCCTTGTCCAAGATGAAGATTCTTTGAGATCCATCTATGTTCTATATCCTCTTGAGAGTTGTGGTTGACTGTAGCAGTATTAAATATTTTCCTTTTGTAAAGGTGCTTGCTAGGCATCCTCGAATATTGTCGAGGTTGATAGTTAGTGGGCCTTCTTTCTTGGGAGGGTCTTGATTTCACTTCATATGCTCTAAACTGTGGTTTTGGTACCCATATCTGTCTGTTACCTCTATAGTACTCTTCTTCTTTTAAGCTCCATTTTGATACTATCCATCCCATTTTGTCTTTTTGTTTTGATATGTTGTCTTCAATCGACACTGGATCACTGATTTTTAGTAGACTGCTCGGAACAAACACTAGCTTGAATTTCCTATGATTTTTTGAGTACTTAGGCTGATATATATTTGTTTTTATGGGTGGCTTCCTAGAGGTTTTTAGTTGGGTCAACAATTGACTTAAAGTTTGGAAAGCCTGACTTGCTTGAAGAAGCTGATCTGTGAGAGCTTTTTGATGTAGAGGCATATTCTATCGCTCCTTTTGTGCTAGTTGGTGGAAGGTTCACTTTAGATTTACCTTTGTTTGTAAAATTTATCGTTGATTCTTATATCTTCTCTATAGTCCTTGTGCTGGTCTAACCACTAATGTCCAAGGATGAAATGTGCAAGCATGTCTTTTGAAGAATTTATTTGAAACTTTACCTACTCTTCATGCTTTTGGATACTAAAAATAGCAACCATTTCTTCTTGTAAAGTAGCCTTACCTTGCATGGCTTTACTCTCTTGTTTGCTTCGTGTGATTTGGAGGATTCTTTGGATATTGTTTGCAACCATATTGCACTCTGCTTCTTTATCCAATAGAGCTTTGCGTCTGACACTAAATCCATTTGTTCTACTATGGACTATAGCTATGCTCATTGGTGGTTCTCTTGAATATTTATATCTTGCGTTTGCCATGGTCTCATCTTGATCTAAATGTGTCTCTATGTAAGGTGATTCGAGACATTCTTTTCCAGTCTAACTTCTATCTATTGATTCTCTTGGCATTATCTGGGTCTTTGGATTGCCTTTTGCTTCTTGGTTGTTTGCAACCTTGTTATTTTTAAATTCTAGCTTTGGTGACATTCTCTACTCAATAGATTTTCTGGTTTCTCTGCACTTCTTGATGTGTGATATGCTTTAAGCTCTTATGAGGTTTTGTTGTGTGGAGATGAATCATATTCAACAAACTTTGCATTATCCTTGGTTTCATTTGAAATGTTATTGAGGAATTTGTGTTGTTGTCCACGGGTGACCAATCTTGGTCTTCATTCTTTATTGTTTCTGACGACTGCATCTTTGTTGAACTTTGTATCTCTAGGACCTTTTGGGCCATTGGCATTCCCACTGTGATGTTATTTTTTTGATCTTTTCTTGTGATCACATGGAATTGGACAATGATGATCTGTGGACCTACTATTACCATACATGTGTTAGTGATGTGTGTGAACACACTTAGGACCGATCGACCTTTTTCCCCTCACTAGGTGGTTTTTCCCCCATGCATTCTATATATGCCTATCATTCTAAGGCTATATATCTTTGTATTACACACTAAGTAAAACACTCTTTGTTGTGTCTCTTGAGCTTCCTTCGTCTTCTCCAAGTTGTGTGTGTTTTCCTACAATCCTAATTCCAACAATTGGTATCAGAGCAGGTTGCAACCTCCCAGGCTTAGTCGCCACAGCTCCAGCACATGCCTGCTTAGTTTCTCTAAATTTTGTGAGCTTTCGCAAGTGTTTGTGGGTCCACAAAAATTAAAGGGTGAGCTTGAGGAGCTTAGTCTGCTCAAATTTTTGATTCTGGCTCATTTTGGCCTCCATTTCAATTAGAATCAGTGTTGCACATGCTATTTTGTCATTTTGTACAAAACTTTTGTTAGTGCCGTTCTTTGCATAACAGGTCCCTTGTAGTCTTCTATGGTTTTTTCTCTATAGAACGTGCTGTTCTCACTTGATTTCTCCTCTTTTCAGACAGTTTTCACATCAAGTGCAGGCATTGGTCATGGCCGACAACAACAAGATGTGTTCAAGATGCTTTCCGCTGAGGACATATTGGATGGGAATAATTACCATATGTGACCTTGCATGATGTAGCATGTTCTTCTCAAAGGGTGTTTGGAATATTGTGCAAGGCATTGATGTACGTCGTGGTTCTGAGGATGTAGGTGATGTTGAGGATGTTGCAAGTCTTGCTGCTGCAAGGATTACTACTATTAGAGTTGTTTTGCCTATGGAAGAACAAGCTCATTGGGATATAAAAGATGCACAGGCTCATGCATTGATTGCATCGTCTATGAAGTGCACTATTACTCACCACATTTGTTCAACAAAATATGCAAAACAAGTTTGGGATATTCTAGCTGGTCTTTATGCAAGTCGCAATGATGCAAAAATTGCATTGCTGCGTAAAGAGTTGGAGTCGAAGACTATACATGAGGAAGATGGTATGGACACTTTCCTTGCTTGTGTTAAGGATATCAATGAGAAGCTTATTTCTACAGGTGAAGTCATTTCAGGCAGTTTCCTTGTGCAGACTATTCTTGATGCCTTGCCAGATTCTTACTAGACTTTTCCTAGTACTTGGCCCGACTTATGACCCAAGAAAATCCTGAATTTGTCAAGTTTGATGCATTATACACATTATTGTTGCAAGAGTCGCTTTCCAAAAAAAAAAAGGACTAGACAGCGTGAAATTGAACATGCCTTTATTGTTGCTCAAAGAAAAGGGGTAACAGGAATGTAGCCACTTCTTATGGTTCTTCTGCTAGTGGAAAGTCACATGTTCCTAATTTTTTTGCTGGCAGTAATTTGTTTAGAAATTCTAATGTTAAGGGCAAAAAGAAGATGCATTGCCATTATTGTAAAGCTAATGATCACTTGATCAAGCAGTGTCCTAAGTTGAAGGCCAGAGAGGCTAAGAAGAAAGAGGGTGGTTCTACAGCAAATGCTGGTTCGACTACAAATGCATCTATTGTTGAAAGGAGACTATGGCAGTGATGTTGATGTAGAATGGGATTTTAGTGCAGAGTGTACCTATAATCCTAATGTCCATGATACACGCATGTCAGTTGTTTCAGATTCACATGTGTGGTATTTTGACAATGGTGCTACAAAGCACATTACCTCACATTGTGATTTGGTCACCTCTCTTGAATCTGTCCCTCATGGGAATTCAGTCACTTGTGCCAACAATTTGGTTCACGGAGTTTGAAAGATTGTGCTTACTTCTACAAATGGCAATTCTTTCACACTTGTTGATGCACTTTCTGTACCTGGAATCAAGAAGAGTCTTTTGTCTATATCTGCACTTGCTAGACTTGGTATGGTAGTCAAATTTGTGGATAATAGATGTATAGTACATTATCTCAGTCTCGGTGATGAAATTATTGCATCTAACATTTTATGCCATGGGCTGTGTAAGCTCACTTTGTATGACAAGTGTGGGAATAATTTTGCAAATGCAACTTTGGGTTTAAGGTCTATTTCGAATGCAAAACTTTTGCATACACGTTTTGGTCATTTGAATAGTTTGCTGCATTTGCAGAAATCTGATATGGTTGCTTCTTTGCTGCCTCTTGAAGAACTTGCCAAACATGTTTGTGAAGGCAGTATTTTGGGTGAGATGCAATGTTCTAAGTTTTCAAAGGATGGTTCAGTTAGGGCTACATGCAGGTTGCAACTTGTGCATAGTGGTGTTTTTGGGCCCATGCTAACTCCACCCTTGGGCAATTACCTTTACTTTGTGACTTTTATTGATGATTAATAGAGGCATTCATAGATATATCCACTTAAAAAGAAGTCCGCAATGTTTATGTGCTTCGAACAATTTCTAACTATGGCTAAAAATGTCTCGAATTGTACTATGGGCACCCTCCGTTCCGATCGAGGAGGGGAGTATATGTATCATAAATTCAATGCATTTTTGGCTAGTCATGGGATAAAACACCAATGTATAGTGACTTATATGCCTCAGAAAAATGGTGTTGCTGAGAGGAAAAATAGGTCACTTACAAAAATAACATGATGTATGGTCAAAAAGTCAAGCTTTGCCGCATTCATTTCGGCTTGAGGCCATCATGTGTGCTACCTATGTACTAAATACGTGTTCTAAAAAATCTTTGCAATCTATTACTCCATATGAAGCATGGCATGATAGAAAGCCTTCTACGCTGTTTGGCATATGCTTTGGTGCCACAAAAATAGCGCAAAAAATTGGATGATAAGGCTGTCAAATGTATTTTTGTTGGTTATAGTGATGAAAGCAAAGGTTACAGGTTGTATCATCCACAAACAAAGCGTATTGTGGTTTCATGGGATGTTGTGTTTTTGGAAGATTCTATTCAGTCCTTGCTCTCATGTACTGGAGACAGTAATGTAATGTCGTAGGACATTTATGACACTTTGTTGCCTTTTTTTAGTGGTGGAAGTTTGAATGTAGATTCCAATGAGGAAAATGTATAACCTATGGGGGGTTTTAAAAATGTCACAGATCAGCCTATTACTATAGCAGATGTACTTGATGAGGAAAGGGCTAAAAATGAGCAAGCTAGAGGTATGCCAAAATGGCTGGTGCATACTTTACATGATAGTTAATTGGATGCAGCTTTGCCTACTCGTACTCGTTCGGGTTCTCACCATGCATCTTATGCTTTATATTGTTATGCTTTGGCTGTGTCTAGCTTACATGATGTTGAGGAGCCTTTGTCTTTTGATGAAGCAAAAAATTCAAAAAATTGGATGGTTGTCATGCAATCAGAATATGATGCAGCTATAAAAAATGACACATGGATTTTATGTGATTTGCCTCCGGGCAAAAAGGCCATTGGTACGAAGTGGATTTACAAGTTGAAATGCAATCCGTATAGTGAGATTTATCACTATAAGTCTCGACTTGTTGCAAAGGGTTATGCACAACAAAAAGGCATAGATTATGAAGAGAATTTTTCTCCCACTTGCTGTATGACGTCTGTGTGTTTTCTATGTGCATTGGCAACTCATTTTGGTTGGGATGTACATCAATCAGACATTGTTAATACTACTTTCTTGAATGGTGGCATATATGAGGAAGTTTATGTAGCACAACCTCGCAATTTTGTCAAGAAAGTACAAGAAGATAAAGTGTGCAAATGTAACAAAGCTTTGTATGGGTTGAAGGTTGACACCCATTTGGTCAAACAAGGCTTTAGTAACAGTCCAACAGAAAGCACATTGTATGTAAACCATGAGGGTGATGTACTTCTCATTGTGGTTCTTTAGGTGGATGATTTGCTGATCACTAGACCAAATGAGAGACATATTGCTGAATTTAAGGCTGATTTGAATGCTACTTTCAAGATGAAAGATTTGGGGATGTTGCATCATTACTTGGGTATACAGATTAAGCAGTGTGATGGTGGTATTGCCTTTTGTCATAAAAGTTACATAGAGACATTGCTATGTAAGTTTGGGCTTGAGGATTGAAAACCTATTGTCACTCCCATGGAAACAGGTTTGAAATTGAGTCTTCATGACGATGGTGATCTTGCAGATGTCACTCTTTACCAAACTGTTTTTGGTTGGATGCCTCATTTATGTATGTAGCATGAGGCCGGATATTTAGTTTGCATTCTCCTCAAAGGTCAGCAGATTTATGCATAGTCCACGTTCTAAGCAATGGCATGATGTCAAGAGGATTTTACGCTACTTGGGTGGCACTTTGCATCTTGTCTTGTTTTATCTCAAGGGGGGATTATTGCCACTAGACTTACATGATTTTTTGGACTCTGATTGGGCTGGTTGTTTTGACACGTTGTTAGGAATTTTTTGGATGAGCATAAAGTCACTAATTCATGCCAAAAACCTTGCCCACTTGCCTCATGTATATATGTGTACATAGCTCTGCAAGTTTTGGAAGTGACCATGTAAAAAACCTTGTACAAAGGTGTGATTTTGACAAGATTGAATACTGATGTTTTGGGTTGTTCAAGACTCCAAAGAATGGTTTTTAAAAATTATTTTCATCCGTGTCTTATAGCTTGTGAATTAGACTTGTACATCATGAGTTATGAACATACAAAGCAGGCGGTCTTAACTTAGAAGGTGATTGCAAGTACATGCAACAAGGGCAACTGGGCCAACTTGGGGGTCTAATATTTGAAATGCTGAAGTTTTACATTTCTAGAGATATCTGAGGTGATGGATTTGAGCCATGTGTTACGATGCGTCATTCGGTGCCGGAGCAACAAGGTATACCTCGAGGAAAAATGTCTCAGAAGTCCTCTCATGCTTTGAGAGAAGCTGGGAATTTTTGGGGAACTTGGGAATCTTGGGAAGAGTTGCCATGTGGCATGGGAGTAATCCCATAGGAGAAGAGGAAAAAGAAAAGTGGGGGGTATATAGGGCACTTTGGGTGCCCATTATGATGTATCAAAGTTGAGAGGAGCTCTCTCAAGGCTTGGCTATGGGGCCTCGTGGGCTCATGGGGAAGGGGATGGTGTAATTTTTGAGTTCCCACTGCTTGGACATGCACGTGGACACGTTTTTGGTCCACAAACACTTGCCCGCACCCCATTCCTTGGTCAAATGGTCACCGATAGCTCATTTTTCACCCAAAAAGGCCAAAATTGGACCAGTTAAAAGGTGCTTAAGGAGAGAACCATGTCAGGCAAGAGGAGAGAGAAAATATCTTGGGATAAGAGCCAAAAAATATCCCTTTTTAATAGCTGAAATTCCCTGTAGACCTACAAAAAACTTCTAGAGAGCTCATTTTTGAGCAAGAAAAAGGACACCTCCATGTTCGAGCGGCCATAACTTCTTTGTTTCTTCTCTGTTTTTTGCCTATGGATACTCTACGAACATCTCCACGAGAAACTTTTTGTCATGATGTCCTTTGTTTCTCCTGATTTTGAGTGTGTTCCATGCTTGGAGGGTGTGTCATAGAACTCTACAAGTGTTTACCACAGGTGTTTTTGGTCATGCAATAGTTCTTCGTTCCGATGGTGTAGCTCGTGCAAGGCTATAGGGGCATTCATTTTCCTTCTTGTTTGAACAAAAACATTATTTTGGTGCCCCCATTGAGGAGCAAGCACTCTTATGCTCCCATTCCTATGAAATATGTTTATTTTGCAGGCAGTGAATGTAAAAGGGATGTGGGTCCTTACGGACAACGGCCTATGTACATGCAAATTGTCGGCAGCACTTGGGGCGATCGTATAATTGGATTGAAGCCTTTGGAGGGTCATGAGTTTTTGTGAATCCAAGCATTGGGGGCCGGGTTACCCAATGTGAGATGGATTAGGTACTGAAGTGATCCATCAACATCCCTTGAGTTTTCGACGTCACATGTAAGTGTTTTTGTGGCGATCAAACATGGCAGATGAATTCCCACAGTTTCATGGATTGCCTAATGAGAATTCACAAACTTTTATTGAAAATTTGGAAGTCAATTGCTTACTGTGAAATATACTAGACCAAGCTATATTGTTGCAGCTACTGCAATATAGTTTACAAGATGAGGCAAAAGTTTGGTTATACAATTATGAGGAGATGATGCAGGAACAAAATCCAGGGGTAGTTTTGGACCACAATTGTGTAAAGAAATCTTCCCTGGCTTAATGCTAATCAATCATAGTACTTGATGAAGTTTGGTATGAAATTATGGGGTACACTCAGAGGGATAATCAAAGTGTTGATGATTTTTTCATGCAGTTCACCCGTTTATCGGATAAATGGGCTCGGGCTTTGGGAAATGAGATCCCTCCATCCATTTTAAAGAAGGGCCATTTTGTGGAAAACCTAAAAGAAAGCATGAAGTTCGAAGTTGCGCTAAAAGGAGCCATCACCTTCAAGGAGGCAGTCACTATTGCTAGAGAGAAAGAATAGAAGGCTCAAAGACTTAATGAATATGGAAAAGCGGTCCCTGTACAAAATAATGGTGGCAAAAAGGAGGAGAATCAAGCTAAGGCTAGAGGCCAACCTATTCAAAGGGCTACTAATACCGAACAGTTACAACAAAATATGCAAGACACGATGATCATGATGCAAGAATTGCAACTTAGTGTTCTTGGAGAAGGTGGTCGTGATCATGGATGTGGTAGAGGAATGACTCATGCATGTGAAGCTCAGCCTAATGCGAATGGTGGTCATGGGCAAGGCGGTTTTGAGCCGCAGAGGAGGTTTCCCCCTACTTGTTATAATTGCGGTGAACTTGGTAATAAAAGAACTTATTGTTCAAAGCCAGCAAGGATGGGAGGTGATATGTTTCCACTTCCTCAACATATTCCTAACAGGGCTAATGATTATGTGTTGGATATACGGGGAGATCAAGATAGTAAACAGGAAAATCAAGCCTCAACCTCTCGTGGTCATGTGGTTATTGTGCGGGTAGAAAAGAAAGACGCATATGTATTGCTATGCAGTCAAAAGAGGGAAGGCTATGCCGTGCCAAGGCCTAGCAAAAGGAAATGGAAGGAGAAGGAGGGTGAAGATGCAAAATCCAAGAGGAAGAGAGAACCTCGTAGACGATTTGAAGTGGCAGATTTGACTTTGGGAGAAGGCCAAACAACTTACAGTTTAAAGGAAGACCTGATTGGGAGGAAAGTATATTGTACTTTTGGACAGTTGATGAATATGGTGCCCAAACTCAAAAGGCAGTGAAAGTCATTAGTGAATCTAGAGAAAGAGCCAAAGCATGGACAATTCAAAGTGTTGTCTGTGGGAGAGTTACCCAAAATCTATCCTGTGGTGAATGCTTGGCACAAAGGTGTGGGCATTGGAGAAGCCTACATTGATGGAGGTGCTCAAGTTTGTGTGATCACATAGTCATGTGACGAGAGGTTGGGTCTCATTACATGCGGAAGCTTTGGGTTTTGGATCTGACTAGCAAACCATGCCAAAGTGAAATGTTTGAGAATGATCAAGAATTTGGAAGTGTAAGGATTTAACATGAAGGTTATGTTATACTTTCATGTTATGCCAGCTGTCTTGAGAGCCTTTCCTCTCATTCTGGGATGACCTTGGTTGAGAGCTATTGGTGCCCTACAAGATTGGGTCAAGGGCACAATTGGTGTGCATGGAAAGAAGAGTGAATAGAGAGTTTTTGATATGACTACCAAACAACTTATGGCACTTGAATATGTGAGTGAGAATGATGAATTCGAAACTACCAACGATGATAGTTCTGAAGACTCAAAAAGTAGCACTCCTTCAAGTTCCAATGATGAGGGTAAAGTGTCATTTTTGTTGATGGACAAGGAACAGATAGAAGTTAGTGAAGTGCTGCAACTATCAGGGAATATAAATGCTTCAAGCCGTTTAGAGAAAATTGAAGAGTTGATGCAACCTAAACAGGAATTGCCAGTGAAGAGAGAGTTGATTCAAAATATGCTGAGTACTGATTTGACGCAAGGAGAAATAAGGGAGTACTTAGCAATGTTGGATAGGTTTTCAAATCTTTTTATCACTTCATACCAGGAAATAAGGGGTTTTGTTGGGGATCCTGTGAAGATTGAGCTAGCTGAAGGGGCAAAGCCAATACGGCATAAATTATGAAGGATGGGTAAGGAACATATGAATGCTTTAAAGGAAGGAATGGATAAACTATTGGATGTAGGGTTCATTGTGCCGGTTGATAATGTTGAATGGGTGAGCCCTGTAGTGGTCACTCGGAAGAAAGATGGGTGTTGGAGAGTTTGTGTTGATTACAAGCAATTTAATGCAGAAAGATGGGTGTTGGAGAGTTTGTGTTGATTATAAGAAATTTAATGCAGTGATCAAGAAAGATCCTTACCCTTTGCCTTTCATGGATCAACTTCTAGATGTAGTGGCTGGTTTTGAAAGATACAGTGTCTGTGATGGTTATTCATGATATTTTTAGCTTATCCTTGCTCCTGAAGACCAAAAAAAGACTACTTTTATCATGCCATGGGGTTATTTCTACTTTTGCTGCCTTCCTTTTGGGTTGACAAATGAGCTTGGAGTTTCTGAAAGGAAAGTGGATTGGGTCCTTACCCCGTTCCTTGGGAAGTTTGTCAATGGGTTCATAGATGCTTTTTGTGTATGGAGTTCAAGGAAAGATCATGTTAAAAATCTTGAAATGACTTTTGCAAGGTATGATGACTATGGGGGTCAGCTCAACCCTAAGAAATGTCATTTGACACAGCCAAGGGTAAAGATTCTTGGACATGTGATTTTAGAAATGGAATTGAAGCAGATCCAGAGAAAGTGGAGGCTTTGTTGTTGCTGTCATCACCAAAAGATACTAGACAATTGGCCACTTTCATACAAAAAGTTAAACATCTTTCTTTTTTTATACCTTTGGCATCACAGCTATTATATCCATTGCAGCAAACAATTATGAATGATCCCTTGGAGTGGTCTCGTGATTGTGACGTTGCTTTTGACAAAGTTAAACAAGTTTTGAGTAGACTACCCATTATGCAAGCTCCTGAATGGGAAAAGGAGTTTTATGTTAACCCATCAATGGGAGATGATGCCATTGGGGACATGTTGTTGCAAAAAGGAAAAGAATCTCAGTATATGAAGCTTGTTCACTATGCTAGCAGAGTAAAGACTCCTCGTGAAAGAGATTTTTCTGAAATTGAATTTGTGATGACCAATATGGTTTATGCTTGTTGCAGGCGATTTAGACACTACTTTTTGCAAAAGTCATCCACGTTTCTCACCAGTTATTCATTGCTTCCCCAACTATTCAATAATTCAAATATATAAAAAACAGCGATGAAATGGGTTATTGAACTTTAGGAGTTTCAATTCACCTTTTTGGTGGAAGAGAGTACTCGTGCTACCCTGGCAGATTTCCTCACTTATAAAGATACTCCTGTTTTGGTTAAAGAGGAAGTAGTGCAAAAGAAGAAAATTGAGACTCTTGCCATCTCTGATGCTTCACTGTTATACTTTGATGGTTCTTAACAAAGAAGTCATGATGCTGCTTTAGAAGGCATTGTCATATATGATGCACAAGGGAAGCTTGTAAGAAAACAAGGGTTGAAACTTGATGCAAAGAGTAACAATGAAGACGAGTACATGGACCTTGAAGGTGGTTTGCACATTTTCTTACAGTTGGGAATTAGACGCTTCAAGGTATTGAAGAATAAGAATCCTAAACTGAAGAATTTATGCTTCAAGGTGAAATCATTGCTCAAAAATGTTCAAAGTATGGAGTTTTCAACATATTGAGAGGTCTCAAAATGAAGAAGCTCATGATGCTGCCCAAGAAATGATCACTTGTGTCATTGTTAAGGTGGTTACGCCGCTCGCGGAAGCTAAATAGCGAGAACTCAACCAACAACAGAATTTGTCAGACGAGGACGAAGCTTGACCCGCAGGCGCATGGAAACAACTAGGTGGGTGTCAAATCACCTACTCGACCTTCTAATGACAATCACTACTAAGGAAATCAAATCTAAGTTCTAAAATACGCAAGTGACTGAAATCCGTACTACGAACGAATGCTATACGAAACAGGATCTAGAATCATTGAATCGATCTCAAACTCAAGGGGAAGTCTATGCACTAGGTAAGAACAACACCCTAAAGACTTGAACTGCAAAATCAACCTATAACCACTCCGTGCGGTAAACGCGTATGAAGACAGGCCGAAAAATACAGGTGATCGAAACTTGACCCCGATGGTACCAATGTGTAGCTCTACTCGTTGTGGTTCTATAGATATGCTGCACGCTCCATTCCGACACACGAGTTGGAAGAAAACTCACACCGAAGCTCGTAGGAACTTACCACACATAGAAGCCGATAGCGCGCACTCTTGGTATCTGTGCGTAGCTCTCGCCGTTGCTAACACAATGGCGGTGTCGCTTCTCCAATGGCAGCTCCGTAGCTAGCGTAGCAAGTGGATAAGACTCTCTCTCTCTCTCACTCTCTCTCAGACACAGTCACGGCGCTCAAAAACTCACTTTGATTAATAAAATCGAATCCCCTTAGGTTACAAAACTTTGGCTTATATACCTCAGCCTTGGAGGTGAGAACATCTCTAACTAATTACATCAACAAGTGAAATTACTTCGGGATTACAAGCTGGAAACTCAATTGAGTCCCGTTACTTAATGAATGGCTCAATTCAAAATCAATGTCGGAAAGACATTTATTACAATCAATGGTTACAAAAATGATGAGTATGAGCAAAAATGTGGGTGTGATCCTCTGCTGGCTCAACACTCCCCCCCTCCGCGTTCATGTCGTCCCTGACATGACCTTTATGCTTGGTCAATAAAGTCCTGTCGTCTTGAGCATCTGCAAATGTGATTCGTATCGCAGGTTGCCGATGGTCAAGGTTGGGCTGAATATTTTGCTTTCGTGGGTGAAAAAGCCGGTGTAGAAAGCTTCTTCGAATGTTTTCATGTGGAAGCTAGGCAAAAACATAATCCTCTGGTATAGGAGGTGCAACACTTTTGGAGAAGGCTGCAATGAAAGGTCATACATCATATCAGTCACTGTGTCGGCCGTCGATAGTAGACTCGAGGTCGTGGCTTTATCTGGCGCGAACACTTCAATGCAAGCTAAGAGAGTCCTGCAAATTTTCTTGAGCATCTGACAGGAAAGGTCAGGAGAGCCAGTAAAGAGCTTGATGGTGCCCGTTAGGGTTTTCACCATGTAGGCTTTACCTATTCTCTCTCCTGCCTTTGGTCCTGGCATCCTTGGGTAATTAAGCCAATTTGGCTTCTTTTCTGCAATCCTGCCATGCTCTTTCCAGCTTCTGACTCTTGGCACCGGGCAGAAGGTTGTATCCTCCCGAATCTCCTTTGGTACCTCTACCAAGTAGATGAGGTAGGCTGGGTATTTGTTCAGCCAACCTTTCCTCCATCTATGCTGCGAATCTACAATCTTCTTTGATTGTTCCTCTTTTGTGATGTCGCCTTCGTAAAGAGCGACATACTGCTCCTCCTCTATTCTCTTTTTCGTTTTTATCACTTCAAACTTCATCAAAGGGAAAGGAAGGCTGGGTTGCATCCACTCTTCATGGAGCACTTTTGTGTCTAATCCCCGAAGTCTAATGGAGATTAGGAGTCTCCTCTCCCATTCCATTTCCGCCTTGGCACTCTCCTCTGTTGACTTTTCTATTTGGTCATGGAGCCTTTTTTCTTCTTCTTCAGAGATTCCTGAAGTTGAGGCCACCTCTTGAACTGGGGCTGGATCTTCAATTGTGGTTGCCTCTCCAGTTTCTGGTAGCTCTATGGCTGCTCCATCTGATCCGTCTTGTGGTGTCTCTATCTCTCTTCTTTGTTGCTCTTGTAGATCTTGGAGCTGTTTGCGGAGGGTCTCATTCTCTGTTCTTAGTGTTTGATTTTCTAAAGTGAGCCTCTCCTCTGCTGCCAATGATCCCTCCGCAATGTGCAACCTTTGCACTTGCTCTAATCTTAGCTCTCTTTGTAAGCTTCGGACCTGGTCTTCCAGAGCTGGTACAAGAGCTCCCTCTTGTTCGGTTCCTGCTCTGCTAGCTCTAGGGGTAGTCCTGAGTCTAGTGATTGTTCTTTCTTGGAGCTCGACTCTTTCCCTTAGCTCAATGAGCTCATCTTTAGCCGCCTCCAAGTCGTCTTCCATCCGCTCCCTTGCTTCCTGTGCACTTGTTACTTCTCTTGAAGCCTCGGCTAGCTGGAGTATCAAGCCATCTCTCTCGTTTTCCGCATCGTAGAGTGATGCTTTATGAATTTCAGATTCAGTCATAGCATCCTCTAATTTCCTCTGCAACTCGGCTTCCCTTTGTTTGGCTGTCTCAATCTCCACTTCCTTTGCCTTGGATCTTTCTTTGATCTTGTTGAGCAGTTCATGCACCATGTGCATGTCTTTTTCATCTTCATCTGTCAACTCTAAAGCTTTTTTGGCCACCACCTCCACTGGCTTCGGCTCTTCTAGTACGTTCTGCTTGTCCAGTTTTTCATCACTTTCTTTTGTACTCTTTGTATTTTCCTCTGTCCCTCTCCGATCATCTCGTTTTTGTAGGGTGATCCCATAAACCGCCTCAAGGGCCTCTTCTTCAGTGCACCCTATCGCTACCAGATCCTCATAATCGTTTTTCTTTTGCTGAATTGGATCTATCTCTTTTTCCTTGGTCTCGGCCTCCGGCTTTTCCATACCAGCCGTGTCCATCTCTACTGTGGTCTCTTCCACAATGATTTCCGTCTTCTTTGGGCTGGGTACATCAGTAAAGGAGGGCTCATTGTCCTCAGTCATCTTGGCTTTCCCTTTGTTTGCTTGCCCGTCTTTCTCTTGAGGTTCAGTAGACTCATCTACTTTCTTCTTCCCCTTGTCGTCCTTTTTCAGCTCAGCTTTTAAAAGTTGTACTTCCTCTTCAATGTATGGCTTGACAGGTTGCTGCTCCAGTATAGCCTCTGACTCCTCATAAGCTCTAATATATTGATCATATTGATCAACATGTGGCCTGGCTGAGCTAGTTCCGACTTTAGTGGGGTCTGGCACCCACTTTTCTTCAAAGTCCCCCTTTAGAACTCTTTCCACTCTAAACTGCTCCACCAGCCTTTCCATTCTTGCCGCTTTCTGACTTTTGGTTTGCTTGGGAGCAACCTTCTTCTTTGCTTTCTTCATAAGCGGCTCATCCACATTCTCTTCAGGTTCTGAAACTATTTCTAGTTTCCTGCGTGCGCTTGTGGACGCCCTCTTGGATACTTCAGGCTGTTCTTCCTCCTCATTGGCTTCTCTAAGCCACTCATTCTGGGAGGGAACCTTTGGCCATTGATCTCTGGCTCCAATAGCTTCATAAGCTATTCTTGTCAGAACTTCAGCTCCTCCTATATACTTTGGCTTCTCGTTGTGCATGGCAATTACTTGCTCGTGGATGTGTTGAGCGTAATTCACCTCTTTTGGCATATTGCTCTTCAATGCCCATGTGATGGTAGTTGCAATGGCATGGGGCGGTGTCGTATACTTTTGCGGTCTTTTACTGCAAATATGGAGAAATTGGTTGTACAGTCGGCAAAGGGTTGCCGCTCTTTGGTCTGCCATATCTCCATAAGTTGCATTCTGTTTCTTGGACCCATAATCCTCTATAGCCTCCCTTCTTTCCCTGACAGAGCTCCCTTTGTTGTTCAGCTTCAATGCATCTGCAATGAGCTGTGGAGTGATCTGTACCTCTACTTTCTCTCCATCTATTGCTGTCAATGTGGCTTTCCCATCCTTCTAAATGGAGGTTGCCAACTCATACACTCTTCTTGTATCTACACCTGATGGTCTCGAGGTGAAGAATCTGTGCAAGTCTGCCCTTTCCAGGTACCTGCTGATGTTCTCTGACCTGCTATAATCCACCAATTCTTGTGGGATCATCGGTATATCCACCGCTTGCCCTTGAGGATCTCTGAAAGTCCCCTGGTAGATCTTTATTCCCTCTTGTTCCAGTACTGCTTCCTCCACCCAAGTTTTGGTTGGCTTGAGGGTTTCTGCTGGAATGTCAAAGGGTTCCGCTTCTGCAAGAGCATCTTTGATTGTCGGTCTTTTTCTCTTCGTTGCCGATAACTTGGCGGAATCCATGGATCCTGTAACTCCAATTTCAGAAGTTAGCGTCTTTTTAGTACTGAAAGCCGAAATGAAGCTTTTAACTATTCAAATGACTTGAAAATTGAAACATGAGCTATTCGGGGCCTAAGGATGCAGGGTAGGTGAAAAAATATGCAAACTGGGCTCAAAATCATGCTGGAGACATTATACGCGTATGATGTCTTTTCTTGAAATGTTGGTCTTTTTGTGCAAAGAATGCTTTGTGCTAGTGCCCTAAGCCCTGCTAGCTAGTTTTCAACTTAAAAAGTCATTAGTTTAGCTAAAAAGCCCCCTTATAGGCATTTCAGTCTCCGAAGTCGTCTTTTTGCCTTGGAGTTGAATTTCTTCAACTTTTCTTCTCGAAAGTTGCATTTCCAGCTCATTGGATATGTTGTGAAGCCACCTATTTGGTTGAACTTGACTTTGGCTCCCCGTTGTCCATCTTTCTCCATTTGGTTGCCCGAAAGCGTCTTTTTCACCATCGGTAAGTGAATCAGCTTTCTTTTGGGTTTTGCTTGCAAACATAAGTCATCCATGTATATTTGAAGCTGCTTGTGAAGTTTCATGTCATTTGGTCGTCAATTTTAGCCGTTATGCCAAAATGACGCTTTGTGTGTTCGCAACCGAATCGGTTGTTCCGACCTACTTTTGGTGATCCAAACCCGGAGATACTCCATGGTTGCATTGCCCTCGATGTTGTTAAGCTTCCTGAGAAGTTTTGTGTCGTTTCGATAACTTTTTCCTGTTTGCCTCTTGCAGGCTCTGTTGACCTAGGGTTTTTCAAGTCGTTCTTTCTCGAGCTTTGAGTGTTAGAAACCCATCTTCTATGTTAGGGTAACCCACCTCTAAGTTCTTGCAAGGTTTGGTTAGGCGGTTGTGCCCCTCCCTAGCGTTCTTCCCCATTCCCCGTCTGCTCTTGTTTCTTGGTTTTGGTCAGTTTTCGCGACAAAAGTTAACGATAAGCATCAAAAGCTTATGGCAACGAGTCTACCTCTCATGTCTGGTGTCCTCTGAGCTCTCGTAGCAGTCGTAGAAGGCGGTAGACGGTCGGATGCTCCTGTGTGCTCTTTGCTCCCTCCAAGAAGGTAATAGTGGAAATGAGCTTGAAAGTGAAGTGAAAAATACTTAACTTCGGGCTTCCCGGATCACTTGTTACCAAATTTGACATGTGCTCCTATCTTGTCGTGAAATGCACTTTAGGATTTGAAATTTCTCAATTTGGACTCCGTTTGACCTATTTTTGAGAAATCTGTCCACTTTGCCAAAATTCTGTCATTTCGGGCTTTCCGCAACTTTTTCAGAATTGTACCCAATTTTTACCATGGGTTGCCCTTGTCATTAGGACCATCACCGTCTATTCTTTTCTTTTTTCCGATCTCATTTCACCTGCTTTTTTATTTTTCTTTTACTTTTATTAAGAAAATCATAAAAAATAAAGGAAAATAGCAAATTGAAGCCAAAAAATTCCAAACATACACGATAAATAGCTGGTAACCCTGTGTATATGAATATACACTTATTTGTGATTTCTGGACTTGGATTATCACTTTTTTCCACTTTTTAGCTCCAAAAACACTCTTATTTAGTGATATTTACACGTCTAGAGACCCAAATTCATCATTTGATCTCTTCTTGTTGCAAAACAAGGTATATAAGGGCATAATTATTATCAATATCCGCAATCAAACATAAAAATTGCAAAATCATGTAAGACACTGCCCTTGTAATATAATTTTTGTTTTTCTTTGTTTTTGGCGCTTGTAGCTGCTTTGTAACTCCTGTATACCTGTATACCTCCCCCCCTCCTAGTCTGAGTCCTCCCGGACGACTATGAAGTGTCTGTGGGCAAAGCATTGTAGTTGTTTTGGTCATAAGTTCCCAATGCAATTGCAGAGCGATGATACAACAGTCTTTCCAATAAAGCTGCTCTTTGTTTGATTGAAGGATTGGTGGTCGGGTTTTGGGTTGGTGATACTTCGGTAGTAGAATCAGTAGATGGATTCATATTTACCTTGTTGTTCTTTTGCACAATCCAAATCTGCTTCCGCTTCGCTTGTGCTTGCCACAAACTCTTTGCAACCCAAATCTGCTTTGTCCTTTGTGGTGATTTCCTCGCCTTGAAATACCTAGGAGTTTCCGTTGATTGTACTGAAGGAATTTCCTGTTTACAAATCTTTGGGATCCAAATTTGCTTGCTATAGCTTTGTGCCGTCATGAACTTCTTTGGAATCCAGATCTATTTCACTGTCCTTGATTGTCTGGAATCACTCTGTTGTCTGGTATAGAAGACTCTGTTTTCCACCTTTGTGTTCTATGGCACAACCTTTTTTGGTCTCCATACCAACTTTGACTCCATTTTTTTCCAAGGTTGAGCTGTTATATTATTGCTTGTCTTCCTTATCCACTGTTGAGAATTCCTCGTCGAAGAGTAATCCGACTGTAAAGAAACTTTTGGTTGCCATTGCTTCTTCTTTTTCTCTGGTTGTTGTTTACCTTTGTCTTTGGATTCGTCCTTTGGAGTTGGCTCTGCTCCTTTGGTGAACTTAACTGATTGACTTTCACCTTCGTATTTGATAAGCACTGATTTAGAACTCCAGTCAATCATTGCATTGTATTGTTTCTGCCATGGTTGTCCTAGCAATAATGGTTGTTGTGTAGCGTGGTCTTCAACCACGTAAAACATATGAGGATACACATATTGGTTAATCTGTATATGTAAAACTGTGCATCCGACAGTTTTGATTGAATTCTCAGAGTAACCCTTTAACTCTTGCTTGGCAGTTTGTAGTTTAGTGTCATTTGTCAATTGTCTATACAAACTGAGTGAAAGTAGGTTAGCTTGAGCTCCTGAATCCAATAGTGCTCTGGCTTTGATTTGGTTGGTTCCTACTTTGCATTCAATGATGGGTTCTTCTTTGTCATTATCCATTTCTGTTATGCTGACTGCGTTTATTCGTATTGCTCCTTCATTGCGCTGTTTCTGACGCAGTAGTCTTCTTTTCTCCATTTTTTCCTTCGCCTCGGCTTGCACTTCCTCCACAATCATTTCTTTTTCTGGACACGCAACTTTTTTTGATGTATTTTGAGAAGCATGTCTTGGGTTAGCGGCAAAAGATGCTTTTTCACTCTGCATCCACTAATCCAATTGGGCATTTCTTCTCCGTCTAATGTAGCAAGCTTGACGGCTCCACTTGGTGATAGATCTTTAATCACCAGAGGTCCCATCCCTCGATTTTTAAGCTTCTTAGCATGCTGTTTCAGAGTGTAAATGAGGACATAGTCCCCAACCTTAAACTCTTTAGTCCGCACATGCTTATCAAAAAATTCCTTTTGTCGCCTTTTTTGAGCGTAGATAGAAGCTACTGCTTTTAGGCGAAGCTCATCTAGCTTTTCCAGGTCATCTATTCTATCAGAAAGCTCGTGCCCTGTCCACTCTAGATCCTTAGCCACCCTTAATGTTGAAATCAAGAATTCTATTGGTAAGATAGCATTTAGCCCAAAAACCATGTTATATGGGGTCATTCCTATTGATGTTTTATATGCTACCCTATATGCCCATAATGTTGAATGCAACTTCTGGTCCCAGTCAGTTCTCGACTCAGATACAATCTTCGTAAGGACCATGCATATGGTTTTGTTTGTTGCCTCAGCTTGTCCGTTTGCTTGTGGATGATACGGGGCTGATTTCCTATGGATTACCATGAATTCATCTAGAAGGATCTCTATCACTTCATTTATAAAATGTGTGCCTCTATCACTCACAATTTCTATTGGCAATCCATATCATACAAAGACGTATTCATATAAAAATTGTGCTGTGGTCCTGGCATCTGCTTTTTGAGTTGCCTTTGCTTCGACCCACTTTGTTAGATAGTCTGTAGCCACAATGATGTATTGTGCATGAGTCTTATATGCAGGAGGTGAAATAGGTCCGACATAATCAATCCCCCATTTTGCAAAATCTCTTGCCCCCATCATTGGTCTAAGCGGCATATCATCTCTTTTAAGTGGTACTTTGGTCCGCTGACAGTCATCGCACCGTCTAACGTATTCCTCAGCGTCCATATGTAATGTTGGCCACCATATTCCTGCGGCTAAGACAAGTTTTGCTGTCTTATCACCTGAGAAATGGCCTCCACCTACTCCTCCATGAGCTTGCTCTAGGATTATCACATACTCAGACTCTGATGCGCAAATCCTAAGCTGGTTGTCTTTACATCTATTATAGAGTTGATCTCCTATTAAAGCGTAATCTCTAGCTTCTGTCTCTACAGATTTCTGACGTTCTTTTGACGTTCCTTCTGCGAAAGTTCTATTTGTGAGATATTCAACAATATACTGACTCCATTCTGGAGCGATCGTTATCTGATATAATGTCGAATACTCTACCGGCGGTTTTGATGAACATACAATACATACAGTGACATATTCATGTACGCTTTCTTTCATTCCTGGCCAATAGACTCCCAATTGTAACAAATTCCTATATGTGTTCCTTCTTGAACAATGAAATGCACATTCCTGAACATGTGCTTCGTGTAGATATATATTATATTCCTCAGGATTGATGCATAGTCTTAAAACATGATCATTCCCCAACTGATACAACCTTCCTGCAACCAATTGAAGATTCTTGGATTGCTGAATAGCAATATGTTTCTGGTTGTATTTTCTTCTATCAAACTCTCCTCCATAGGTTAATAGGTTAACGACATTTTGAGACCACTTCGGTATCATTTCTATGTTGAACAAGTACGCGTCTGGCATGTCGTCATCTACCCCTATAGGGTCTTCTCCATTCGTCAATCGCGAAAGATGATCAGCTCTAAGATGTGTTTTTCCTTTCTTTACTACTACCGTGAAGTCGAATTCCAGTAAGATAATGAACCATCTCACTATTCTCCCGGTATTGCATGGTTTATTCACTAGGTAGAGCAAGGCTTGCCGTAAAAAACACAAACTTGTTGGCTAGAAGATAATGCCGAAATTTTTTCACAGCATATATCATTCCTAATCCCTCTCGCTCTGTTGTGGTGTAATTCTTCTCTGCATTGTTGAGCTGTCGACTGGCATAACAGATAGGAAAATCCATGTTTCCTTCTTCTGGCTGAGCCAGAATGCATCCTATTGCATATGCCGAAGCATCTATATGCACATGGAATATCTTCTCCCAATCTGGTGATTTCAAGACTGGAGCAATAATGAGTGCCTCTTTCAATTTCTTGAACGATTCCTCACACTCCTCTGTCCATTCAAAGTTCACTATTAGCCTATAAAGTGGTTGGCCTATTATAGCGTACATGTAAATGAATCGTCTATAATATCCGCAATGTCCCATAAAGCTCTATACTTGTTTCGCATTGGTTGGTCTAGGCATATCCACT
This sequence comes from Adiantum capillus-veneris, assembly GCF_014529385.1. Classification (NCBI taxonomy): domain Eukaryota; kingdom Viridiplantae; phylum Streptophyta; class Polypodiopsida; order Polypodiales; family Pteridaceae; genus Adiantum; species Adiantum capillus-veneris. The sequence continues at coordinate 78,223,337 of NC_140953.1, read as the reverse complement.
ATAACTTTTATCTTCTCTAAATCCGTGGATATTCCGTTTTGTGAGACAATATGTCCCAGAATTCTGCCCTGTCGGACCATAAACACACATTTCTCAGGATTGAGACAAATGCGATATGTCCTACATTTCTCAAATACTTTTCTTAGGTGTTCTAGATGCTCATCTCTCAGAAGAGAATGTACACATAAGTCATCCATGTATATTTCTAGAAACAACCTTAAGTATTCTTTGAAAGCATGCGTCATCAGCCTCTGGAAGGTTGCGGGAGCATTGGTTAGACCAAAAGGCATAACCCTATAAGCATAGATTCCCCACTCAGTTACAAAAGCTGTTTTATGTTGATCTTCCAGTGCTATGGCTAGCTGGTTATATCCTGAAAAACCATCAAGAAAGGAGTAGGTTTTTTTCCCTGATACACGCTCTAGAACATGATCAGTTATCGGCAGGGGATAATTGTCCCTGATTGTCGCAACATTCACTTTCTTTAAGTTGACACACACCCGGAGTTTTCCGTTCTTCTTGGGTACTACCACAATCGGAGATACCCAATCGGTGTGTTCAATCTCGTATATGAATTCAGCTTCCATTAGCTTATCTATCTCTTCTTTGATTCGCTTAGCAAAAGTATCATTATATGTGTATGGTCTCTGTCTGCTAGGCTTTGCGTCTTGTTTCAGTGGGATTGTGTGTTGGCATATCAATGGGTCAACTCCCTTTAAGTCTTTATAAGACCATGCAAACACATCCCTATACTCTCTGAGAAGACTCAAAAGTCTCTCTTCCTCGCCTGGAGACAAATCTGTGGCTATGTACACCGGTCTAGGTGTCTCACCTGGAGCTGCTAAATCAACTTTTTTTGCATCCTCCGGTCCGTCATAAGATTCGTTCTCCCTTCTCTCTCAAATAGGTTGGGTTAATACCACCTTCATATCCTCTATTGTGAATTTCCTATAGTGAGAGGGAACATCCATGTTTTCCTTGATTTTGGCGTTTTCGTCCTCTCCACTCTCAATTTCTGTCGTCCAAACTTCTTTCAAAGTTTTCTTGAGCTCTCTGTACTTGTTTCTACGTTCTAGCTTGGACTCCGTGTGTTCTCTGTTGCGCTTGTTCTTTTCTGATTTTTCAGTTTTAGTTTTCGTTCCATTCCTTTGAACTCGATTTCTTGAGCCTCTTTTGTCTTTTCGTAAGCTCTTTTGATCATTGCTTCTCATCCTTCTAGAAATCTTGTCCTTAACACAATCTTCCGCCTTTACTAGCATTAGGAATTGATTTTTTCCTCTTATTCTAGGCATCGGATTGGTTCTAACCCCCTTTGTTTTTTTCTTTGCTCTATAGCGTTTCTGGCGTTGTTTAGTTTGGTTCGGAAAATCATAAAATCGGACATCCGTTATAGTTTCTTCGTTTCCGCTTGAATTGTCCGTTGACTCGTTGTCTGCTTCATTTCCCCACTCAGGATGATCGGGAATGTCGTGAAACACCTCCTCTTCATCTTCCTTTTCCACTGTATCGTTCTTTTCAGTTTCTTTTTCGAGTACAGTTCTCAACATGAAGTACGGAACCACGTCGTACCCGTCCTTGTCGCAAAATTTTGTTGTGGGACCATCCGTAATTGCACAAACATCTAGGGTTGCTAGAATGTGTGTCCACTCTAATGGTTCAAGCGTGTCCTCTGGAAAGGGTTCTCCTATATAAGCTTCGTCTTCGATAGCCCTTTCTAAAACACATTCTTCTCGTTTCAGACTTCCACATTGCGAAGCTCCACACATCCATAACTCCTTGGGTTTACCTAACCAAGCTGGAAATTCGGATCCCGCCAAAGTAGCTGAATCAAACTCCTCCACCGGTGTTCGGTTCACATCTTTGTAGCTATGGTCTTTCAGGTTCACACGTGTAGTGGTTTCCATATTTCTCAGGTATATGTGATCGTAGCCCCAATCCTGGACCATTTTCAATTGTCTCATGAATGGTCTTCCCAGTATGATATCATAGTTATTCTCCTTGTCAAAATCGACAATAGCAAAAGTATGTTCGTATTCAATGCCGCAAGAAGTCACTACAACTTTCTCTAATAACCCCATAGGTTTCTCCATCTGTCCATCTGCTAATTGGAGTTTCAACCTAGTCTTCCTTATTGCTGGTTTCCCCCATTTTTTCCAGATTTCTTCTGTAGCAATGGCTACCCCAGCTCCGCTGTCTAGTATTGCCATCGTCTTCACTCCTTGGAATTCAACTGGTAAGGTTGTATTCCCCTCTTCACCTTCGCAATACTCTCCAACCTTGTTTAAGGGTACAGGCTTAGCGTTCTTTTGTGGTTTACTCAGCTCTTGTATACCCTCTTGCAGTCTCGATGTTGGGTCTTTTACCCCAAATTTCTCCAAGCATTTTCCTACAGTGGTCCACATATGTGGTCTTAACCTCAAAAGCTCAGCTAGAGAGATAGTGCATGTCACTGGTGTTGACAAGATCTCTATCAATCCTTGCGAGTCCATGACTTTTTCTGATGAGATTCTTCGTGAGGGAAGTGCTCTAATCTCAGATTTTGCTTCATACTCTCCTAAGTATGAAGGTAAGGTATTCAGTGAATGAGGTTTGCTCTCCCTTGTTCTAACAGAGCCCCCATCTCCCCAGTAAGATTGCAGATCCAAGTCCACTTGAGATCCTGCCTCAAATTCCACTATGGGAGGATTCCTGATGTCCTTTTTCCAATTTGTCTAATTAGCTTGGCAACTTAGCTCGTTTGCAAAGTTTGCCTCTCTCACTTGTTTCCAAAATTCATTGTAATCATCATCTCTTCCGTAAGACCTCTGTATGACTGGATGAAAACTCTCTATCTCCTGATCGGTTGTGTTCAACACTATGCGGTCATCCTTGTGTGTATTTTCAGGCTTTTGTGCACTGGGAGTCTTTTCAGCTACTCGTGAAACAATAGTCTCTTGCTGAATTGGGTTTTCCGTTCCACAATTCATTGTTTCTTTTGGTGGTTCTAATAAGGCTTGTGCAGTCTCGATCATTCTCTGGCACATTTCAAGTCTCTGCTTTTCCAATTCCGCGTTTGGGTATGTCATCCACCTCTGTTCTTGTGTTTGGTTGTTCTTTAACCTAGCTTCGTAAGCTCTCATCAGTGCGTCCAATGGTTCGTGTACTTTGTCGACTAGCACTGATCCCCCTGAGCTTAAGCTCGTTGTTTCTTTGATACTCTTTTGTTTCGTTCTTTCCGGGCTCATCTCTCGTTTCCCGTTTTGACTCTCAAGTTTTTCTAATCTATCTTTAGTTCGCTTTAGTTCCTCAGCTAGAATAGCGTCTGCACGTTCTTTTCTCAACTTCATGCGTGCTTTTCTAGATTTCCATGTGTTTTTCTGACTCCGCGGTCCTGGACTAACCATTTCAGTCGCTAACTTTCCATTCTCAGGTTCTCTAGTGGTTTTCTTAGCTTGAGCTCTAGTAACAACTTGCGTTGGTATCAAAGTTTCATTTTCAGACCCACTGCTGGTAGGAATAGTTTCTAGCATATTCATTGTCGTCTTTTGAACTTTGTTTGGATTCTTTGAACAATCCTCAATGAGGTGAGTAACCCCACACTCAGTGCAATAGACGTTAATTCTAATGATTTCAGTATGTGGACAAACATTCATCAGATGGTCACCTCCACACTTGTAACAGGGTCCTAGTGTTGGTCTGGGTCCCACTTGATTCGTCCTTTGTGGATAGGATGGTCTTTGTCCTGTTAACCCTCCATGAGCTATGAAAATCAATGTTCTTGCGTCCAAATTGTATCTCTCTTCATCAGAAGCACTTATAACTGTTGGTATTCCAACATTCCCAATCATGCCCCATGGTTCTGGTTGTTTGGGTTCTTCTGGTGGGTAATACACAGTTGGAGACATGTGTGCACCAGATTCTTCATAATAGGCTTGAACATGCACTAAGGCTTGTTCTTCCTGATTCTCTAAGGTTGGTGCATATCTAATGCCCACTGGTCTTGCTCCTGGTAAAGGTGGTTGTTGTCCCAATACCGGTTGCGGTCTTTCGATCCCCATAGGTCTTGGTACATTTCCCGTTGGGTATCGAGGTACTGGATGTACCTGAGGTGGTGCTAATTGAGCAGGAGGTGCATACTGACGCTCCCTTACATACCCTTTGTTGTAATAGCACTCCTCTGTTGGGTGGTTTGTCCATTTTTGTTCAATAGCACACCATTTCAGTGTTTTTGGCAATGGTTTTCGGTATGGTGCCATCCTTTTTAGAGCATCTTCTATCATTTGCTCTACATTTGGCATGGTTGTTGTTTGAACATTATTTTTAGTGGTATTCTCGCTCGCTACAGAGGAGGAGCTACTGGATGCAAAATCTCTATCCGCTGACACCTCTCCATAAACCGTACAATTATCCACTAAGTACAATGCCTCTCTCGTTACTTGCTCGAAACTTGTACAAGCTTTCAAGTGCAAGTCCTTCTTGAGAGTGTCGTTTCTCAGTCCCTCAATAAAGAGAACAGATAGTCTGTCATCTTGTGGTCGTTCACGTACTGGACATCTCTCAATGTATTGTTTGAAGCGAAGTGAAGCTTCCTTCACTTTTTCGTGTTCTCTCTGTTTAAAAGCATATATTTGTGAGACCGTATTGTGCTTAATCCCTCGTTTTGAGAATTCCTCAGAAAACTCTCTTAGCAAATGGTCAATGTCATGGAATCCCCCTATGTTCAGTGGTTGAAACCATGTCAATGCCCTACCTTCTAGAGTAAGACCAAATCCCTCGTATTGTGTATGGAAATCTGTTATCTGCTCAGCTCTTAAGACTTGCTTAAAGAGTGACACATGTGCATACGGATCTCCCGAACCACCATACTTCTTTGGCATACACTTCGCTACATGAGATGGTCTCATACGACTATGGTCTGCTACCAATCTCATTGCTCCTGTGTCCCGGCTAAAGCTTTCTCTAGCATCATGGACTTCATGGGTTACCCTTGTCGGTTCCCTTGCCCTGAATCTACTACTAGGAGATAAATTTGATGGTTCCGCTTCGAACCTTGGATCTGGAGTGGTATACGTGGGGATTGGAACTGCACTACCTCGATTCGTATCCATTGACTCTCTGGAATGTAATGATCCCATTGGTCCGGGCTTCGAGTACTGAGGTTGACTGAAAGAGTCAGCAGCCTGATTTCTTTGTCCTCCTGTCGTCATTGGGTTTTGCCCTCCATTTGTTGGTGCTGGTCTTTGTGAGCTAGAAATAACATAATATTGATGTAGTGGTCCCCCAAAGTATGTATATCCTTCTAATTCTTTGTTGCCCATTGTTGAGTATTGCCTGCCATACTTGTCGTAAGCGGCAATTTTCACTTCCGATCCCTCTGTGTAGGTAAAGACATAAAGTCTTTTTTGGTCTGTCAACTCTCCGGTGTAGGGTTCTTCACATCTATAATAGAGATCTTGCTCCCCATTATTATATTTGTATAGCCCCACATAGATGTTATCAGTGTTGATCCTTGTAGTTTCATTCTCTCTTCTTAACCTCGCATCAGGGAAGTTCATTATTGGTGCCTTCTCCTCAAGTTCTTCATCTACTTTGGCTTTGGTGCCCATCAATCCCCACTTGTCCACAATGTTAGGGTTTAGGACTACCAAGTACATGGTACCCTCGTCATCTAGATATCTATCTCCGCTATAGCTCACAGGCACTAAGTCCTTGAACTCACTAGGTCTCTCTTCTATCTTTACACAATAGCGGTCCATTCCATCCTTGTAGATCTTGGCACCTTGCTCATTGTCGTACTGGTATTTTATGAACAATAGCTTCATGGTGGCGGAAGGGTTTGATGATCCTGCTGCCATATTTTTTCTGTTGTTCAGGTTCAGGTGTTCCACGTGTTCGGTGAAAATCTCGTAAGATCTCTCCGAAGAAGTATCAGAGACACTTCCTTCAAAGATCGGCTCTAATGGTTGCACCCAACTTTGGTTTACACTTCCCTCGGTTGATATGACACTTGCTGGTTCCCCTTGTTTTGGTTGGTTATTCTGGAGGTTCCTGCCCGATCTCAAATTCATCAATTCCCCTAAAGGACTTTAACTTTTCCGTCTCGGCAATTTGTTTTCCCCAAGTTTTTGTGGTCAGAATTGATCCAAACTGATTGATACTTGGTCAATTGTTTAATCTTGTCAGTTGGACAACTTCTGTTTCATCAAGTGAGAATTTTGTTGCAGTTATGCTGAAAAAGACATTATACGCGTATGATGTCTTTTTTCACAGATTTAGACTATTTTGGTTATGCTCACTCTCAGTAGGCCCCTTATGCTCTTTCCACTCACAAAATTCAGTTTGAACTCTGTTTGAGCAAGTTATGGCTAATTTAGGCTTTTCTTGGCAATTTTCCGCTTTTGACTTGTTTTGGGTCAATTGTGATCCAAATGGGATGAAACTTGAAATATAACCTCTAGACAGCTATTACAATGGATCTGTGTTGGCAAAGTATCAAAATATGTCCAAAATTAGGTCAAAGACATCATACGCATATGATGTCTTTTCATCAGTTTGGGTCAAGACTTGATATTTTTGCTTTCTACAGTGTTTGTAACAATCTTGTCAGGTCAGATATCAAAAATAAGCAATGGATGTGCTAAAAGACATTATACGCGTATGATGTCTTTTTTCACAGATTTGGACTATTCTTGGTTTTAAGCCTTCTCCAATGTTTATAATTGAGTTTCAAGTGTTTTTGTCACGTTTGAATGTAAAAACAAGATCTGAATCCAAAATTTCCTATTCTTTGCGTTTCTTGGACTCCGACTTGTCTTTTTGGGTTTCTTTGAGTGTTAATGCTCTTGTTTTAAGTTGAAATTAGGGTATAACCCCCTTTTTGAACACTCTGGTAAAGTCAAAATTTCTGTTTTGGTCTCTGTTTGGTCATTTAGACATCATACGCGTATGATGTCTAAAGTTGCAGATTTCCAGTTTTTTGGCACAGAATCCTTCCTAAAGCTTTCTCAAGTGCTCGGCAACTCCCAGATACACAGAAAATTTCTCTTACTTTGTTTATTGCAAGTTTCACTACTAACTCGACGGTTTAGTGATCTAACATGTAATCAACCATATCAAGAAAATACTCCAATGATTACTAGCTCTAGATTAGGATCAAATGAAGTCCTACCTAAGCTATTCCTAATCATAAAATGGGTTTGGTAATTGTGATTTTAAAGAGATCCACTGCCACTCACGGACTAGCAAATTCTTCTTCTATAAACAACTACTCAACACCAACAAAACAACAAACAAATCTAAACTAAACTAAAAATACTGTCAACACAGAAGACCCAGGAATACCCCACTTCCTAGTATCTCTCGAGATCTTCGGAGTCCACCACTCCTAGATCTTTTCTAACTAAAGTATACAAAGTAGTTTATACGACTCACCTCGTAGGATTAGTCTAAGGTCACCTACTTAGGGCTCTCGTCCCCGGCAGCGGCGCCAAATGTTAAGGCGGTTACGCCGCTAGCGGAAGCTAAATAGCGAGAACTCAACCAACAACAGAATTTGTCAGACGAGGACGAAGCTTGACCCGTAGGTGCATGGAAACAACTAGGTGGGTGTCAAATCACCTACTCGACCTTCTAATGACAATCACTACTAAGGAAATCAAATCTAAGTTCTAAAATACGCAAGTGACTGAAATCCGTACTACGAACGAATGCTATACGAAACAGGATCTAGAATCATTGAATCGATCTCAAACTCAAGGGGAAGTCTATGCACTAGGTAAGAACAACACCCTAAAGACTTGAACTGCAAAATCAACCTATAACCACTCCGTGCGGTAAACGCGTATGAAGACAGGCCGAAAAATACAGGTGATCGAAACTTGACCCCGATGGTACCAATGTGTAGCTCTACTCGTTGTGGTTCTATAGATATGCTGCACGCTCCATTCCGACACACGAGTTGGAAGAAAACTCACACCAAAGCTCGTAGGAACTTACCACACATAGAAGCCGATAGCGCGCACTCTTGGTATCTGTGCGTAGCTCTCCTCGTTGCTAACACAATGGCGGTGTCGCTTCTCCAATGGCAGCTCCGTAGCTAGCGTAGCAAGTGGATAAGACTCTCTCTCTCTCTCTTACTCTCTCTCAGTCACAGTCACGGCGCTCAAAAACTCACTTTGATTAATAAAACTGAATCCCCTTAGGTTACAAAACTTTGGCTTATATACCTCAGCCTTGGAGGTGAGAACATCTCTAACTAATTACATCAGCAAGTGAAATTACTTCGGGATTACAAGCTGGAAACTCAATTGAGTCCCGTTACTTAATGAATGGCTCAATTCAAAATCAATATCGGAAAGACATTTATTACAATCAATGGTTAAAAAAATGATGAGTGTGAGCAAAAATGTGGGTGTGATCCTCTACTGGCTCAACAGTCATTGTATGGAAGGAAAATGCCCCTTTATATAATGGAAGAGAAGTCTTATAAAAGGGGATGGATTTTTTGTTGATGGGTATTCTACCTGAAGGTTTACCATCCTCCAAAAATTATGCGTTTCTAAGAAAATCCAGGAAATACAAAATTCTTAATGATGTGCTTTACATGAAAGGAAGTGATTTGGTTTTGTGTCATGTGCCTTGGAAAGAGGAAATTTACAAGATTTTGGAAGAAAATCATGAGGGATCTTGTGGAGGCCATTTTTCCATGAAGATTATGTTACATAAAATCTTGCAAGAAGGCTATGTATGGCCAAGAATTCAGCGGGATATTAATCATTATGTTCTTGTAAATGAAAGTGTGTATAAGACTCAAACAAAGAAACTAAAAGAAAAAACTATGCTAGTGAACAAGGTAGGTGACTATTGTGAAGGGGAAGGAGAGGGGGACCACCTTACCACTAGAGTACAAAGGAGTGAAAACTATAGCCATACTTGATAGTGGGGCTGGTGTAGCCATTTCTATGAAAGAAATATGGGAGAAGTGGGACAAACTATCTCTCAGGAGAAGTGGGGTAGACTAGCTCTTAAGAGACACAAATGAAATTACAACTAGCAGACGGGTTTGTAAAGATACCTTTTGATATGCTTGAAAAAATATTGTATCCTCTTGTGGAATTGAGTATGAACATACTTTTGTCATAGTTGACTTTGAAAAAAGCAACAACTTTGATGTTATTTTGGGACACCATTTATGTATCAACTCAAAATGATTCAAGACTAGGGCTATGACCACCTCTCTACTTAGGGCATAAGGGCCTAAGAATGAGGCTTGTCAACACAAAGGACCATAGTTACAGATATGTTAATCTAGTAGAAGACTTTGATGTAATTATAGATTCTGAAAAATAATTAATTGCCTGGTTGGCAAAACAAACACATACTTGGATGTGTGGAGATTTTGAATGTGGAAGCCTGAGAAAGGAATATTGCATCCTAGAGCAATCAATTAAGGATACAAGCTACATGCAAAAATCGTTTCTTAAGGATTTGTTCAAACCCTTTGGATGGGATCAGATATTGGAGACTCTAGATGTGTGTGTGAATGAATTAACACCCACAAAATTTTTCAATGAGGACAGTTTTACATAATACTCTTCCAGATGGTGAATTCTATCTTTGAACTAGAAGTGGAAATTGGGGCAACAAAAACTCATGAAATGGCTGATTATAAACAATTAGTGGACAAGGTTTTGAGATATTAGTGATGATAACAATGAGTTTAAAGGTTTGCAAGATTACAAGTTAGAAAATGACGCCGAGGATGAGCTATTAGGTGGCTCCAAAAATGAGGATAAATTGAAGCAACACGAGGAAATCTTCTATAATTTTCAAATAAAAAATCAAGAAGACAACGTAAATATCAAACAAAAAAATAGACAAGAAAAACCAATGACTTAGCTATTGAGCATAACACAATACTTATGCTTGTGTGAGAAGATGATTGTGTTTGAGACAAAATCACTAGAAAGACATTGAAATCAACAAGTTCTTTAAACACAAATCCAAAGAGGAAAAGCAAAAGAAAACCCAAGGACACAACTAAAATGTCATCCCAAATGTCCAAAAACGAGCGTGTACGTGAATGTCAAAAGTTGAAATAGACCTTAAAATATGTTTGGAGAATGGACATGGAAGGTGAGGAGGAATCCAGCACGGAGAAATTTGATGCACCCGACCACTATAGAAAGTACACTATCCTAGACAGAGGAATTGTGGTTTAGAAGCCAATGAGAGAACTCAATCAACCATGTACATCTTATGATGGGCCTAAGAATGCTAAGAGGATTGACCTAGCTAAATCGAAGGAGGAACCAACACCGTCTTATATAGCGATGGACATCACGAAGGAGAAAGATCAATTTTTAATAGATACTCTCAAGCAGTATAGAGATTTGTTTGTTTGGTCACATAAGGACCTTAAGGGAGTTGATTCAAGCATCATCCATTGTCCAATACCTCTTAAGAGTGATGCCAAACCGCACAAGCAACATCCTTATACTTACAATAAGACATCCACAAAGAAAATCAAGAAGAGATAGATAAGCTTAAAGAGGTAGAGTTTATCTATGAAATCAAATACGGAGATTGGGTGTCACCTATTGGGATAGTGCCCAAAAAGAGTGGCAAATTGTGAGGTAAATGTTTCCACCATAAGAGATAACTGTCCCTTATACATTAAAGACCATGTGATTGAGAGAGTCGTGGGCAAGGAAGCTTACAACTTTCTTGATGGCTTTTTAAGCTACAATCAACTCACTATAAAGCCAAATCATCAAACACAAAATGGCCTTTGCAACAAAATGGGACATATTTACTTATCAAATGATGCCATTTGGATTCAACAATGCACCCACCACATTCCAGAGGGTAATGATTCACGCATTCAAAGAGTATCCAAGACAATTCCTAGAAAATTACATTGATGAATTATGTGTTAATTCTCGCCCAAGAAACAAGCACATAGAGAACCTGAAAAGGATCTTTGAGAAGTGCAAGACGTACCCTATTTTCTTGAATCCAAAAAAAAACATCTTGATGGTAAGACAAGGTACGATTTTGGGACACTCTGTCCAAAAATAGCATTTTCACAGATCTTGAGTCATTATTTCTCTTCCAAGAAACACAAAAGTTAGAGAGGTACAAGACTTTATGGGCCATTGTGGTTAATGTCAAAGGTTTATTTATATGTACGTTGTTAGTGCAAAACCTCTCTATGCTCTCATCATAAAGTTCGAGTGGGTTGAACAGTGTGAAAAAGCGTTCTAACAATTGAAGCAGAGGTTGATTTCTACCCCAATTTTGAAGGCTCTTGATTGGGAAAAGATCTTTCATGTCCACATAGATGCATTGGTATATGCAATTGGATGCATCCAAGCCCAACTTGAAGCAAAGAATATGGATTTTTCTATCTATTACTCTAGTAGTCAACTCAATAGTGCGGAGAGAAATTACATGACCACAAAAAGAGAAGGATTGGGAATGGTCCTTCTCACAAAAAAATTGTATTTTTATGTGGATCATCAAGCACTATTGTATTTAGTGAGAAAAACATGCAACATAGGAAAAATTGTGCGATTCTTTCTTATTTTTCTTCAGTTTGACTTCACTGTAAGAGTAAAAAAGGGACTACGCATCAAAGGTGGACCATTGACTCATGGAGAAGCACCTTGTGGAGTTGATGATGATTTGTCTGACTCGTAGCTATTCAATATTGAGATGGTACTGAGGTGGAGCAAACATGTAATACCATTGCTTGTCATTAGCTCTCTGCAGATTGGAAGGCAGCCATAAATCATTACCTAAACACACTCTCTTGTGCAAATAGCAGGATTTCTATATAAAAATGCAAATGATGGAATACATAGGCTATGTATAGAGCCATTGGAGAAAATTGTGTACTTGAGACAGGAACTGTACAAATGACGAGGATTTACAGCACAAAAAATGCAAACATCTCAAAGATTGATGAGACTTGGAGAGTACTGGCGTCATATACATCAGAGTGTTCATGATTATATGAGTTCATGTGATGCTTGTGAAATTTAGATACCATTAAGTAATGTGACACTATCCAAAATAGCAGCCACACCCAAGTGGGGTAAATACATTGTGGATTACCTACTAGGAAAGGAAGCCTTGCCAGAGAACAAGATCCATTCCATATAAAAATTGATGCAAAAGGAAGATCAAGACTAGGTAATAATTAAATATCACCTTTATCAGGTATGAAATGATAACCATTTTCAAATTTGTGTTGCAAAAAACTAATACCTACTAATTCTTGACCAAGTACATGTTAGACCGGCATGCAATCACTTTTGTGGAAACAAAATTGTGAAAGCCATACTTCTTGCAAGAGTTCGGCAACCAAACTTGTACATTGATGCAGAGCAATATGTGAAATGATGTGATGATTTCTAGTGCACCAAAGCACCTATGAGATGCGACAAAATGCCATTATGGGGGCAAGGGATTTTGCCAAGTAGGGAATATACCTTTTTGGACCTATCTCACCACTTGTGTAAATGACACATGCTCAAAACATCATAGTGGCCACATATTATCTAACCAAGTGGGTAGAATCCAAAGCAGATTAACAAAATGATGTAAGAACAACAACCCAGTTCTTATATGAGAACTTCTTTACTAGATATGGGCTTTCAATTGAGGTAGTGAGTGACCAAGGGACACACTTCCTAGAAAAAAAATTTTATTTTCTATTGCAAGAGTTCATGGTGCTAAATTCAGAGTCAACTCCATATCATCTTCAAGCAAACAGACAAGCGGAGAGCACAAAGAAATTTTTATGTAAAGTTTTCACCAAAATTCTAGACGAATTGAGAGAAAACTATGACTAGAATTTGCATTCAAGTCTTTGGATGTATAGCATAGCATACAAAACAAAATTGGGTACAACACCTTTCGATTTGGTGTTTGGGATCAATGCCATATTGCCCTTAGAGTTCGTGGTTCCCACACTACAAGTAGTGGAATACTTAGGATGACCAAACATGAATTTTTGGCCGGAGTTTTCCAATTGACCAAGCTAGATGAATTGAAACTCAAGGCTACTGCGGCCATATATGTGCAAAAATGACAAATGAAAGATTCTCACGACCAGCATGTGATCAATAGGGAGTTTTAAAAAGGAAACTATGTATTAGTCTACCCCTTCAAACAACACTCAAAAGAGTTGAAAAAGAAAGGTAATGACCCATTTGTGATCAATGAAATGTCACATAGTGGAGCAATAAAACTTGTGACATTAGAGGGAGAGTAGATGCATAACTGAATCAATGGTTGTGCAAATTATAAAAATACCATTTACCTCTCACTATTGACATTCTAGACAAGATTCATTAAAGAAAGGAATGGAAGCAAAAAGCTCTAGCTCTCTAAGACCATCCCAAGGAGGAAGAAAAGTTGTGGATTTTGAAGCGTAAAGAACGACAAAACATAGCTCCAATTCGACAACTAAAAACACTATCTCCTCCTATCAAAGAAATTCAAGACATACCAGATTGGCTTGGAGGTATGGACGTATGAATCAATATCTAGCTTATGGATGGATCAATGGAAAGACCACTTGTGGATACAAGTGCAAAAGTCAATATCATGAGGTATTCGATGTACCTCAAGCTGTCAAATGAAGTAATGCCAAATAAAAATGAGCTTTAAGAAGCCCAAAAAAGCACAATGGTCAGCTTAGGACAAGCCAACATATCAATCAACATCAATTAATTATGGTAATCAATATCCACATCTAAGTTGCATTTTATGTTATAAACATATTATATGCGTTAAATGCGCATATAATACGTTAGAGAGTATAAAACAATGTATTATACAATGACACGTCACTAAATTTGACTCTCCCTATTATTTCTTTGTACTTTGATCAAAGATTTCCTTGATCGAATTGCTCAGTATATATATGCAACCACCGAAGCTCTCTTAGTAACATTTCACACAATCAAATATTGAGCTAATTGATAAAAGTAATCATCTTCTCTCTATAAGATAAAATATTTGTAAAAATATAAAAACTAATATTTAATTATTTATTAAAATTAATTTAAATTTAAATTTTATGATTTGTAGTTTTTCTATTTTAATTTTTAAATTGAATATTTTTGAATCAAAATAAATATTACAACTTGCTCTTTCTATGTTGGATTTTTTTCACACTTAAAGAGAAGGAAATTAAGTCGGGAACCATCTATCATTGTGTTGGAGTATATACACACACTTCACGATGGGTGCCTAGTGATTATTTACTTTGTGCTAGAGTAGAAGTGTTTACTAGCACTGGAGATAATTAGTTGTTTCACTTAGATTAAGGTTTAGAAATTAAGAATTTCTCTGAGTCTTTGTGTTAGAGTGATATACTTACACATGGCAAAAAGTTGACAAAGTTTCAAATTGAGGCTTTTTTACCGTACTTGATGCTTATCTTGTATGATTAGAAATGCTTCAACTACAATAACGTTATCACCTTCTTTGTTAGAGAAACTTCTCACACTTTTGGATATATTTCCAACTAAAGTCTTTTTCCCTTGATGTTTATCTTGTACTGCTAGAAGTGCTTCTATTACTATGATGTTTTCACATTTTTGTATTAAAGTAGTTGCTCACACTTCCACAAAGATATACAATGATCAATACATATTGCTTTTACCAATGTGATTTGTACAAAATCATGATAATGTAGCTACAATTCAAAATTGATCGTTGGTAACCAATGACCATCGCTTTGACTTAGAGTATTATGCTCACACTTTGAGATTATCCTATGCGAAAAAATATTGTTTAGGGTACAATTCTTATCATTTGTAGGTTTAAAGTATTCAAAATTTATTTCAAATACCTAAACAAGTGAATTATATTCTCTTTTTGGATATATTCATACAATGTAAAACTGTTGTCGGATACGATTGACTATGTACTTTCATTTTTTTGGCATGATTGTATGCTTCACATGTGATTAATAAAAAGGGTCAATTTACAAATTAGAATTGTCTATTTTTTATAGATCTCTTTCGTGCATTATGGTTCATGGCCGTGCATGAAATAGTGTCAGGACAAACTACATCTCGATTAAAGTGCAAGTCGTATCATCATGTGTTCAATGGAAATACTACAAGGATTAAAGATCATTTATTCAAAGTGCCAAGCAGTATTGGGCCTTGTACCTTGCCTCCATGAGACATATATGAAATATTTTTGGATTATGTACAAAAATTAAAGGATTTCTTTGAGGACAAAAGTAAAGGGGTAAGCAAAAGCGGTCATACTATGGGAAGAGGAGATCCAATGGATGAAGAAGAACTTGTTATGAATGAGGAGAGGAATCCGATAGGCATTGAGAATAGAGAGAAAAATTCCTTTAATCCTTTTTTCCAAAATAAAGTGCATGTTACACCATCCTTTGAAGTAGGTTCATCTAGTAATGCATCTAACTCAAAGAGAAACTGTATCGATGGTATTGGAAGAGGTCTATCTATGGATCAAACACTCCATCAATGTTTTGATAAACAACGGTTATACATGTTGGATTTGAAGTGAACACAAGGATTTCTCACATCTGGTATTCCATTCAATGTAGTATGGAACCCTATCTTCAAAGATGCATTGGTGAGCACCAGAAAAGGATTTGTGATGTTAAATTACAATAAAATATGCAAAGAGGATGTTGAAAAATTCAAAGATGAGATAGAAAGAATTCTCAAATGTGTAGTGCTGGAATATGTTCCTACTTTTGATGTACTGTAGCTTTGGATGCATGGACCAGGTAAGAAAATACCTCAATCAATGTGATGTTGATTTGTCCCTGAGGGTCAGTATTTAAACTCCATTGACACGTCCTTGAAGGAGAAAACCATTCCCTTCGTTGTAAAGATATATGAACGTGTTATATCAAAAGCTGGAGTGCCAAAGAATGTGACAACCATCGTCATTGACAATGCTGCAAGTTACAAAGGTGCAGGTCTTGCAATTCAAGAAAAGTATCTGGAATTAACATGGGTACCATGCAGTGCACATTCTATCAATCTGCCTTTGAAAGACATTGGAAAACTTGAAAAAATAAAGACTACGTTGTTGGAAGCAAACATAACAGTAAAGTTCATTAGATAGAATCAATTTTCATATGCTCTGTTCAGAAACAAGTCACCTAACAAGGCATTAAAAATATTTTGTGTCACTTGGTTTTCTACTGTATATTATGTAATGTCAACATTGAAAGATGTTCGACATGTGCTGGTAGAAAATTGCCAACATGCGATTGGATGCATGGCTTAGCAAATATCCCAACTACCAAGCTATAGCACTAAGGGTTCATCAACTCGTCAATTCTCCACTGTTTTGGAGAAATGTGGAAAAGGTTGTCCATGTTACTACCCTTTGTGGAACTGTTGTGCTTGGTGGATAAAGACTATTTTGTCTTAGGAAAGGTATATTGGTATATGTCAAAATCCATTGAAAAGTTCAAGGACTTTTAAGTTTTAAGGACACACAGATAGAGATAAAACATTTCTAGTTTCAATGCACAATATCTTGATGGGCACAAATGCACACCGCGTTACATAGTGCAATATTTGCTTTGGATCCAAAATTTCAGGTCCATGCACAATCCTCCAATTCAGAAGTGATGCATGGTTTCAAATTTGTGTGCATGAAACTCTTAGGGTTGGATGAGGAGAAAGATGCATTTCATCAATGCGTTGCCTATGCCAACAACGTTGATATGTTTAGTGATCCTTGGCACATTGATGCCATCAAAAAAGTTAGTGAACCTATGTGGTAGAAATAATATGGTGGAGAAAAGGTAGAAGTGCAACACATAGATGTTAGATTATTATTGATTGCTGGGTTAAGTGGTGGCTGCAAGAGAAATTAAATTGCATTTAAACTTCTTACACACTAAGAAGATAAATAGATTAAAACCAAAACAAGCTGAGGCTCTGGTATATGTGTTTTGTAATCTGAGATTGCTGCATGCTCCAATAAGCATTGCGATGAGAGCAGTCGAACACTGTTTTGTATAAAGAAAACGCATGAGGCAGTTGCTGCTGAGGTGCAAAGTGATGGTGAGTCAAACTGGGAGGCGGCTTTAGAATGTCCAGACATGGAAGAAGTTGATTGTTTAAAAACACCTTTGGTACAACGTACTTGTAATCAGCTTGAGTTTGTTTGCCATATCTTATGATCTCTCTCTTTTTGTAATGTCACTTTTTTTCATATGATTGTCAATCACTTTCATTCTATACTTATTGTATAGAATTTATAACCAAGATGAAAAGAGACAAATCAATAAATATCACAGTTGATTATGTAAAATGATTACAAAAAATGACTTGAAGGATTACAACAATAGAAGGTATAGCTTTTACAACTCAGCATGCTGAGTGAGATCTGCCAAAATATCATTCAAGAAAAATACTTCGGAGACAATAATATCAAATGATATTGTGGGGAATGATTGTTGTAAGCACTCAAAGCAATGTTTTGGCAATGTATTGACAAAATCATTGAAGCTAGAAGACTTTGCAATTTTAAAACAATGATACAAATACTTCTCTTCCACATCATGTAGGTAGTGAACAATAGCTTCAATGATGGTTTTTCATTGATAGTTTTGTCTCTAACATGGCTATTAAAATAAACAATGATATATTAACAACAAGAGGATATATAATTCAAATTTCAAACATGCTAAAATATGAAAATGTATAATATCAAGACTTAGATAGATTTAAAGTGAACAATTTGTTGCAACAAATGAAATAAGTACAATTTTTAATGATTATGATTTTGGAATAAGATTTTGTTATCAATAATTATATAAATGTACATTCCTAGAATACAAATCATTAAACGTTAACATTATGAAAAAGTAGTCCAATTATGTGAGTTAAAAACTCTAACACAAGTGTGGACACTACTAAACAAAAATCATTGGAAGTTTATGTCATATGAAAGTAGTTTACGTCGCACTTGAAGTGTGAGAAAATCTCTAACACAATGCAACAGTCAAACCATTAATCATCACATCTTGAAAAAGGATATGTGTCATAGTTACAAAGCACACATAGAGATTATATCTTTACTCACCTATTGCAAGTACTAGACAATGATGAAAAGAGAAGAAAAGCTTCAACTTAGCACTCATTATCTGGTACTATTGCATAAATGAGTTGGATACATAAAACAAAAACATAAACAATAGTGCAACAAAATATAAACGTTGATACATTTGTAGATGAAGAGAAAGTTAAAATTAACTCTTCACTCTTCAAATGTGGCAATGTGTATACTTTATTTATACTATAGTTTAGATCTATTTCTAGTGTGTACAGTAAACTATATTGGATAGCAAGGTTCTAGATATATTTGTATATTTTACCAACGTCTAAAGTGTGAGTATTTTCATACACAACACGAAGTGACAAACCCATATCCCATCTCTAAAGTTCAAGGAAGGAACCTCTACACAGCACGAGTGGGATTTTGCACTCCCTATGGCTCTCTTTGGAGGAGTGTGACCGATTGCTCTACACAACCACGAAACAAAGCTCTAATGTCCTATCTATTCCAAGAGTGTGACTATGTTGACACAACCTGGGAATATTCCTATGCACCTGCAAATTAATCATGTGTGCAAGGTGAGCCTCTAGCACAACACGAATTAGCAAAAAATTAAAATTAATTTTTTTTTGAAAAGGAAATTATACCTGCTTGCTCTTCCACCTCTGTCTTTGACAATCTAAAAAAATAGCAATGTGCTCCTTTGATCAAAGTGGCGTATATATTATACGCTTGTTCAATCAAAGAAATCTTCGATCAAATATTTTTTTATTATACATTTTACAACATATTATTATACGATCATATAAGTGAAACCTAGGCCCACATCAAATTCATGTCATGATAGACACTCATCTTAATTAATCATCAATCATCTAAGGAGTCTCATGGATGCATACTTTTAAATTTGTTCCAAATTGTCATGATCACACTCTAAAGTACATTCTTAAGGGAACATCGTATGTCACCCGCTTAGCACATATAGATTATATTTGGAATGTAAAGCCAACACAACCAACACTAGAGCTTGCAATTAAACCCCAGCCATCGATATAGAGGCAACACAACCCCTCAGAATGGTTATACTTGGTAGAAGAAATCCACACAATGGAGCAACTCAACATTAAATCAACCCAAGTATAAATGAATTCCAAAGTCAAATCCCACTAAGACACCAATTTCCAACAAACCAAATTGCAAATGGAGACCAAAACAACAAGCACAACCACACCCTTTGCAGTCTCCACATCCAATTTACAAGTGGTTACCTAAAGCTTAACCAAATCATCAACCAACCACAAGTATTCACAAAAACCAACTATCAAGAAATGAGCATCCCATCTTGAAAAGATTTTGTTTGGAAAACACAATTTGGATGAAACCTTTCTAGTAAAAACCTCAACAATCAACTTAGTACCCCCATGTTGCACATCATATTGTTACCGAAAGGCTATGGTGGATATACAAGTGTCGCACTTATAATGAAAAGGATGCTTAATTACTAGACATAAATTCATGTACAAAGAGTCCACCTTTGTCAATGAGATTTTACTTCATTGATGAAGCTATCATGTTTGTACTCCCTTTCATATTTAATCAACATCTGTCAGCTCAAGCCACTTTTTTCTTGGATAAGGATCAATGGAAATGAGCCTTAAGCCTTTTTAAAAAAATAGCTTCTTAAGAAGTAAATCCTGCAAAATAAACCCAAAAAATGTGCAAGTGCATCATGAGCCACTTTGGTCGTGAGGTAAAACCACCACGTGGGAAACGTGAGTAGAGGAATAGCCAGCACGTCAGAGTGGCATGAAGATGGGCAACCGAGAGGGCTAGGAGCAATGCAAAGAGTTGTTGGAGGAGCACCGGGTGATGAGGAGGCCATAAACAAGGAAATTGGTGCTAAAGCAAATGCATGGGCACTAGTGCCAAGTTGGGGATGGTTGGATCTATCCAAAGTAGGCGTCACAAGTGTGTGTGTGTGTGTGTGTGTGTGTGTACGTGTGTAGTTGAGTCTCACTCGCTGCAGAGCTACTATGGTAGATGAACCCGATGGAGCCCACACTGTTGGAAACTCCAAAATGTTAGAGATGGATGACTATCAAGCACTTAATATTTAAATGGCCTTCTCAATTGGCAGTATCCACAACAATCGCTGAATTTGATGGCAAGCCCCTTGTTTGAATCGATTGTGTGAAAAAGAGGAAAACACCAGCAAATGTGTGTGTTATTGGATTTGATTATTTCATTAAAGGAAATCTAGTTTGATGCAAAAAGGGTGCCCAAGATTGGAAGCTTTCTGGTATGGTTTTCCTCAAAATTGATGGACTTGTTGAGGTGCTTATGTTCTTGAATTGAGTTGCGAGTGGATTTTGATTTTCAAACGTGTGTGAACAAGGGCAAAAGAATGTGGGTAAAGAGGTGATAACAAACAAAAAAAAATTCTTCTAAGGATAATTTGCCTTTAACTTATTTAAAAGATCATGGTTAGTGTCAAGCATATGAGGCATAGAATTTACACTTACCATGCATTTAAAAGGAGACCTAACTTATCTCTATAATAGATCACAAGTCAAAGAAAAGATATTTACAATGAATGGTAATGCTAATAATACGTATAATGAGCCTCACAATAACGCATTGATACCACTTGTAAGGCTATGGTGGATATGCAAGTTACACATTCGTAACAAAAAGGATGTTAAATATTACTAAATGAAATTCATGTACAAAGAGCCTCTTGTGTAGGCACCTAAGCGAGTGTTAATCAAGGAGAACACTTGGACAGTATCTTTGAAGAAGTCTCAGACACTTTTTTAGAATCAACATCTGAAATTTCTTCCTATTTCACTCACTGAGAAACTGGAACGATAGTGTTATAAGAATATACTCTCTTTTTATAAGACTAATCACCATGGAGCTCAGGTTTACCTGGATCCTAATGAACAGTATGCTATTCGGATTGATGACCATGGCATAGAGTTTGAAGAGGAAATCAATGAAAACAAACAAGGAAAAATGTACATGGATAGAAACGAAACTTGGTATTTACAAGTTGAAAACCCTCACGTGATAGACAAATGGGGATTAGAAGTAAATACCATAATTCCAGATATGGCAGTAAAATAAGGACCACCGACTTTAGAATTCAAAGGATACAATCAAGTTGATTTGAAGCCTTTGAAACGGCTTAGTACGGATAATCCTAGGATCAGAGTCCATTGTTGGGAGGATAGAAATGTCAAAGATCTCCTATGGATTTCTCATGCCAAATCAGGACAATTAACACCCATAAAGATCATTTATATCTTCAAAATCAAAGATAAGGGTTTAGCAAATCTACCAACCTACCTATTCAGAGATTGTTATAACAATAACTTTAGTATGATGTGGAACAAACCAAATACCAAGGGTACTCCATAAGGGATTGGATAATGGACCAAGGATGAGAAATTATTCCATGATGAACTCCACGAGAGATCTTTTGAGAGTAATGTTAAAAAACAAAAACCACCTCATCAAGAAGAAAATCGGGTAAAACTAAAGCCAGTCCAGGGCTACATGAGTCACTATTTCCAACACACTAGTTTGAAGCACTCGGAACAGGACCAACTACCAGGAGACCAGGAGTTGAACCAAACAGAGGTGTCAGACAAGCTGATTTTCAAAAATGGGTCAGAAAATACAGTGGGTCTAGGGATCCATATGACCACTTAGCAATCTTTAAGCAAGTGCTATAAGAGCAGAACGCATATTTGATTTCCATACTCAATTCGAGGGATTTGGAATGACATTAGAAGGAAAAGCACTGACATGGTTCTAAAGATTCCACCAAGGTAAATCATGGACTTAAAGAGGATGATAAAAATGTGAGCTTTCGATTTAGAGTTTTTTGTTAGAAATTTAGAGCTATTTTGATTGTGAGCTTCATTTTAATTTTTTTACCTGTGTAAAGTACTTTTTTTCCATAAAAACAATTTTTGGTTTTAAGATTCCATTCACTTTTTTACGCGTGTAAGGTATTAATTTCCAATAACATTAATTGATGTAGCTACATGTTTATTTGTTTATGTTTACAAAATTGTGATAGAGAGACATACAAATTTTATCCAAGAAAATTGAACCATGTCATACTATAGATGACGGTTTGATCTCAACGTCTATAGATAAACTTACCTTTGTGTTACAACAAGAAGCTCATTGGATAATTTAAAGACACATAATTGAGTGGAATTTTGAAGGTTTACTCTTCAAATATAAGTAGAATTTTTAGCTCTAAACTTTCTTTAATCGCTCAACATACAGTTGTAAAAAGATTCATTCGCTCAATATTTGCAGTATTCAGATTGAGGGGAATTTATTGCCCATTTTTATTAGTGATGAAGATTGAGCCATGATGCAAAGGCCATACCCATTAGCTAGTGATGAAGATTGAGCCATGATGTAAAGACCATACCTATTAGCTAGGTATATTTTGAGAATAAGCATGCCAGAGCTCCTAAAAGTGATATTAGAAGTCACTATAGGACTAAAGACCATCTCATATCTGAGAGATTTTTTAGAATTGGATAGCGATGGGTTTTCACTACCTAGTTAGAGGTAAATCTAGGACCGATCAAGAAATCTAGGGACCAACTAATTAAGGGTCAATACACTAGTAAAGGGAATTCTACTAATTGAGAGGTTGTGGGGATTGAATGGGGATGGGCTTTTTATGTTGAGCTAGAAGCAACCCCTATGAATGAATAGGGATGGGCTTTTAATGTTTAGCTAAAAGCAACCCATATGAATGGCTACTATGAGAGTGAAGGGCCAATACAAAAATACAGAGTATTCTACTAATTGAGAGGTTGTCGGGATTGAGTAGGGATGGGCTTTCAATGTTTAGTTAGAAGAAACCCCTATGAATGGCTATGAGAGTAAGGGACCAACTTATAGGACCAAAGTTAGAACTTCTAAGGCCTTGCATAGTTGTATAAGGCCTTGCGTAATTGCATGTAAGATAAATGTAATGGTGCACGTGTGACAATGCATGGGGCACAATTATCTCAAAAATAACAAACATGGAAAGACCATAGCTAAAGGGGTGCGGTGCTAGCGTCGAGGAAAAGTGCAAGGCAATGGACCAAAGTGTGTGTGAAATATGGTATCATTGATTACCATAGCTCAAGTGGATTCACAAACACCACTTCCTATTACAATCGGATTAATCCAGCAATCAACTATGTATCAATTAATAGCTGGTAGACTATACAAAAGAAATCGAGATATAATATTGCTTTTATGCATTAATCCTGAAGAGAAAACCCAATACCTAAGTCAAGCTTATTTTACCATAGTAGGACTTAGCTTTGTGGAAGAACAAACTATGCAAAGGATCTTGAGACTTGGAGTATTTTGGCCAGCTATGAGGAGTGATGTTTGCTCTTTCATAAAGGATTGTCCTCAATGTCAAAAACAAACACCCATACCTCATGTAATATTGTTCCAAATGTCACATGATCCTAAGTGGAGTAACTATCTAGTTACTTATTATCAAGCCGAATATTTCGTGAGGATATGAATAAACGCCGTCAAACAGCATTTAAAATTGAAGCAAGAGATTATGCTCTTATAGGAAACCAATTGTATTGGAGAGTTAAGGATCAACATTTGCGTCTTTGTGCAAATGAAGACGAATATATTCCAATTATAGAAAAATCACACGCTGGATTAGCTGGAGGTCACTTTTCTAATGAGACCACCGCAAGAGCAATCTTAATGATGGACATATGGTGGCAAGCACGTTTTGCACATGCAAAAGAGTATGTTCAAAGATGTGATGCTTGTCAACAAACAAAAATGCCAACACGTGTAGATAGCATGCCCTTAAGACCAATGAAGAGAGATAGAGCTTTCACAAAGTGGAGTATAGATTTTGTTGGGCTAATATAGCCACCTACTTATAGAACCCAAGGTCAATATATCATTGTAGCTACGGACTATTTGACCAAGTGGACCAAGGCTAAAGAAACTCAAAAGAATGATGCCAGAACCACTGCCGCATTCTTATAGGAGTATCTGTTCACAAGATATGGATTGGCAATAGAAATTGTCAGTGATAGGGGAACTCATTTTTTCAATGAGTTAATTGAGTATCTCCTTAATGAATTTATGGTCATCCATAACAAATCATCTCCCTATCACCCACAAGCAAACGGACAAGCTGAGCATACGAATAAAATTCTTAGCTCAGTGCTAACTAAAGTGGTTAGTTTAGGAAGGATATACTAGGAAATGAATCTCCATGCTGCTTTATGGGCTTATCGAGTCTCATTCAAAACATCTTTAAATGCTATACCCTTTAACCTTGTTTATGGTCTTGATGCCATACTGCCAATAGAGTTTCTATTGCCGACACTAAGGGTAGCTAAGGATCTTGAGTGAAGAGGACATGAATTGTCAGAAAGATTTGAAGATTTAGAAAAGCTAGATGAGCAAAGACTAATGGCTATAGCTCACATCTATGCACAAAAGAGGAAACAAAAACAATTTTTTGATTCCCATATAATTACAAAAATCTTCAAAAATGGGGATTTAGTTCTAGTCTATTCCCTTAAGCAACACATTCTCAAGTTTAAAAAAAAGGGAAACGGACCGTTTATCATTGAAGATGTATCTCCAAGTGAAACAGTTAAGTTGTCCACCCTAGATGGTGAACCAATGGCTAACTGGATTAGTGGATGCCATTTGAAGAAATACAAATTGCCACTAACCAATGAATTGCTAGAAAGGATACATGCAGCTAAGCAAAGAAAGATAAAACCATTGCATGTGATTTATGAAGCCCAAGAAGAAGCTCGGCTTTGGGTACTCAAAAGGAAAGTTGCTCCCAAGAATCACCAAATACCTATTCCTATCAACACCCTGGAAAAAGATGACCGACAATGGGAAGTGTAGAAAGATGCAGTGTCACCCGATGATGAATGGTTAGATGAAATAGACCGTCGCATCAAAGTACAACTCAACAATCATAGCACGAATGCATTGGTTGATACACGAGCTCAAGTAAATGCAGTCAATTATTCTACGTACAAGAAAGCAACAAGTCAGTCTTTGACAGCAGGAATAGCAACTATCAAAGGATGCAACAAGAACCCAACACCAACATTGGGAGTAGTCAACTTAAATGTGATAGTACATGGATGTTCATGTCCTCATCACTTTGTATGTGTACCAGATGAACACATGAATGAAAAAATGATTCTTGGAATCTCATGGATGCGGACGTACAAGGTAGTAACAGATTGGGATACGAATGAGCTCAAGCTATCACCTAAAGGCGGGCAACTCATTGTTCCAATTGCACCAAGAGAGAAGGAATGGAAAGGAAGCTACCAATAGAGAAAACACAATCAATCTTCTCCATCCTCCTATCGACAAGAAAATGCTACAAGTAGCATGCAAGGAGTCAGGCAAACTTGGGTACCAAAACAACAGCTTAAAGACAAGCCGATTCAAATATGGGTGCCCAAAACATCAAAGACAATACCAAAGACGGTTCCAAAGATCCAAAAACAAAGAGGACCACCTCCAAACAAAGAACCTAACACGAAATGGGTTTGGAAGAAAAAAGTGTATTTATCTTCTCCGCAAACCGTAAACCAATCAAGCAATGGAGAGTTAAGTCTCAGAACACTTAACTACACCATTATACACCAAGCAAACCAAGGTATCAATGGCGAGTAAAAGCTCAACAACAGCCACAAGTGATACCAATAGATCACAAAATCAGCATGCTAAAGCATCTTGATGGTACAATCAAGCAAAGAGCACACAATCTACAAGGTTTGCTCTTTGGAAGTCAGTATCAGAAAGCCTCGACATCAGAAACCCTTGAGTTAATTACTCAAGACCCAACTCTTGCATAGCATATTGGTTTGAAATGCATTGATCTTCAAATAATGGTAGAGCCAACCACGGCTATGCATAGACAAATCTGTTCAACCCATACACACAGTCATCCCGGAGTACGCCATCTAGGAGGGGTGGAAGGAAACTAAGTAATTAAGGGCAATGTTTGAAGAGGGAGGAAAAAGTTTGATGTTAACATGTGAGTTTTTGCAAAATTACCTAATAATGTCCTTATAATTCATTAACATGGAAATTTAACTGATAATATCTTCTCAATGAGTGTAAATAGTGTATACACTATCAAAAAATAGTCCTTTTTGGATATTTTTCATCATTTTTCTTGATATTGAGACTTAAAAATGGAGAAATCCAACGAAAAATAATAAAGATGTGTTTCTCAATGGGTTTTTGTAATTATTGGATTTTCACTTTGCTTTTTTAGCGGATTTTGTTATTTTCTTTGATTTTTCTAATAAACAGGTCAAAAATTAATAAAAATTAGCAAAGGAGCTTAGATGGAAAATCTAAACACACGGTGGTGATAAGAAAGACAAGCCGTACAAGCACAAAAAATTTCAATCAAATCGGCAGATGGAAGCGGGAAGCCTAAATTAGGCGGTCAGACCTAATTTTGCAGAATGAGCTACAAGAATCCGATTGGGGAAATTTTTGAGTTAAACAGAAGGATCTACGCCAAACACACGCTCCCTAGACTCCCTCTAAGACCAAAAGAGTCCACCACTCTCCGATCCTATCTGGCAAGCCAGAGAGACCTCTATCCTCAAGGACTAGTCTCGGTCACCTACTTAGGGACCTCATCCCCGACAGCAGTGCCAATGTTGGCGGATACGCCGCGACGGACGTCAGCACAATGAGAACTCACCTAACAAGATTTGTTAGCTAAGGACAAAGCTCGACCAGCAGGCGCGTGGAAGCAAGCATAGGGTGTCAACCTACGCTCGATCGACTATTGACTACTTCCTACAGAGGTCTCTACCCAATGTCCAAGCTACAGTCTTCAAGAGTACACAAGAGGAGATTTCCTACAACGCTTTCAAGAGGAAAATACCCATCAAACGTTCTCGAAACGCTACGGAACTTGAGAGAAATCCAATTAACACCAAAGGTTGCTCTCCCTACAGTCCAAGAACCAAAACTCCAACCCTAAACACCCGATGCAAAATCACGTAGGATGTTTGGTCAAAATTTACAAGTCACTATTTCTAAAATCTAACATGCCTAATGTGTAGCTCTACTCGCTCTGATCGCGTGGATATGCTAAAATGCAAAAACGGACAGCGTTTACTCACCGAAACTCCAAAAGTAGCTCACGAGTGAATCTGCCAAAACACAGACGAACACACGTGATGTAAGCATCGATGCGTAGCTCTCCTCGTGGGCAACTGTCATAATAATCAATATATAATTCTCCTAAATGATTTTCTCATATTAAACTGATCATTTAATGTGGAGAAGTGCCAAGGGAGAAAAAGCTAGAATATTGGTTAAGCTAGCAGACCGGCCACAGTAGGGATCCAAAGGAGGGAAAATAGGGATCCAAAGGGGGGGCCATCTGCAAAAGAGCCATGTGAAACAATGGGCCAAAAAGACCCTAAGGTTCAGCCCATTAAGACTTCCAAAATGCTAAGGTTCCAAAATTCAAAGGTTGAGTCCAAAGGTCAACCCTAGGGAAAATTGGATGCTTAGTGTGTGCCCTAAAAGTCTTTTCACATCCCTACATGGGAGGGGGCGAGCCCCAAAGGTAGGGGATGAGAGAGAAAGCCACACACACACACACAGGCTCCCTTTACACAAAGGGAATGAGGGACACATGTCAGCTCCCTAGGCCAGATGCCCACAAGGTGTGCCCAATTCCTATTGGAAGACCCTTGAAGTGGACCAATGAGAATTAAGCTAGAGTAAATGTAGTTTAATTAATTTAAAAACATTTAATAAAAGAAACCAATGAGAAATAAATCTCCTAGAAGACTATTGGGCAGTCTCCCAAAGGGTCCAATGAGCATTCAGAAGCCTCATGGCTTGCCTGATTCCTATTGGCCAGGAGACAAAGGGGTCCAATGAGAGTTTTGTTTAATTATTTAATTACCTAAAGCTCTCACAAAAGGGGAAAGGGGGACACATGTCAGAAGGCTATCACTTATGCTGCTTAATTCCTATTGGCTTGACCTGGGGAGGTCCAATGAGGCAAAAGCCAGACCTAATTAGCAGCTAGGGCTCGCCCAAGAGAGAGAGAGGGCTGATTTTTGCTTGGCATTGACACACACACTCACACTTGACCATGTGTGAAGGAAGAATACTCTATCTCCTCCCAAGCTTTAATGGAGAGCTCATCACCTACTCCAAGCTTGTGAGATAGAAGCCTACATCAACACTCTCTTGGCATGTGGATGCAAATCCAACCAAGAGCCAAGCTTCAATGCATGCTCATCTTCTCTATCAAGCTAATTACTAAGCTAAGCTATGCTAATATGAGTGATTATGTGAGGAGATGTACATCTTTCTCGTAAGATACTCCTTTTTCCTCTCAATCTACTCTCATACCCTGCTAGCTCTCACCATCTTCGAAGGTGTGTGAGGTCTTGGGTCTGAGAACGGGGATAATTCAAGTTGTGTTTGATTAAGTGTTTTGCTTGGTGTATGAAGCTTCCATCTTCATTGCACTAGCTAGTCTTGAAGGAACACAAAGAATTGTATTGTACAATGTCTCTCTTGATGGGAGAAACCATAATACAAAGCCTTTTGGAGGGGGGACCGGCTCCATGCAAATCCGGTCCTCAACTGTTGTCAATAGCTTAATTGCTCTCTCTTTTGAAAGTATTGTCGATGCTATCTAACTAAGTGTTATGCTTTTTGTTGCTCTCTCCACCCAAGCACTCTTGTAATTCTCATTAGGAAGCTATTCTAATGAAATGCCCACTATGTTCATGCTGATTTCCGCTACACAAAAGTTATTAGGTCATTAAATGTTACATTGGTATCAGAGCTCAAGGTTTCTCTTTTCTTGCTCAAGAAGGGAGGTCCTCAAGCTAGCTACAAATGGTTGGTATTATTAATTGCCTGTGAGTAAGTAGAATAGGGATTTTTCAGCCTTGCAGTGCGCCTGCCTTTGTGCAGTTAACGGGGCATCACCGTCGAGAGCTATGGTCTTAATTGTGGAGTCCTACGGGGCTTGCCTATGGCTTAACCACTATTGAGCTATTAGAAGCTTGACAGGAGCCGGTGCTGTTTTGGTGTCGAAAGACCCTCTCTTCTATTCCTTGCAATTAATGGTATTCGAGCCGCGGGTACAGTAGCTTGAGTGCTTTTTCTAAAGGGGTAAAGAGGAGTAGCAACTAGGGCTTGAAGTGCCAAAGTACACCTAAAAAGTTTACACCTAAAAGTTGTTAGAATGGCTGACAATAGTAAAGAGAGTGAAATTAATGTTGATAACTTTGATTTTGCTCATGAGCAAGCTACTAATGATGCTTCAATGCTTGTTAACTATCTTGTTTCTAGGCTTCAACAAGCCATGGGCAATCCATCTCTCCAAAGTGAAGTGCAACGGCAGCTCCGTGCTCACGGGATTCTCCAAGCTCATCACCATGACGAGAGAACACCTAGGAAGCCTCCTTGTGAGACTACCAAAAGAGGTCTCTCTCCGATTCGGGAAGAAGAAGAGAATCCATATGAAGGGCTCAAGAACTAACTTCTTGATGATGCATCTCCTTCCCAAAGGAGAACTCAAGAGCCTCCACCGAAGGAACGAGAAAGAAGCGAGTCTCCCGCCACCTCGGCGGAGATGGCTCCACGAAGACGGCGGGCTAAACGCTCTCCATCACCACCAAAGCGGAGAAGACCATCACACTCTTCTCCACGCCATAATCCAAAGAGGGATGATAAAAAGCAAGAGAAGAAAAAGGTGAGAAAGAGGACACCCTCTTCTCCATCTTCTTCATCCTCTTCCTCTTATGAAAGCTATGGTGAAGACGACAAAGATCAAGACAAGAAAAAGGCAAGAAAGAGGTCACCCTCTTCTCCACCTTCTTCAAATTCTTCATCTTCTGAAGAAAGTGATGGTGCAACTTTTGAACCATCAAAAAGAAGAGGCCATAGGAAATCCTATGCCGCATGGAAGAGGTCGTCCAAGCTGAAGAAATTCAAAGAGGGAGGGAAGAGCATCTCTTTCCTTACCTATGATGGCACCTTCGGTGCTACAGACAAAGTTTTGGCCTTTATCCAGCAATTCGATGCGGCGTTTGGAGATGAGGGCTTCACGGAGTCCTCTAAGCTACGCCATGTAGCTATGCACTTTCAAAAGTCCGCCAGACAATGGTGGTCTAGCCTACGAGCCAACGGTGAAGCTCCACGAACATGGAAGGCTTTAAGAGCTTCCATTATGAAGCAGTTTTTGGCCACCGATGCCAAAGACAAAGTACTCACCGAATGGCGAAGCTTAAAGCTCTCTCCCAATGAATCCATCCACAAATATGTAGACAAGTTTTGGGACCTACAACTCAAAGCCACTGTCTTCAAAAAGTTGGATTTTGGAGAGCAAAAGCAACAATTTTGTGCGGGCTTAACCGAAGAAATGGCAGAGTATGTCAACTCCCAAAGGCCACGTACCATATCGGCGGTAATACACCATACTATGGTGGCCTCGCGAATCAATTTCCAAACGGGGGGTAAAAGAAATAATAAGCCCCCGGAAAACAAGGGTTCCAATGAGCCTAAGGGGAAGGACAATGTCCAAAAGTCTCCTAAGGGCAATTCCAACAAAGCTAAAGAGAAGGGAGTTTACAAAGGAAAGAATAAACTCTCTCCTGAAGAGCTTGAGCGTTATCGTACTGATAACCGGTGTTTCAAGTGCGGCGAACAAGGGCATGCGTACCGCGCTTGTCCCCAAAAGAACAACCGCCAAGATCCTCCTAGAGCTTCTTTGGTTGAAATCCAAGAGGAGGAGATTCACCAAACTCACCACAAAGGATCTCCTCTATGCCATGCTTGGGGAAAGGTAAGAGAACATGATGCTTTTATTCTCTTTGACCCTGGTTCTACTCACAATTTCATATCTATGGAGTTAGCCACCAAACTAGGCATACAATCCTACGAGATGGGAGATATCCTACCCGCAGACAGTGCCTTCAAGGGGCAAGAAGCTTCAGTCACTCCCTTAATCGGGAAATTGAGGCTTCATGTCCAAGGCTATGTGGACAAAGAGGACTTCTTTATCTCTCCTCTCAAGCATGAGGATGTAATCCTAGGGGCACCATGGTTTGACCGCCTGGCTGCCAATGTTAAATTTCCTGAAAGGAGAATCTCCTTTAAGTTCAGGGAAAAGGACATGTATATAGATGCTAAGGAGATGGGTAACACCATCCCCATTGTACATACACCAGCTTTCAACAAGTCAATAAAGAGCTCTATTTCCGTGTACATGATTTTTGTTAATGATTCTCAAAATGAACCTAATGCTTTAGCAAAAGAAAATAAAAGCAACCAAAAGGAATTAGAGTTATCCAATTTTCTCAAGGGGTTTCAAGATGTTTTTATTGACGACATCCCTTGTGAGCTACCTCCTAAACGAGGTAATGACGACCATGCAATTGAACTTCTTCCAGGAAGTTCACCGCCTAACAAACCTCCTTATAGAGTTTCTCAAGCTCAACAAGAGGAGATTATGCGGCAAGTGCATGAGTTAGTTGAGAAGGGCATGGCTAGGCCTAGCTCATCTCCATTTTGCTCACCTGTGCTATTAGTGCAAAAGAAAGACGGCACATATCGTATGTGTGTCGACTATAGAGCACTAAATAGGATCACTATCAAGAATAGGTTTCCCGTTCCACGGGTAGAAGACCTATTTGATAAGCTACAAGGATCGACCTACTTCAGTAGGATTGACCTAAAAAGTGGCTATCATCAAATAAGGATAGTTGATCAAGACATTGTAAAGACCGCATTTCGTACTACATTTGGTCTTTACGAATACATGGTCATGCCTTTTGGCTTGACTAATGCACCAGCCACATTCAACCGCTTGATGGAGAAGCTGTTCAGGCCTCATCGAACCTTCACTGGAGTGTTCTTTGATGATATTATCATCTACTCTAATTCATTGGAGGAACACAAGCAACACCTCCAGGTAATATTTCAAGTTTTAAGAGAGAATAAACTTTATGTTAATCGAAAGAAAAGTGAATTTTTCTTGCAAGAGATTCAATATTTAGGTCACATTATCTCTCAAGATGGAATCCAAATGGATCCATCCAAGTTAGAGGTAATAAAAGGATGGCCTAAACCAAGGAATCTTCATGAACTAAGAAGCTTTATAGGTATGTGTGCATACTATAGACGCTTCATAGAAAAGTTCTCACGAATTGCGGGACCATTACATGACCTAACAAAGAAAAATGTTAGGTATACGTGGTCTGCTAAGGAGAACAATGCTTTCGAAAAGCTTAAAGAAAAACTTATCTCTCAACCTGTGCTTACACTACCGGATCTCTCAAAACCATTTGAGGTCCAATGTGATGCTTGTGGTGATTGCCTTGGGGCTGTTCTGCTCCAAGAAGGGCACGCCATAGGCTATGAGAGTCGAAGGCTCGACCCTGTTGAGCAAGCTCTAGGCATATACGAAAAAGAACTCCTTGCAGTTCTACATGCCTTAGACTCATGGAAGCACTATTTATTGGGGACTCCTTTCATTCTGCGAACGGATCACCAAAGTCTTAAGTACTTCATGACGCAGACCAAGCTCTCCGACAAACAAATGAGGTGGGCAAATTTCCTTTCGCAATTTCATTTTCATATTGCTCACATTGCTGGCAAGCATAATCAAGTAGCCGATGCACTCTCAAGACGACCGAGAGTGAATGCGGTTTCCATAGCAACTCACAATGATCTATCTTCAATGATAGATGAGTATGCTATTGATCCCGATTTTAGAGATGTGATTTCAGCCCTTGCATTAGGGAAGAAAGAAGAACCATTTACTTTACAAGATGGTTATCTTCTCTATGGCAATAGACTATGCGTTACTAACTCACTACGTGAGAAAGTAATGTATGAATCTCATGCTCCCCCATATGCGGGGCATAGAGGGATTCAGTCTACCCTAAAGGGAATTGAAACATATTTCTATTGGCCTACCATGAAAGTGAACATAAATGAGTATGTTTCCAAATGTGTGGTATGTCAAAAGACAAAATTTGATAGAGGGAAGCAACTTGGATTGCTTCAACCCTTGCCAATCCCTAATTCACCTTGGGAGAGCATATCCATGGATTTTATCTTTGGATTGCCTAAGTCTATCCATGGGAATACGGGAATATGGACGATAGTAGACAGGTTCAGTAAACAAGCTCATTTTATACCTGTCAAAAAGACTATCAAAGCCCATCAAATGGCAACCCTCTTCATTTCACAAATTTTCAAGTACCATGGCTTGCCAATGTCCATAGTGTCGGATAGAGATCCTAGAATGACCAGTAATTTCTGGAAGGGTCTCTTTGAGAATTTAGGAACAAGGCTAAACTTCTCTTCGGCCTATCATCCACAAACTGATGGCCAAAGTGAAATAGCTAACCTAACCATTCTCGATCTACTAAAAGCCTATGTAACGGAAGTAGATCAAAGATCCCAATGGGAGAAGTACTTACCCTTAGTAGAGTATGCTTACAATAACACTGTACATACTTCCACAGGAAAAGCACCTTTCGAGGTAATTGAGGGAAGATCAAAAAGTCCCTTGCTACTTAAGGTACATGGGAAGATCTTCGCTGCAGATGAGTATAGCCGAGACCTACAAGAATCTTTCCAAAAGATTAAGGATGCTATCTCTATCTCACAGCAAAGGCAAAAGGCTGCTGCTGACAAGCACAGAAGAGCCCAAGCCTTTAAAGAAAACGATTGGGTCTTGTTAAAGTTTCCCAAGGCTTGATTAAGGCACATGACGGGCAAGAATCCTACGGGCCACCAAAAGTACTATGCTAAACTAGCAAAAAGGTACTATGGTCCCTTCCAGATTCTTAGGCCAATCAATGAGATGGCCTATCAACTTAAGTTGCCCAATCATTGGCTCATACACAATGCTTTTCATGTGAGCCTCTTAAAGCCTTACAAAGGAGAGCCACCTCAAGAACCAACTATTGAAGACCCACCGGAGATCGAGGACCACGAGGAGGTGCTGCAGCCCGAGTCCATTCTCCGACATGAAGACAAGGTATTAAGAGGCGGTAAGACTATCCGACGATATCTTATTAAGTTTAAGAATTATCCTTTTGAAGATGCTAGATGGATGCAAGGCATACAATTAAAGGATAACCTCAACCTTGTCAATGCTTACAACGCTTCCCAAGAGTAAGCAAATGTACAAAATGTTAAAAATGAACAAAATTTTTGTCTTATAAGACTCTCTTTTTCTTTATTTGTGCACAAAAATGAAGTAGTATGCATGCTTAGATCAAGTCTGCGGAGACCACGTCTCCCAAACACCAAGTAGAGCTTGTCACTCTACTACGGAAGACTGATAGGACTAATGTGTAGACATGCTTGCGGCAGCCTCAGGCTCTCAAGCGCCAAATGGACTAGTCATCCATTATGGAATGATGTCGTAGGGTAACATAGGGATCCTCTACCCGCTAAGAAAAGGACTCATGCATATGCTTTATCTTCTCTACACCATAGTCGAGGACGACTATGATTTCAAGAGAGAGGTAATGTCATAATAATCAATATCTAATTCTCCTAAATGATTTTCTCATATTAAACTGATCATTTAATGTGGAGAAGTGCCAAGGGAGAAAAAGCTAGAATATTGGTTAAGCTAGCAGACCGGCCACAGTAGGGATCCAAAGGAGGGAAAATAGGGATCCAAAGGGGGGGCCATCTGCAAAAGAGCCATGTGAAACAATGGGCCAAAAAGTCCCTAAGGTTCAGCCCATTAAGACTTCCAAAATGCTAAGGTTCCAAAATTCAAAGGTTGAGTCCAAAGGTCAACCCTAGGGAAAATTGGATGCTTAGTGTGTGCCCTAAAAGTCTTTTCACATCCCTACATGGGAGGGGGTGAGCCCCAAAGGTAGGGGATGAGAGAGAAAGCCACACACACACACACACAGGCTCCCTTTACACAAAGGGAATGAGGGACACATGTCAGCTCCCTAGGCCAGATGCCCACAAGGTGTGCCCAATTCCTATTGGAAGACCCTTGAAGTGGACCAATGAGAATTAAGCTAGAGTAAATGTAGTTTAATTAATTTAAAAACATTTAATAAAAGAAACCAATGAGAAATAAGTCTCCTAGAAGACTATTGGGCAGTCTCCCAAAGGGTCCAATGAGCATTCAAAAGCCTCATGGCTTGCCTGATTCCTATTGGCCAGGAGACAAAGTGGTCCAATGAGAGTTTTGTTTAATTATTTAATTACCTAAAGCTCTCACAAAAGGGGAAAGGGGGACACATGTCAGAAGGCTATCACTTATGCTGCTTAATTCCTATTGGCTTGACCTGGGGAGGTCCAATGAGGCAAAAGCCAGACCTAATTAGCAGCTAGGGCTCGCCCAAGAGAGAGAGAGGGCTGATTTTTGCTTGGCATTGACACACACACTCACACTTGACCATGTGTGAAGGAAGAATACTCTATCTCCTCCCAAGCTTTAATGGAGAGCTCATCACCTACTCCAAGCTTGTGAGATAGAAGCCTACATCAACACTCTCTTGGCATGTGGATGCAAATCCAACCAAGAGCCAAGCTTCAATGCATGCTCATCTTCTCTATCAAGCTAATTACTAAGCTAAGCTATGCTAATATGAGTGATTATGTGAGGAGATGTACATCTTTCTCGTAAGATACTCCTTTTTCCTCTCAATCTACTCTCATACCCTGCTAGCTCTCACCATCTTCGAAGGTGTGTGAGGTCTTGGGTCTGAGAATGGGGATAATTCAAGTTGTGTTTGATTAAGTGTTTTGCTTGGTGTATGAAGCTTCCATCTTCATTGCACTAGCTAGTCTTGAAGGAACACAAAGAATTGTATTGTACAATGTCTCTCTTGATGGGAGAAACCATAATACAAAGCCTTTTGGAGGGGGGACCGGCTCCATGCAAATCCGATCCTCAACTGTTGTCAATAGCTTAATTGCTCTCTCTTTTGAAAGTATTTTCGATGCTATCTAACTAAGTGTTATGATTTTTGTTGCTCTCTCCACCCAAGCACTCTTGTAATTCTCATTAGGAAGCTATTCTAATGAAATGCCCACTATGTTCATGCTGATTTCTGCTACACAAAAGTTATTAGGTCATTAAATGTTACAGCAACACGCAGCTGCTCTCTGTTTGCGATTCTGACCATCGTAGCTCTTGTAGAACACACACACACACTCTCACTCTTTCGCAGTTTCCCAGTCGACACAGAAGATAAGATTATTAGAAGTCTCCTTTACAATGCTTTAGGTTTTGGTTTATATACTAAGCCTTAGAAAACCTAATGTCCAACCAAAATGACTTGATTTGTCCC
The DNA here is from genome assembly GCF_014529385.1 of Adiantum capillus-veneris. Lineage (NCBI taxonomy): Eukaryota > Viridiplantae > Streptophyta > Polypodiopsida > Polypodiales > Pteridaceae > Adiantum > Adiantum capillus-veneris. The sequence goes on along the minus strand of NC_140953.1, from coordinate 78,186,876 downwards.
TAGGATTCTATAGAGCTTAATTACAACACCGTGAGCTGGCTTTGCTCATCCAACAGGCATCTGCGGCCAAAATACAATTGCAGACTTAAAATATGAAGTTCTTGTAAACATTACAAAAGTGGCCGTAATGGCTCAAAATGATAATAACAGGATATTCGATGATGTCCATGAGCTTATATCTTCACATTACAACATCCATCTTCATCTTCATTACTTCATCAGCATCTTCATATGGAATCTTTAGAGAATCTTTGAGGAATCTTCATGGAATATTTGTGGAAGCGTTGTTGAAAGGTTGGCCTGTCAACAAAGACCTTGAACTCGAGCTAAAACTGGAGCAGTCTCAACGCAAAGACCTGGCATTAATGCGGGTGCAATGAGAAGAAGAGCCGCTAAAAGAAATAGCCGCGCTTAAAAGAGTCAAGCAACTACTGAGAGAAGGATGGCAAGAAACGCATGAAGAAGCAGGAACTTTAGAATAGCCAGAGATAGATATTCCCTCAGTTTCTTTCACTGGGATGGAAACACAGCCAGCAGAAGGACTAGTGGAAAAGAGGATTTCAGAGTACCATTAACCGAAGTAGATGAAGTGCCAATGGTCCAACTGTCAAAAGATGAAGAAGATGCACTCAAAGAGAAGATTACCTAGGAGGTGAATGAGCAGTGGAAAGCAGCGATGGATTGGGAGTTGAGAGTTCTTTACTCTGTCAATGTTCCTCAACTCACTCCCAATCAAATCAATGCACAATGGCATCAGAAATCCTTGCCATATCCTTTGATAAAGGTGGAGTTGCTCCAAGTCAAAGAGAGAATTTACAAAGACATTCAAGGAGAAGGTGCAGATGAAGACCACCCCAGGTGGAGGCTGTGCTTGTTGAAAAAGAATCCAAGATACCTGATTCTATTCACAACACCACCTACGCCACTACAAAAGGATCCCACTTTTTGTCATGTACCAAGAGTAAGGATCTGGCAAGCACATGAGGCAATAACGAAGAAGTGGCAAACATGGCTGAACTACCCAAGACTGCTAGCTCCAGAAAAGGGACCGCCGACAGAAGAATACGTGGTGAAAACCCTAACAGGCGCCATGGCATTCTTTAAAAGTCTACCGGATCTGTCATGTGTGATGATTTATAAAATTTTCCGAATGCTGCTTACCTGCATTGAAGTGTTTCATGAGCCAGAGCAAGCAGGATCCCCGTGGATGTCATTCCTCGAGGGCAATAAAGGTTTATGCTACAATCTCAATGGTCAACCTTCCAAAGAAGTCCTCTATGGCTTCTAAGCCCGATGCATGTTCTTACCTTAACATAATATGTTGGCGTTTGAGGAAGCGTTCTACACAGGGTTCTTCACTTGGCAAACAAAAAATTTTGGGCTAGTGATCAGCAACCTGACTTCGAGATTTATAGGCTACTCTGGAGTGGAGCTGAAAAACAGAGTCACTATGCAGTTTTTGCAGGTGCCAGATAAATAGACAAAGATCAGATACAAAAAGTCTCTACATGCACTTAAAGACCACCTTGCCAACCGTCAACCCAAATACTATTTCAGGCCATAAAGCTGTGTCAAGGGACGACACAGGGGAGGAGGGGGAGAATGCTAGCAGCAAGCTAACTTGGATATCGTTTTTCGAAACTCTCGTTGTAAAAACACTTATTATTTGATAAATCGAGAATACCGTAACTCCTATTTTATGGTTAAACTTTGTAATTGATGAGCCGGGGCTACAAGGTTCCAGATTGTATCAACTTGTCATTACCCATCTTTAGTTAGAGCTCCGAGATTATTAGTTTTGACCACCAAAAGCCTTGGCTACGGTATAAAAGCCAATTTTTGTAAGTTATTTTCATGTTTTTGATAATGAAATACACAGTGTGAGCTAACGATGCTCACTTATCTCCTTCTCTTGCTTCCTACTCCCTCCCCGGTTGTCACATTGCAATCGCGTTTGTTGCATTGCAACCGCAGGTAAGAGCTCTATGCATTGACATAAGCATTTCATAGTATTTCGTAGCTTTTGGCATCGCTGACCCACTAATTTCATTATAAGTAGGAATTTACACTTCAAAATAAAACACTAAGCATAGGTGGGGTATTGGGGAATCATTGCTAAGAATTTAGATGCATTCTGGGTCGAAAATGACTAGGTCAAAATCCATTGCTGTTTTTACACTTGACCTAAAGTGAGATTTGATACCATAACCATGTCTGCTTAGGTCTTATAAACTTGTCCTAGAAGTTTTGTTATGTTTGAATGTCATTTGATGTTGTAACGGATGTGATTTGTTTGTCAATGAGCGATTGGCTTTTGGTGATTTCAGCCACTTGAGTGTAGCTTGAATTAGATGCAAGTTGTTTGTTGTTTTTTGAGAGATTGAAAACCTCTTGTAGCCTCAATGCAAAAGGCTATGCCCATCTACAAGCTCTTAACTACCACGATTAGAGAGAGAAGAGCCGCCTTGTGACCGCGGGCAGAAAGCAAGCTCATTGGTACATGCAACCAGGCTCTTAGCCTCTCACATGCTTCATTTTAATACTACAAACTAAACATGCAACCTGAGAGAGAGAGAGAGAGAGAGAGAGAGAGAGAGAGAGAGAGAGACATTTTGTTAACCCTCATGGCACACGGACACCCATCACCTACGATGGACGCGTATTATGTATGATTTAGAGTCAGGTACCGGGCTTGTCGGACCAATAGGGAAAGGTAGAGTGATCGTCGATGAGAGGCGCACTTTAACTTGGACATTCAAGGGGTTAGTTGGCTAAGCATGGGCGCCCAAGTGTGAATGGGGTGAGCTCCTATAAAAGCCAACTAAACCTAATTTTTACTCATTCTCTCATTTGTGCAATTGAAGAGTGCTCTTGCTCCATCTCCATCTTCTTCTTCTTCACCTCCTTGTGTGTGTGTGAGAGAGAGAGAGAGAGAGGGAGAGTGTGTGTGCGATCGAGCATTACGAAGGCACGACGGCGGCAAAGCGGTTGAGCGCGGCACGACTGCAGCTTCTTCTTCATCGCGGCGAGGAATCCACCACGAAGGCGAGCGTAGAGCGGTGAGTGACACACCCTTTGTTTTCTTGAGCTTGCTAGTTTAGGCTTGTTGTGTGCTTGGAGCCGTTTGTGGCTCCCATACGGTGTATTGGCAAGTCCCTTGCTTCGACAGTGCGGCAAGGAGCGCACATTTTTGGCGCCGATGCCGGGGATATGCCCTACACTAAGCTCGGTTAGCACTTTACGCTTTCTTCTGGTGCAATTTCTATCATAGGAAAGGCAGGGAAGGAGTGTGTGGAGATTTCTGTTTTTTGCGTTTTCTGCATTTGCTGTCTGTCAAGTTTCAATTTCTGCTATTGTCTGCATTTTTTCAATTTCTGCATTTTCAAGTTCGGCGTTTTCAATTTCTGCAAATTTCTGCATTTCTACGTTTTTTTAATTTTCTGCATTTTCTGCAATTTCTGCGTTTTTTCTGCAATTTCTGAATTTCTGCGTTTTTTGAAATTTCTGCATATCTGCGTTTTCTGCAATTTTTGCATATCTGCGTGAAATTTTTCGAAAATAAAAAACGTGACTCTTAAAACGAACGGGTTGGTTTGTATAAAAGATAGATCGGGATCGGGATCATTTTCCCAAGCCCAAGCCCAAGCCCGAGCCCAAGCCCAAGCCCAAGCCCAGGCCCAGGCCTCAGTCCTATGATATATACTAGACTCACTCTTATATATATACCCTACTCCCTCAAGAGAGAATGAGAGCATGTGGGACAAGTCCTCCACTCTCCTCCTTTCTCTTCCCACTTGCACCCTTAGACTTTCTAGTTTGGGCCTAGTTCCCTACTGGAAATTGACAGTTTTAGGGATTTCGAGGGCATAGAGTGACCAAACGGAGGGCTGTAAAGCACGGCACGACCCTCTGACCGATACGCTTGTTTCGAGCTATCACACGGCCCACTCCACGACACGCTCTAAAAAATCTAGCAAAAAAACAAACAAAAAACATGCTAAAAACTAGTCACAAGGCCTCCTAGAGCAGCTTTTTGACACCTAAGGGTATCAAAAGCACATGCACTTACGCTCTGGGCGGGTGCTAGAACACGAGCATATTGAGGGTGCCTCTGTTCATACGGACACCCATTACCCATCCACGATAAGCTCTAGACCCTCAGCGGGGACACAAGGTAGCACCACCCAAGACCCTAAAATAGCCGCTAGTGATTCCTCCTCCGACTCAGAAATCATGGAAGCATACCCTAACCAAAACACTGAGAGAGAAGGCCATGCACCTCCCGAAGCTCCACAGCCTAGTACTAGTATGTTTAGCCGTTTCATGGAAACATTAGGTAGAGCTACTCGCTCGGAACCTGATGCAAATGAAGCACACGAAGGGCGTGGGGAAGTGGACTCTCCTTTCACATCGCACGTGGACCCCACACCCCCAAAGAGTGTCCATGTGGATATCCTACCAACTTCTTACCAAGAAGGCCCTGTTGAGCTGCCTCCTTCAGAAGTTCCCTCTAGAGTACCGTTGGTGGCAAGTAAAACCACGGGGAGCAACATTGCTTCTACCTCACAAGAAACCGTTAACACGTCGACTCTAGAAGGATTGTTCATTAATGATCATTGGACATACGACCTCCACACTGAGGTGTTGACGGATCTACACTCTGGCCACGCCTACCATGTAGGATGGATAGAGATTGTACAATCCACCTCTAGTGCCACGAGCATCGAAGATCAACAGAAAATGATCTGTAATGTTATCCATGGCATTATTCAATCAGAAAGGCAAAATCGAGGGGTAAATATACTCTCAACTGGCCCCATGAGATTTTTGGATACGAGCAAGGATCAACAGCCTACTCTATCTCAAATGGAGACTCCTCTAATGAGCCCCATGGACCCATCTTACGTCATTTCACCTGGGGTCTCTATGCAATCTGAGCCTCCGAGTGAAAACTTTAGCTTCCCTAACTTGGCTCAACCCTCTATCAAGGAAAACACAGTGCTCACTCCAGGGATAAGCCTGACAGAGAATGTACTGATGACATCTACGGTTAGCGCAGTGCCACTACCTAGTGTCGTAGTACCTAATATGGGGCCTCGACCATATGTGCCTCTAGCCCCTTATGCACACATGGCCCCCACACCTCCAATTGTACCACTTGCTTATGCTCCTCGAGTGCCGCTCCCTAGCTCTTATCCGAGTAGACCTATGCCCGGTTATGTTCCATATCCTGCATCATCTACACATATGCCAAGACCGGTACCCGTTCCTCTCCCACATATGATTCCAAGAGTACCTCCACCGGCCCTACCTCCTCACATAGGTGACTTGGCAGCGTTTGCTCAAACCATAGGTCGATCTATCGTGGAAAATATGCATCATGCATCTGATAGAGAGCCTAGAAGTAAGGCAGTACAAATTGCCAAACTCACGCAAAAATTCAATGGGGACGAAGATGCTAGGAAACACATTGAAGTGTTTGAACAAGTATGTGATTCCTTAGGGGAACGCAACGAACTACATAAGTGCAATGCCTTAAGCTTGACATTAAGTGGGAAGGCTGGAGATTGGTATAGGACCCTAAGGGTGGACGAGAAAACAATCTACCCTACCCTTCGAAGGTTGTTTCTAAAGGAGTACATACGAGAAGGTGTGCTTTGGGGTGTAGCATCTCAGCTACAGAAGGCCGAACGTAAGGAAGGAGAGTCAGTAAGGGACTTCATTAGTCGTCTAAAGCACTTAAACTCTCGTTGCCCTGTAAATGAGCGCTTCAACAATAACCAACTGCTTGATCGATTCATTCGAGGGTTGAGGAATGAAGGAATCTATAATGGACTAGTGATTAGAGGTATCACAACCTGGGAAGATGTCACTGCCAATGCAATCCAATTAGAGGACAACTTGATGATAGCAGGCATGAGGGTGTCTACTGACACGAGATCCACTAGCTCACAAGCCATTGAGTATGAACCCATGACTGCAAAGCCCATTGCCAATGAGCCAAAGGTATTTGAGACATTCTTGACAGACCTCACCAAGGCAATCCAAGAGTCTCTTAAGGATAATCGACCCCCTCAAAATAGTCACATGTATCCAAGAAGGGAGCAACAATGGTGTTCCATTTGCTTAGGTCCACATAGCACTAGTGAGTGCCCTACGTTTAGAGTAAAATTTAATGGAACTTGCAACGCATGTGGTAGGTATGGTCACCAAGCTAAGGATTGTTTAATGATCAAACGTATGATGGCAAATAGACCACCTGTAGCCTGGACGGATGCACCTCGAGCTCCTGTATTGATGCCTACTCCACCTGTTGAGCAACTACCGCAACACATGGTCCCTAGATCTCAAAATGTTGTACAAGCTACACCGCTACCACCTCCTGTGCTAGGACCGCAGCCCCCGCATCCAAGAGTCGCCCCTATGAACCAAGTGGGTTGCGAGCCATCTAATGCTTATGCAGATGGCTGTGAGGAGGAAATAGACACTAGTATTGCCTACGGACTTGATACATTGGAAGAATGTCCTATATACTACATGGAAGATTGTTGGGGACAAGTCAAGCCGGTTTATCAAGCTGCTGCTCTCGCATCCAGAGGTCAAAATATCAACACCCAGGCTAGGAGGCCACCTCTTCAATGCTACGAGTGTGGTGGACCACATCGAGTAGCGGAGTGCCCTATTAGGCTGCAAAAGAATGCTGCACAGATGCAAGTGAATCAAGGGAGCACGTCTGCAATGCCAATACTCACATGTAATCGTTGTGGCATAGATCACTTGATTGCCCAATGCCCCTATAACCCAAATGCGCCTAAAATCACACCCCTAAATTTGGTTGAAATTGCTAGTGTGACATCACCAATACCACCCGTCGCACCCGCTTATGCGATTACACGGTCCATGCTTCAAGGGCCAGGACATATCCTCGAAGAGAGAGATACCGCGTCAATTATCCAAGCAAAGAAAAAGAAGACACGAAGGAAGAAGTCGCAGAATACGGAAAATTCAAAGCCAAGTTCCAAAACAAACATAGGAACAGGAGATGACCCCGTGTATATGAATGACCTCGAGGATGATTCAGATTCAGTCGAGACAATGGAGACTAGAACAAATACCACAAAGGGAAAGACCGACAAGGAAAACCGTAACATGGGACCAAATGAAAACCGAATAAGAGAAAATCATAAAGAGCCTCTGAAAACACCACAAGTGTTTCCAAATCCAATTCAAGACCCCCAAGATAAACCGCAGGGGCAAAAAGGGAAGAATCGTCAAAAGAAGATTGGGACGTACCCAAACCCTGTAGACGAGATTAAGCAGGTGAAACATCTAAGAGGTTTAGTGGAGGAGACTCAAAGGAAACTAGAACCAGAACCCATGCATGTAAAAATTCATGACACAGTGTTTCCCACGCAAGTTCATCCACCCCACATGAACCATAGACCGTTAGCCATATCTAGTATCATCCAAGAAGGGAGTGAGGACAGGACATCAGAAAGTGAGCATACACCCTTCTTGTTGGAAAGGATGTTTAACGAAGGAATACCTGATCCCATTGAGGAATATGAGATTCCATCCTCACTAGTTCCTAGTCAAGGACCTACACCCTGCAAAACGCCAATGAATGTTGCCAAACTAGTGGACTTCATGTCTTCTGAGGTCCGAACCACGATCATAGCAAAGCTGTATGGAGATCCTGAGTTATTCCTTGCACTTTGAGCATTCCTTAACGGAGAGCTACGAACGGGATTACCGCAGTTTGCACAACCAAATAGGCCTGACTCAATTATGATTGATGAGGAAAATCATGTGCAATCACTTGACTTAGATGGACACGAGTCTGTGATCGAGGTACCCATTAATGAATTAGGGCAGTATTTTGAAGGCGACGAGTCTAATGCGACCCTACCCATCACTACCAAGGGATTAACTATAAAGGGAATTCTTGATGGTGGTGCGGGAGTTAGCATCGTTACAAAAGATTGTTGGGAATCCATGGGAAAACCCCGCCTCAGTGTTACTAACATTGTGGTAAAGATGGCAAATGGTACCATAGCCAAACCTATGGGGATGCTCAAGGATCTTAAGATCAAAGTTCTAGGATACAAGGTGCGACATACGTTCATTGTAATGGATTTCTCTAAACACCTTATGTCATATGAAATGATTTTAGGACGACCATTCATGAGGGAAGCACAAATGGTTCACGATTGGTCTAAAAATCATGTCTATTTGCAATTCCAAGACTCTGTCCTTAGAGTGGATTTGGTGACTGGTAAGGTACACCCCTTAGGGAGTAAAACCATTATTGATCATTGCTCTGACACCACAGTTCACTCGGCCCCACTACAATATTGTTACACTTGTAAGAAGGATACAGACATTGGCCAAGATTCTCCTTATATGGATATCCTACCTGGGATGACTGAGCCGGACAATGTGGATTGGGTACACCTAGCTGCAACCATAGATACCTGGGGAAATAGAGGAACCACTTGGGTCACACCAGAGGGGGAAGAGGTACCACAAATTGCACCTCTGCACATGATAAGTGCCATACATGCATCTTCTAAGGGCAAGGCAATTGTGGACCAATCTGACAGTGACACTGATAGCTCAATAGAAGACTTTGACCAACACGACTTGGACACTGACTCCCAGAGTGAAACGGATTCTGAATCTCATGAATTAGAGAGTGGAGCAAGTTCACAGTCAAAACATTCGGAAGGATCGAGCACATCAACCGATGATAGCTCCTCCGAGAGTGAAGAGGACACCAACGAGGACTCCTTTAGTGAGCCAGATCTAAATGCAAATCAAAAGCAGGTCTCAAATAAGAAAAAGAAAAACCTTAAGAGGCGTCGATATCGAGCCAATGTACGTGCTAGGATAAACAAGAAGAGATCCTCAACAGAATGGCTCAGTTATATAGGAGCATGTGATGCTCATCGAAAATTGGTAGACAATTGGGGTGAATATCTCCAAAATGTTATGTGGTGTAGACCACGACCCCATGACATAGCCCAATTAGAGATCATAGACAAGCCAAAGTTGAGCCGCACTGCAAGGAGGCGTCAAAACCAAGAGTTAGCTCGACAACACAAGAAAGCAGAAATGGAAGCACAAACCAACGCACAACCAGAATCCACAGACTTGCATCCTGCACCAGAACATTTCAAATCTTACACCACAGGGGAAGCAAAGGTTGTGTACACAAAAGCCCAAAGAATACCTATCGATGGGAATAATGGAATCTATGATGGTCCGGCAATAGTTAAAGAAATAGAATTAGCTGACCCCGGTGAAGAATCAAAACCTGTTTTTATTGCCCAAGACCTCACAGAAGTTGAAGAAGCGGTCCTCAAAGAGCTTCTCAAGGAATTCAAGGACGTACTCGCTTGGACATACCATGATATGAAAGGTGTTCCGCCTTCTGTGGTCCAACATACAATCCCTATGATTAGCACTGCGAAGCCCGTACAACAAAGACCCTACCCGATGAATCCTAAGTACGCAAAGATCATTCAAGAAGAACTAGAAAAGCTTATCAAATGTGGGTTCATATATCCTATTGAACACTCTGAATGGGTGTCGCCAATAGTTATCGTGCCAAAAAAGAATGGGAAACTCAGGGTGTGCGTGGACCTCAAAAAAGTTAATGCAGCTACTAGAAGAGACCATTATCCCCTACCATATTCCGAACATGTACTCGAAAGAGTTGCAGGCAAGGAAGCTTATAGCTTTCTAGATGGGTACTCAGGCTACAACCAAATCACGATAGCGCTAGAGGACCAAGCTAAAACTGCCTTCATCACAGAATTTGGCGTGTTTGCATTTCGTGTGATGGCTTTTGGCTTAACAAATGCCCCTGCTACATTCCAACGATTAATAAACACTGCTTTTAAAGAATATTTGAGAGAGTTTTGTGAAGCTTTCTTAGACGACCTTTGTGTTTACTCTTCTTGGAAAGAACACCTATCATGTTTGCGGAAGGTGTTTGAAAAATGTAGGTTATATCGTATCTCATTGAACCCGTTCAAATGCCAATTTTGGGTCAAGCATGGAGTTATTTTAGGGCATATAGTATCCGAGAATGGTATCTCAACCGATGAGAGCAAAATTAAAGTGATTCTAGAGTTACCACCACCAACCAATTACAAGGGAGTTCAAAGGTTCATGGGACACGTGGGTTATTATCGACGGTTTATTTTATTTTTCGCTGAGATAGCAGGTCCTTTGTACAAGCTTCTCATTGAATTTAAATGGACTGAAGAGTGTGACCAGGCCTATGAACAATTGAAGAAAACACTAGCAAGTGCTCCAATTTTAAGGACACCTAACTGGGATGTCATTTTCCATGTGCATATTGATGCATCAAACTTTGCTATTGGGTGTGTTCTCACTCAACCAGGAGAACATAAATTGGACTATCCCATTAGCTTTGCAAGCCGTCAATTGAACGATGCTGAAAGGAACTACACCACTACAGAGCGAGAAGGTTTGGCAATGGTTTATGTAGTAAAGAAATTTCGCTACTACCTTCTGGCAAACAAGTTTGTATTTTATGTGGATCATCAAGCGTTGCTGTATCTGGTAAACAAGCCATGCTCCACAGGAAGAATCACACGATGGTTGTTAATTCTTCTTGAGTTTGATTTCACGATTGTAGTGAGACCCGGTAAAAGGCACGTCATGGCTGATCATTTGTCTCGCATACCCAATGGTGAAGCCCCTACAGGAGTTGATGATGAATTACCCGATACTTCCCTATTCATAGTTGAGACTATGCCTGAATGGAGTGAGAACATTGTTAACTTTTTAGTTAATGGTTTTCCACCCAAGGAACTTCGTAAGGATATCGCTCGAAGGCTAGTAAAAGAATGTGAACCCTATTGTTTGATTGCCGGAACCCTGTATAGATTAGGCAAGGACGATATTCTTAGGCGTTGTGCCCGCGAGGATGAATATTTGTATATCTTGCAAGAAGCACATATGGGCATAGCAGGAGGACATTTTTCAGGGGACCTGACTGCTAGAAAGGTGCTGCAATCAGGCTATTGGTGGCCAACTTTATTTAAGGATGCATCACTTTTTACAAAAGGGTGTGATGAGTGCCAACGTTACAAGACCACACAGCGCAAGGACAGAATGCCCTTACATCCTATTAAAGTAACCCAACCATTTGAAAAATGGGGCTTAGACTTTGTAGGTCCAATTAGTCCCGCAGCTCGCAACACTCAATCTCGATATATTCTAGTTGCTACGGACTATGTAACAAAGTGGGCTGAAGCTAAGGCTTCACAAAAAGCTGACGCGAGGACAACAGCTAAGTTTCTTTTTGAGAACATTATCACAAGATTTGGTTGCCCTTTTGAAATTGTTAGTGATAATGGTACCCATTTTATAAATGAGGTAATAAGAGAGCTTACCACGACCTTTATGATATCCCACCATAAGTCTACACCTTATTACCCGCAAGCTAATGGACAAGCCGAGAGCACCAACAAGACTCTAATCTCTATTTTAACCAAGACGGTAGAAGCTCATCGCACTGATTGGGATTTGAAGTTGACATCTGCTCTATGGGCTTATCGTACTGCTTATAAAGTGGCTATTAATTGTACGCCATTCAAAATGGTATACGGCCAAGAAGCGGTTATGCCTTCGGAGTTTGTCATTCCTAGTCTTAGGGTAGCTTCGCAAGAAGGATGGAATGGTAACCCCTTAACCGAGCGTTTGTTTATCTTAGAAAAACTAGACGAAGAGAGACAGTTGGCTGTGCAAAATGCTCTTGTGGAAAAGGATAGGAGAAAGAAGTGGTTTGATCGCCATGTGAAGGACAAGGATATCAAAGTTGGTGATAAAGTCCTTATGTATGGAGTACGTAAAGAGAAGAAAAAGTTGAAATATGCTGGTAAAGGACCATATATAGTATGTGAAATTACCCCACAAGGTACCCTTCGTGTGGAAACTCTTGATGGAGTTGAAACCATTGGATTCCTCAATGGGAGTAAATTCAAAAGATATTATGATCCTTTAAGCCAAGAAGAACTACGGGCCATTCATCAAAAGAAGGCCGCCAAAGCACAAACCGAGTTAAACAAGATACAAGCTCAAGCTGAGGGTAAGGAGCGACAACAACGTATAAGACAAAAACGAGAGGCTAACCTTGGGGTCACAAATGCATTCCACGTGGAAATCGAAGAGGATGGGTTGGACTCTGACACACCTCTACGATACCCCATTGAGTTAAATAGTGCCTATGGAAAAGTGCTATATAACGCCTTATTGGACACGGGTGCTAAATACAATCTGCTATCCTATGGGGTGTGGTGTCAGTTAGGGAAGCCACCTCTATCTGAGAGTATTATCCAAGTCAAGGGTGTCAACAAGAAAAAAACTGCGGTTTTTGGAATCTGGCACACTTCTGTCAGTTATGACAATGGGGTGGTAGCTCAAGACTTTTTGGTCATGCCTACTGGAACTATGGAGGGTAATATAAACCTAGGCCGCACGTGGATGATAGCCACCAAATGCACTATTGATTGGGGGACTGGGGGTGTTACAACGCAAAAACCAACTCTTAGCCCTACCACTCAAGCCATAGTCCCTGAGATATTGCCCAAGGAAATAAAACCCAAGACATTGCATGTCCAGGAGGTTGAACCATACGTCCCCATAGCCCAACTCTCTAGAGCTTCAACTAATGTAGTTGAAAGAAAGCTTGAGACACACAAGAACCATCCTAATATAACAGAGAAAACATACAAGTGGGTCCCTAAAACCTCTGTAGTGAGCATGGTTGATGCAAAAAAACGGAAACCTAGTAAGAACCGTACCACTCACTCCAAGAAATGTAAAGAAACGCTGCGTTGGATTCCTAAACGACTATTGGAAGCCCAAGGATACTATGAAGGAAATGATCAAATCTAGGTGCCCAAACGTAAAGTGTACTCTTACCTGTCACCTGGCCCATGTAAACCCAATCCTGTGGCTCCAAAACAAATTGAAAATCGCGGAAAGGAAAAAATCATGGAATGTTACACACCCGTTCTAGAGCTAGTTTGGGTACCAAAGAAAGAACGATTTGTTCCACCTAGCTCAGGAACAGGGAAATCAAATGAAGCTTCTTGCTCTTCATGTAGTTCCTATATGCAAATAGAAGCTTCGACACAACCTCCACCTACCACTGTACATATCCATCCAAGCACGAAAGAGTTTGCACCTTCCGGGGTAAGTTCACCACCTACAACAACGTTGCAAATAAAATCCTGGGAGAGTACCTTACCACCCTTACAACTTGACGAGGCACCTAGGGTAATAGAAAACTACTGGCAAAAATCCTCACCTATTACCAACTGGAACAATTGGTTTCAAAGGGTGACAAGCTCATTTCAAACGGTATGATCTACCCAAGGAAGGGGGGAGTGTTTGTGGACATCCATCATTCACTTGCTTCCCTCTCAACCTTTTTCCCTGACCTCTTAATCTCCGATCTTAGGGAATGTATATATATAGCCTTATACTCACAAAAAAACAAAAATAGTAAAGAGCAAGAGCGCCTAGCAATGAGAGAGCACCCTATCAGATCTTACATATAAGTCCAAATTCACCGTGTCAAGTCAAGCAACACACAAAAACAACTCTTATGTTTTAAAGGCCTAACCAAATCTATCTGTCTTGTCAGAAATGGCTACTTCACCAGAGGCATGCACTTCTATTTTTGATGAAAGGTACCCCTTGTCTTTTCAACAAGTGTTCTACGTATGCTACCCTATACTTTCTTGCGAATGGGATTTGATAGAGAGCCTTGCATGTGAGAGAAATTTTGAGGAGTTAGAATGGCTGATACGTCTATGGCTAACTAGTGATCCCTACCCAGTGGCGAATGTGTCTCCAATGGCACATGCTTATTCTTTTGCACAAGATGAGTATCCACGCATCACGAGGTTCTTGATTAGCATGCTTGCACAAGAGGATGATGAAGAGGAACTAATAGAGACCGAGGAAGACTATGGCCTCACGGACAACGATTTTATTTATCTAGATGATGAGGATAGAGGCCTAGCCTTAGGGTGGCCACCCGGTTTATATAATATCCTCTTTCCTTGATTCTAAAAGGGGTGACAGATAGGTAGGTTAGGGGTCTAGATTGTGTTTTGAGTTTGTTTTTTAGGAGTTTTAATTTTTCCCACTGATGTGCCTCCTGGAGGTATTCCTTTTGTTTCCTAGTGTGTACAGGAGCGTGTTGCTATTGATAGGATTTGGACCTTCATGGAACCTTTCTCTCGTTCACACTTCAAATCAAGCGCGACCATCAACACAAACAGGTGTTTCTTGTCCATTAGCATTGCCCTTATCTTTTTTGCATCCATGTTTGTCTGCTTTGATTGTGATTGGTAGCATACTATTCAGCGCATTGGCTTAGTATCCAACATTTAATTCAATGCAATCTTTTGTCATAATCACTTGTTTAAGGTGTAAAAATCAAGCAGTCCGACTAAGCTAGTTTGACCAAGTTAGGTGTTAGAAATCTTCTCTTAATACCATGGGGAATGCCTTCCTAATAAACAATGGTTACTTAGGTTCTTAATCCGATTTAGGCAGCATTGTATGAAATGTACTAGGGCTTTCTAGTGGGCTTAACCCTATTGACCTTTAGCTTAAGTATTATAAAGGGAGTTTACTAATGTGATGAGCCTGGGGAATGTAACAGTGTTATATGGCCCCCCAAAGTTACAAAATTAAAATGCTGAAAATGAACAAACAAAAAATCAAAGTGCCACAATGTAAAATTTTAAGCTGGAAGAGAAATCTCAGCTTGATTTGGTACTTCACTCACATGTATTGCCTATGGTACTAGAGCCCTAGAGGTTCCCAGTGTGGGCGCTTTTCCTTGAAAAGCAAAAAACCCAAGGCATACAAAATAAGCACACACATCATAATTGAATCACTATGAAAAGACCTTGGGGGGTCAAAGAAAAAGTAATCAGCCAGGCGATGATTTCATGAGAAATTCCTTTTATGGTAGCTTAACTACAAGGTTTTCTAGATATAGCCTCTAGTCAGCCCTTGAACATGAATACTTGGCTCTCGCGATTAAACAACTTAATTGACCACAGAAAATTAAGAAGCTTACCCATGGTATTAATATTCGATCTCTAGTGCTTTTCGACCGTCAAATTAGTGACCCCAGACTTGTTTAATTTTTTACCTTTACATCTGTTTATGCATTTGATTACATTGCAATTTAATGTTCATTGCTAACAAATTGTTTGAAATTCTTTGACCAATCAATTTTTCTACCTAAAACTGCATATGCTTTTTAAGAGAATGCCATTACTGTGCCAATGTTGTTTGATTTTGCAGTGACTGAAGAAGGCTAAGGACATTCATCTCAAATGCTCTTCCACCTCGACGAACCAGCTTCAACTCAATAGCTTCCGAGGACGGAATCTACATCAGAAAGGGGGGCATGTTAACCCTCATGGCACACGGACACCCATCACCTACGATGGACGCGTATTATGTATGATTTAGAGTCAGGTACCGGGCTTGTCGGACCAATAGGGAAAGTTAGAGTGATCGTCGATGAGAGGCGCACTTTAACTTGGACATTCAAGGGGTTAGTTGGCTAAGCATGGGCGCCCAAGTGTGAATGGGGTGAGCTCCTATAAAAGCCAACTAAACCTAATTTTTACTCATTCTCTCATTTGTGCAATTGAAGAGTGCTCTTGCTCCATCTCCATCTTCTTCTTCTTCACCTCCTTGTGTGTGTGTGTGTGAGAGAGAGAGAGAGGGAGAGTGTGTGTGCGATCGAGCATTACGAAGGCACGACGGCGGCGAAGCGGTTGAGCGCGGCACGACTGCAGCTTCTTCTTCATCGCGGCGAGGAATCCACCACGAAGGCGAGCGTAGAGCGGTGAGTGACACACCCTTTGTTTTCTTGAGCTTGCTAGTTTAGGCTTGTTGTGTGCTTGGAGCCGTTTGTGGCTCGCATACGGTGTATTGGCAAGTCCCTTGCTTCGACAGTGCGGCAAGGAGCGCACACATTTTTTTTCTACAAACATGGTTTTAGACCGACTAATCTTGACTCTCAGCTATTACATTTAGGCAAACCTTATCCAATCCAAACATTGTTGGCAACAAGTCGTCATGTTTCATTAGCAAGTTAAAAGAGGAAGTGTGTGTGTGTGTGTGTGTGTGAGAGAGAGAGAGAGAGAGAGAGAGAGAGAAGAAGAAGAAGAAGAAGACGAAGAAGACCATAAGAGACCTAAAAATTTTAGCTGATGGATGTTGATTTTTGAACTCAAGGGCTTGCATGCTCACATACTTATACAAGGAGAGGGGGGCAACTTTTAATATCATAGAAACAATCATAGTGACCTCAAAGGTTAGGGGGAGAGAGAGAGAGAGAGAGAGATAGAGAGATAGAGAGAAAGAGAGAGAGATCATCCTTAAAGGTGAGATTGACCTATGGGACCGAGTACAACATGTAACATGCTTGAAGACTATGGCTATAAGGGTGGCCACTTACAAGTTAAATCCATGAGGTGGCTAGGAGAGAAAGGTATGTAGGCCATGGTATGTGCTAAAATGTGGGTAAAGCAAGTTTTATGTGATCAAAATCTGAGCACTCATGTAGGGTATGATGATCGCACTCTCAAATTGTTAAGGGATATAATTTGCGTACAAAAAGAGACTCTCCTCCATGTAGTGCCTCAATGCTTTGTCTCACATTTAAGGGAGTCGGAGCTAAACCAAATGGCTGCTATGGTATAAAATATGGGTAAGGTCAAGCATGTGAATGGTTGAATACAATCTTATCTCTCAAAAACGAACATGCATGTGTGTGTATTTTGCAGGAGGACCTTTCTTTTAGCATGATGCCCAAAACTCTTGCAAGGAGAAACGATTGATGAGTGAACTTTTCTACTTTCATTGCCCTCACCTCACATTTTAATGTGCCAATGGTGTCCAGATGTACAGAAACAAACCATATGCGCCTTATATTACTAACATGCTTATGGTCAATTGCAAGAGATCTCAACATCCATGCAACGAGTCTTGGTAGATGCAAGTGTTCATGCTAGCTAGATTGAGTGCAATCCAACTTGTAAATTTTTGATATTCATCCACATATAGAGACAAAGTTGTTATAGCCTTGCAATCACCCCCAAGTCACACACCCATCATGAATAGTGCCTTTGAGAAGAAAACGACACACTCCTCACCAAATCAGTTGTGCATACCAATGGCGAAGTTTCTTCTACTACTATGTGGTGTACTTTTGGCATGTTGGGTCATGGTTGGTACATGCATCCTAAGTGCCAACAAACAGCAGTTGATGACTTAGTTAACTGTGATGCCCCAAATGCAAGACAATCACACACACACACACACACACACACACACACATATTAGAGAAGGGGGGGGGGGGGACAAACTTTCCATGATTAGGAGGAGTATGTTGGAGCTTGGTATGACCAGCTAGAAGGAGATTTGTCCTTGGTCAATCCACAAGAATGTGGAGAGTAACTACACTTCACTAGTTGTTCGATCTTACACTCAAAAAGGTAGACATAGTGTTGATCCAAAAGATAGATTTGTGCTTGGTTGATGTGAATGTGGAGGGAACTTAGACCTTGTGTTCTATCATACATTGTCATCTAGAAAGTAGTTATACTAGTGGTTGATGCACAAGTGTATTAAAGAGCTATAAAAGCTCACATGAGAATCATAGGCATTTGCCCACATTTTCCCTCTGTGTGAAGGGAAGGAGACAATGGTTGCTTCAATTGATGCACATGTAGCCGCGGCAACGGGCGGGTAACATACTAGTAAATTTATAAAGGCTACAAATGAGTAGTCAGCATTGGGTCAACGTTACAAATAGAGCTTTAGAAGACATTGGAGTGTTCGATTAACATATACACATAAAAAATCATCTAAGGCTAGTTGAGTGCTAGCGTCACCCCCGGACTTCTATGGACTATTTTCGACGAGCTATGGGGTCTTTCACTTACTCTGCATGTGGAACCCAAATGTTGAAATGCAAACAACTCGAGGGTCAAATGGTATTTTTTAAAAAAACCTTGTACTTACATGTTATGGTAATTCCTTTTTCTATCGATCTTATGGGTTTTTTCTTATTTTCAAATAAAAAATCTCTTATGTAAGTAAAAAGGTTCAAAATAAAATAAATATTGTGAATTAAAATGCCCCTCATTTTGAATGCATGTGATGCTCTAAACTTTCTTGAAACGGAGAAGTGCTCATGATCTTTGAAAAATCTCCACTTAATCTACTCGCTCCATAAAGCAATTCCAGATCCGTGGCTCACAATTTCCATGACATTGAAAAGACTCACCAAGGTGAGGAGTTATGCTGCATTCTAAAACAAGGACCTTGCATATTTCTAGTAAATTCTATATATGCACTAGTAAAACAGCACCGCCTTCGGCGGCAGCATGGCCCCCCTTACCCTGAAACCCTTTGCTTCCACTACCTATTCAAAGAGGGTTTTGGATCACTGGCCAAAGTTATGAGATACCAGGATCAGAGATGCCTTGGACTATTTTTAGTGGAGCTCCACAGACATAGGGGGAGCCTCTCTAGGAGACCTGACAATAGGACACACTCACATAGGGAGATCACTGATTTCTTTAGACTACATGTGTGGAATTCAAATCAGCAGGCATCACAACAGACTTCAGAGTCCACTTGTACTAGAGAAACACTGACTGACGGGGCCAACGAGCTTGGGAGATCCAGACTCCCATGACTTTGCGTGTCATCGAGACATCGGTGGAAGCTGCATCAGAGGGTCGGGACTATTCTGGCACAACATGGGAGACGCCTACTCTGAGTACTCACTGAGGAGGACATTGATGAGCTTCATCAAAGACCAATGTTGGATATCATAGGATAGGATCTTGATTCCAGCATCTCAGCCTTTCATTTCATCCCATTTCATTTCGTTCCATTCACTTTAGCTCAGTTCAGTTTCAGTTTTTCAGTTTTCACTTTTTTAGTCTTTTAAATAGACATTCTATCAAATTGACCATTTGTAAACTCTTTTGTCCCATAGGTCACTTTGGCCTTTTGAAGACATCAATATATCATTTCAATCTACTTCAGGCAACCTTGTTTGCATAAGCATCGTGCCGATAACGGCCTCTTTAACCCGAGGACAGAGTACCTTATAAAGAGAGTGCATATTTTGTTGCTTCCATAGGTTCACTCTTCTGTTGTTATGTAATAGGACTAGTCTTTGAAGTTCTTGAAGTCGAAAAGAATGTAGTAGGGCATATCTTTCGTTAGCACGATTTGAAAGATTGTTGAATAGTCTATTAAATAGAGCTTATACTAATGAGTTGAGATATTAAGAGAGAACATATATTCTTTTTTTAAAATAATACACTAAAGACGGATTTGATAAAGATTAATGAATAACAGATAGTCTGTCTATGAATAGTAAAATTGAGATTTTTATTAATATCAATGTTTTATATTTATGTGTTTTAGCTTAAAATGCATGGGTAGGCTTAAAATAAGTTGTAAAAGTAGTGGAGACCCAAAAATAGAGGTTTTATGAGTCACGACCTAAAAATTGCGTTTTTAGCCAAACAGAGATGTTTTTTGCAAATCTGTTTGCGATGCCTTGTAGACCAGAACTATTCCCGTCGTTTTGAGTACCTAGATCGCTCTGTTCTGAGTTCGTTTGTAAAAGTTATGATGAAAACAAACAGAAGGCAGCAGCAGTGTAGTATACACAGGGACAAATAAACATACAACATCATACAGTTCTCCCTGCTATCAACCAAGAAGTGGATTGTTTCTTCATGGTAGAGTATGGAAATTGAGATTATGAAGGTATATAATTATGTTTTTTTACTTTGATTATCATGTTGAATTGGTTGTACGAGTATGTTCTTTTGGCTATTTTGTAGGCGATGCAGAAATCAATGTGTGAAACAGGATCTGTGCAAAGTGTCATGATAGAAATCTAACCTTTACGGATCGCTTAGCGATCACGTTCTTATATTATTCTCGCATACTTGGTACGAAAATCGTGCAGGATTTTAGAGGAAAAGAAGGATAAAAGCACGACGGGTGGTGCGTTTGGGATCGATCTCTTCTTCTGCGAGTGCGAGTGCGAGTGAGACGCTGCATGCAAGCAAACTGAAGCTCGGGGGTGGTCGGGAGGTTCGAGCTCCGTACAACGGAGTGCGCCCATATATTTTGCTCCTCTGTTGTATCAAAACTCTACAAAGATTCATCAATACAAAGATCTCTTTCTCTATCTTTTGCTATCGATCTCTATTATTCGGTTCCCGTGACAATTGGTATCAGAGCAAGCGGTTGATTCTGGACATGGAAGGATACGAGAGGAGGATGAAGGAGCAAGAAGACCTGATTCGGCGACTATGAGAAGATCTGAAAATTGCAAATCAGGAGCGTGCTGAGGCTCTGCGGGGAAAAGCAGCACGAGAGCTTGATATCTATGTAGACCTTGATGGCCAACATGAAGGTGAAAACCATGTTAATCCACCTGGAAACAATAATCATCGTGGCGGCGTTGGGTTACCGCCAAAAGAAACGATGACGATATGGGAGAAGCGACAACCAAATCATTCTTAACGAAGGCTAAGCTTAAAGAGTTTGATGGCATAGGAAAGATATGCAAAGATTTAGAAGCGTGGATTGAAGAACTCCAAGATTTGGATTATACTTTCAATATCGAGAACACGACCACGAGACTTTCGAATGCTCGAGCAAGGTGACCGATAAGAAAATACAAACCAAGATGGCTCAATTGGAGACTTTTGGCAATGCGTACGATAAAGGTAAGTCATCTACCCCTTCTTTGTGATGTTTTATGTCTTTGATACATCCTTTGAAAGCTTCTGTGAGATCGAATTTATGCGTAGAAGTTGAGATTAAAATTTGAATTTCTTAATTGATTTGGATAGTATTCATTGCTTCTTATCGTCTAAATTGATTGAGAAATTAAACTTGAAATTAAATCAAGAAGTTAAAAGACTTGTGGACCTAAGTAGTGGTAATAATAGTTCCACGAAAGAGTTAGTAGAAAATTTGTTTTTTTTTCTTTGAAGAGTCGAAATCATAAAGATGATTTCTATAACATAAACATTGATATGCATGATGTTATCATTGGTATCAATTAGATCATTGAAAATCATGTTTTGATTGATTGTTAAGAAAGAAAAATATATCTTTAATCATTTGATGATGATAAGTCACACTCTTTGTGGAAAGAAAGAGATTCTAAATCTAGTTTTGGCAATGGAATTGATAAGGTGACTTAGATAAGATTGTGAGACGTTGCTTGTGTTTGCTTGTGTGAGACGTTGCTTGTGTTTGCTAATGAGATTAAAGAGAATCTGGGGATAAACATAAAGAGACAAATCGAGAATTTATAGAAGATCTCTTACATGAAGTTAAGGATGTGTTCCGGACGATCTTCCTGGTATACCTCCGCCTAGAGCGGTAGACCATGCCATAGATCTATATCTAGGAGCGACACCTTATTCCAGATCTCTATACAGGTTCAATATTGATGAGCTTAAAGAGCTCAAGATACAACTTGATGATCTTTTGAAAAAGGGTTTCATTAAACCTAGTGTATCTCCTTGGGGTAGTCCTGTGTTATTCCAAAAGAAAAAGGATGGTACATATAGGTTATGCATCGACTATAGGGGATTAAACAAAAAGACCATTAAGAACAAATATCCTCTTCCTCACATAGATGAACTGCTTAGTCATTTGAGTGGTGCCACAATATTTTCAAAGGTTGACCTTCGTTCTGGCTACCATCATATCCGTATCAAGGTCGAGGACATTCCAAAGATTTCTTTTCGTACACATTATGGACATTATGAATTTACAGTTCTTGCTTTTGGTTTGACTAATGCACCAACAACTTTCATGTGCTTAATGAATAATATTTTTCACCCGTATCTTGAGGACTTCATTTTGGTATTCTTGGATAATATTTTTGTGTATTCTACGAATGAAGAAGATCATGCATTGCATTTAAAGAAAACATTTGAGGTTTTGCGTGAACATATATTGTATGCCAAAGCAAGTAAGTATTCTTTTGCAAAGGATCAGATTGTGTATTTGGGAAGAGTGATTTCTAAAGAGGGGATTCACATTGATCTTGATAAAGTTAAGACTATGTTAGTAAGAGATGTAAGAAGCTTTATGGGTCTAGCACAATATGAGAGAGCACACATTAAATATTTCTCTAAGATAGCAAGTCCTTTGACCGAATTGACCAAGAAAGACAAGGGTTTTGTGTGGACTTCTACCTGTGAGACTGCTTTTGAGACCTTGAAGGCTAAAATAGCAGAAAATTGTGTTTTGAAAGTTCCTGAGATAGGCAAACCATTTGTTGTGTTATGTGATGCTAGTGGTGAACAACTAGTGTGTGTTTTGACACAAGAAGGAAGAGTGGTTGCATATGAGTCTAGAAAATTAAGACGACATGAATTGAACTATGCAACCCATGATCTAGAATTGCTTGCTGTTGTTCATGCATTGAAACATTGGTGTCATCTTTTGCTTGGTGTCAAATTTGAATTGCGTACTGATCATCAAAGTTTGAAGTATATTTTCACTCAGCCATTGTTAAACAACAGACAAAGGAGATGGATTGAATTGCTGGCTGAGTATGATTTTGATTTGAAGTATTTGTGTGGAAAAGAAAATAAAGTTGCAGATGCATTGAGTCGTAGGACCATGTGTAATTTGTTGACTGTTGTGCGATCCAATTTGATTGATGAGATACATGCTTAAGTTGAAAATGATTCCTTTTATATGTCTATTTTGAAATTCTTGCGTGAGAATATTGGTGCGATGTATGAAAACAGATATCACTTGTATAAGGGAAATCTGTATTGTTATGACCGCTTGTGTATTCCTGCAAATTCTTCTTTTAAGAGTCAAAGTCTGCATGAGTGTCATAATTCACCTTTTTCTGGTCATCCTGGATTAAATAAGACATATGAAAAGATTAAAACCTCATTCTTTTGGCCACGTATGAAATTGGATGTTAAGAATTATGTGTGTGAGTGCTTTCAATGTCAACAAGTTAAGATTGAGCATAAGAGGATGCCTGGTGACCTTCAACCCTTAGAAATTCCTTTACATAAGTGGGAGTGTATATCCATGGACTTTATCATTAGACTTCCTACTACTCGTGGAGGGTATGATTTGATCTTTCTGGTGGTAGATAGACTCACAACACAAGCTCATTTCTTTCTTGTAAAAATAACTGATACTGCATTGACCATTGCACACTTGTTTATGAAAGAGATATTTCGTTTGCATGGCATGCCCAAGAGCATAGTGTCTGACAGAAATTCTAAGTTCACTTCTCATTTATGGAGAGCGACTTTTGACTCTATAGGTACCCAGTTACACATGTCTACTACTTTTCATCCTCAAACCGATGGGAAAACGGAGAGAGTGAATCGTATTTTAGAAGATATGTTATGAATGTATGTCAATGAAAACCAATCTAATTGGAATGAATATTTGCCTTTGGTTGAATTTGCATACAACAGTTCATATCATTCATCTATTAGGATGACTCCGTTTGAGGCAATGTATGGCTATAACTGTCCTACACCTATAAATTTTCTTAGCTCGAGGAATAAGGTAGAACTGTCACGTGAGATGCTTGATAAAATGGATAACGAGTTGGCCAAAATCAGGGGGAATATTAGAGAAGCCCAAAAGAGACATAAATTGTATTATGACAAGAAACGTCGTGTTGTGGAGTATGAAACTGGTGATATGGTTTTTTAAAGGCTATTCCTGAGAAGTCTCATTTGATTCTTGGAAATGATAAAAGATTGTCTCCACGATTTGTTGGTCCATTTAAAACTTTGTAGCGCATTGGTTCATTAGCTTACAAATTGGAATTGCCTTCTCATGTTAAAGTGCATCATGTATTCTATGTGAGTTTATTGAAAAAGTATGTTCCTAATGTGCATCATGTTTTAGAGGACAACTCTAAGTTGAAAGATGACGGACCATTGACTGTAGAACCAGACTTAGTACTAGATAGGCGTTTTAAACATCTAAGAAATAGAGACATTGTGGAAGTTTTGGTTAAGTGGCATCACTATCTAGTAGAGGATGCATCATGGATTGATCTTAGTGTTTTGCAAAGAGAATTTTCCTCTCTTTAGACCAACTTTGAGGACAGAGTTAATTTTGATAAGGGGAGAATGTAATAGGACTAGTCTTTGAAGTTCTTAAAGTCAAAAAGAATGTAGCAGGGCATATCTTTCGTTAGCACGATTTGAAAGATTGTTGAATAGTCTATTAAATAGAGCTTATACGAATGAGTTGAGATATTAAGAGAGAATATATATTCTTTTTTTAAAATAATACACTAAAGACGGATTTGATAAAGATAAATGAATAACAGATAGTCTGTCTAGGAACAGTAAAATTGAGATTTTTATTAATATCAATGTTTTATATTTATGTGTTTTATCTTAAAATACATGGGTAGGCTTAAAATAAGTTGTAAAAGTAGTGGAGACCCAAAAATAGAGGTTTTATGAGTCACGACCTAAAAGTTGCATTTTTAGCCAAAGAGAGATGTTTTTTGCAAATCTGTCTACGCTACCTTGTAGACCAGACCTATTCCCGTCGTTTTGAGTACCTAGATCGCTCTGTTCTGAGTTCGTTTGTAAAAGTTATGATGAAAACAAACAGAAGGCAGCAGCAGTGTAGTGTACACAGGGACAAACAGACATACAACATCATACAGTTCTCCTTGCTATCAACCAAGAAGTGGATTGTTTCTTCATGGTAGAGTATGGCAATTGAGATTAATAAGGTATATAATTATGTTTTTTTACTTTGATTATCATGTTGAATTGGTTGCACGAGTATGTTCTTTTGGCTATTTTGTAGGCGATGCAGAAATCAATGTGTGAAACAGGATCTGTGCAAAGTGTCATGATAGAAATCTAACCTTTACGGATCGCTTAGCGGTCACGTTCTTATACTATTCTCGCAGGTATACTTGGTACGAAAATCGTGTAGGCTTTTCGAGGAAAAGAAGGATAAAAGCACGATGGGTGGTGCGTTTGGGGATCATTCACCGATCTCTTCTTCTGCGAGTGCGAGTGCGAGTGCGAGTGAGAGTGCGAGTGAGACGCTGCATGCAAGCGAACTGAAGCTCGGGGGTGGTCGGGAGGTTCGAGCTGCGTACAACGGAGTGCGCCCATATATTTTGCTCCTCTGTTGTATCAAAACTCTACAAAGATTCATCAATACAAAGATCTCTTTCTCTATCTTTTGCTATCGATCTCTATTATTCGGTTCTCGTGACATGTTATATCTTCAAAAGGCCGAAATGACCTATGAGAGCAAACTGATACAATCTTGGTGGATCTATTACATTGTCTGGGTACAAGATAAAATGAAGTAAAATAAAAGCTAAAATGAACATTAGTGTCCGAGGATGTCTGGTATTAAGGGGGGGGGGGAGAGAGAGAGAGAGAGAGAGAGAGAGAGAGAATTTCAAATGTCATTGAGAAAAACCAAAGGAACTTGTGTGCCTTTGTGTGTGTGAGAGAGAGAGAGAGGGAGAGAGAGAGAGAGAGAGAGAGAGAGAGTGAGAAATGAAATGAAATGTCATATTAAACATCTTCAACAGGCCAAAATGATCGAAGAGAGCAAATTGATACAATCTTGGTGGATCTAATACAATGTTTGGGCACAAAATGAAATGAACTAAAATAAACAATAAAATGAACATCAATGATTGAGGATGCCCGCATCAGGGCACTGTCAAAAAGAGAGAGAGAGAGAGAGAGAGAGAGAGAGAGAGAGAGAGAGAGAGAGAGAGAGAGAGAGAGAATGAAAAATGAAATGAAATGTCATATTAACCGTCTTCAACATGCAAATTGAGCATCAATGATTTGAGGACGCCCACATTTTGTTGGGGGGGGGGGAGGGCTTGCTTGATGGCCTTGTCAACCTAAGGATGCCGAACTTCTTTGATTTCCTTGACGTAGTTTTTCTCGCAACAATCAAAGGCAACACTTTGTTTTAAAAAAATGATGCCCTCTCTTCTTGGCAACTTGCACCCTTCATTTCTAGACTCCTTTCTAAATTCTCGCCACCAAAACCCTACCTTACTTTTCAATTCCATGCGCTACTTCTTACTGCACTCGGCTTGATTCTCATGGTCACCTCCTTCTTCCCTTGCAGCCGGTAGCTCCCCGGAATGATGTTCTTCTATAGCTCTTTTTTTCACCAACACTCTCCCTTCCTTTCTCTCAGCACGCCCCAAGACGTGGCCTCCAGTGTAGTACTTGCCTTCTACACATGCAATAGCACCACCAAACTGTAGTGCTCTCTTTTCCTCTTGCTCCGCTCATGGCCGACAACCCACCACCCCTTCTCCCCTTCCATTGATGACCTAGTTGAGCATGGAGACCACCCCTCTTGCTTGGAGACACCCTCCTGCTGAGCTTCTGGCCAGCTCTCCCTTCTAATGGGAGCTCCCAGCTCACTCTCCTTCCATTCTCTTAATTCAAGCTGGCCGTCCTGCAGCAACCTATCAGCTCATTTCAGAGCTCTCCCTTCTTGTTGGCCCCTCTGAGCTCGATGTGCGCTCCACAAAGGGCTGCTTTAGCGCGTCCTCTCGTGTGAAATTTGGGAGTGGCTCCTTCTAGTTTCTCTCGGCTCAACTCCCTGTATGGTCCCCCAAGCATGGAGACCCATGTTTCCTTTACTTCTTCTCTAGCGTTGCCCTTCCCTGCCGTGGCTACTCCACCGATGCGAGCATCAAGACTATTGAGCTCTCCCAAATGGTAGCCTTTGTGTCGTGTGCACCGACTGAGTACTGTGTGCCTGCTACCTTTGAGCACATTGGCCGGATCAAGAAGCTTGTACCATGTGGCCAGGGGAGCCGAAATCTCTCCCCCTTTTATACTAGTATAGATACATACATATATATATATATATATATATATATATATATATATATATATATATATATATATATATATATATATATATATATATATATATATGTATGTATGTATGTATGTATGTATGTATATGTATGTATGTGCGTATATATATATATATTCTATACTATATATGCAGTTGCTTAAGTTTTTCAAGCAAGGACAAAGCTTCCACGTGTCACACTCTCTTGCATTTCAAAGGAAACCTTAAGAAATGCAAAGGTGAAAGGTAGAAAATGAAAAGATTTCTAAGTCCCAGAAATGAAAAGTAAAAAACTTAGTACTTTGCCTGTATTTGTAATATTTTTAGCCCTTGGGAAGGCCATGGAATTTCACTTCAGCCCTCAACTTTCAAGGGTGACTAGTGACTACTTTTTCTTTCTAAAGCCATTTGAAAGGTGTCTTTACTTTGCATTTTGAAGGCCATATAAAACTTCCCACCATGTGTCATCTAAGGCTATGGTCATGTGAGGCTTAGTTGCCTCGTTATCAAGAGACAATTTTTTTATAGCATGTAGCTTTTCACCGGCTTGCTATGCCTAAAAGAGCATAATTTCCAAACTATGCCGGTTTTTTTCCGGTCAATCCTCTCTCTCTCTCTCTCTCTCTCTCTCCCCCCTCCCTATTTGCCCCACACTCTCCCTCACTGCTTGCTCCTCCTTGTGACATTTTGAACGAATGTGCCTTAAAATTTTCAAGGCTTTATTGTTGCGGGAGCGACTCACACACCCATGAAGTGCATGCAAACACTACCTAGATCAACATAATGTCAATTGAGGACACAGATGACACGATAGGCACACGAAGGAAATCTCTTTAGCTTGTTAGGCTGAGACCATCCTACACATACAACACTCTGGAAGGCCAACTATACCACAATCAAGAACCTCACTGCTCTCAACTACACCACCTAGCCACATACACACATACGGAAGGTAACTCACCTAATCATGCTAGATTCGTACAAAAATTAAGGAACACCATCCCCTCACTAGGATACACCTGTCCCTAAGCTTCTACACTCTAAACCCATCTGCGGAAAACGCGTAGGATGACAGAGCAGAATTTTGAAAGTGCCCAAAATTGAAATTTATGAGTACCTATGCATAGCTTATGTCGCCACAATTCTATAGACTACTAGCATGCAGAAAACAGACATCGTTTGATACACTTACGGCCACAAATAGCTCGTAGATGCGTCGACGTGTGCGCTTCGGCTCGCATGGAATGCTTGGCGTTTTTGCGTAGCTCTCCTCGATCCTACATCAATGGTGCAGTCGGATCTCCAATGTGTTGAGTGAGTCGGGCATAGCTAGAGGATAAAGCTCACGCTCACTCTCTTTCTCTCTCACACATAGTAGACGGCAACGCTAAAGTTTTGATTATGATTAAAGTCACCCCTCTTTACAAAATGACCTAGGTACCTTATATACTAAGGCTACCTTAGGTTTAACCAAAAATGGGGTTGAAAGGGTCAAATGGCTTTGTATTTACAATCTGAAAGTGCCATTGCACCCCGGCTTCTGAAACTAGACTAACTACTCATTACAAATGACGTTTATAGCCATAATCTGCAGCATTTCATAACTCGCAAAAGATAAGACTTTGGTACAAAACTTGAGTTATGTTGTGTTGTTGAACCAGCGGTCAAAACTCCCCCCTTCCACGTTCATGTCGTCCTCGACATGACCTGATTGTCGATGGCGATGTTGTCTTTGCTGTCGTTTTGCTTCATCTGTTGCACTACTTGTAACATTGTCGAACCACAACAAGAACTATGATCCATTAGAGTGGACATCTATCATCATAACCATTCATCTTTTGAGATACTCTGATTACTTTTATGTCTGCTCTTCTTCATTGGGGACTTCTTTGTTCCTGTGCAATCATGTTGTTAGTGTTGTCTGTAGCTTTGTCATTGTAGGCCATTCTTCGACTCGCCATTGAGGAGAAGTATGCTATGATCTGAAATTGGTGCTCCAATTCATTTGTCAATTGATTTGAGTAGCATTTCCTTATTGTTGATGTAGAAGGAATATGTACAAGAGGATGGTGATAGGTGTCTTTAGATTAAGGTCTAAAACCTCGATGACCAAAGGGAAAAAAAACTCGGTGGGAAAAAAAATGCCTTTGGTATACGCTCTTATTGGAGTTGAGCAGTTGAACGTGAAGTACATATTCATGAAAGGTGAGTGCTTGGGTGAAACACGGCAAGAGTGCCTGATGCAAGTGCCAATTATGGGACACTCTATATGCATATAAGAAATTTGTCAACAAAAGCATGCCATGTGAAAGAAGGAGATGATGGGTGTTTCGAGGAATAAATGTAGCACATGTGACATCAAAAGATGTCTCAATAGCTTCCACCTTTCCAAGAAGGGTTGTCGATGTAGAAGTTTCTCCACTCGTATCTCACTGTGCTCAGTACGTGAGTGTCTTTTAGACCTTCTCCTTCACTTCACCAGACTTAAGTGCTTAGACTTTGACTTTTTTGCTCACCTATACCAGCATGAGCGACACAACATAAATATGCTCAACTCTTCCAGCTTGAGCAGTACCTAGAATAGCTAAGACACTTAGACCACAGAGAATATTACTTGAAGCTTTGGGACTAACACCTCACTCATTTTGTGGCTTAGCTACTCGACTCTGACTTGTGTGACTTGTCGGTTGCATGTTGACATTGCTTTGTGACAATTTCTTCGGCTATTGTAGTGGCTGCTGAGACATACTTCGTGAAGTTTCATCGTTTTTCTGTACCTTCTTTTCTTTGTAGTGCTCAGGCCTCTCGTCAGTCTTTTCTTTACGTGGATTATGGATTTTTTTATTTTTTCTTAATAATAAACAAAGAAAATCTTAAAACAACTCAACAAAAGAAAAATCATTCAAATAGAAATCTAAATGCTATGTACACTATACACATGTCCCTAGTGGCGGAGTCAAACTCCTCAACCGGTGTTCTCGTCACATCCCTATAGCTATGGTCCCTCAATTTTACCTTTGTTATGGTTTCCATATGTCTCAGGTATATATGGTCATAACCCCAATCTTGGACCATTTTCAATTTTTGCATGAATGGTCTTCCCAGAATGATGTCATAGTTGTTCTTCTTGCCAAAGTCAACAACAAAAAAAGTGTGTTCATATTCAATGCCATAGGAAGTAACAAGTACTTTTTCTTGAAGTCCTAGGGGCTTTTCCTTGTGTCCGTCTGCAAGCTGCAGGGTCATTCGTGTGGATATCAAGGCAGGTTTTCCCCATTTTTTCCAAACCTCTTTGGTTGCAATGGCCACACCAGCTCCACTGTCAAGGATTTCCATGGTTTTTACATTATTGAATTCCACAAGAAGGGTGGTGTTTCCATCTTCTCCCTCATAATACTCACCTACCTTGTTTAATGGCACTGGCCTAGTATTTAGTTGAGGCATTTCAAGCTCTTTGATGCCTTCCTCGATTTGAGTCATTGGGGTTTTTACACCAAATTTCTCTAGATATTTACCCATATTATCCCACATGTTTGGTCTTATTCTGAGCAACTCGGCTAACATTATTGTACAGGTGACTGGGGTAGATAGAATATCTACTAGCCCCTTTGAATCGATGGCCTTGTTGGGAGACAGTCTCTGTGATGGGACTGCAACCACATCTGACTTGGTATCGTACTCTCCCATGTAGGATGGTAGTGTTCTTAGTGAATGGGGTTGACTATCCATAGATTGTACAGATCCTTTGTCTCCCCAATACGATCCCACGTCTAGATTCATTTGAGATGCAGTCTCAAATTCCTCTATTGGTGGTAGAAACACTCCTCGTTCATCACCAGTCTTGTCTACTCGTCTTCTTAGGTCATCGGCTTCATTGGTCTCTCTGACTTGTTTCCACAATTCGTCAAGACCATCTATCTCTTTACAATCCTCAGGTATAGCTTGGTGAAATCCCTCGGAAGAGTTATCCATGGTATTTAGTACTATCCTTGGTTCTAATGCTGGGTCTTTGAGGTTTGGTCTGTGCTCATGACTAGAATCTGGCTCTTTTAGTTCCTGGTTTGGTAGGATTACTTGTGTAGGCATGACACGAATCACATCCTCGGGTTTTGCAACTGGTGGATCTAGTAAAGCTTCAGATGTTTGAATCATCTTCTGGCACATTTCAAACCTTTTCTTTTCTAGTTCCGCATAGGGATATGTCATCCACCTGTGTTCTTAGGTTTGGTTGTTTTTGAACCTCACATCATAGGCTTTCAAGAGGGCATCTAATGTCTCATTAACCTTCTCTGCCAACACAGATCCTCCTAAACTAGCACTTCTTGGTTTCTCATCCGTGGATGGTTCTTCTAGAGGTTTAACCATCTGTGTCAGAGAAGGTGCCTCTTTTTCCTCATGTTGTTTTATCTTCTCCTCAGCTTCAGTAAGCTTCCCAGCTAGGAATTTTTGCTCTAGCTCCCTGTGTGCTTTCATCCTAGTCTTTCTAGCTTTCCAACTATTTCGTTTGCTCTTGGTTTTCTGGCTAGGTGCATCTGTCTTTGGTCCATCATCTGTCTTTGGACTCATGTCACTTTCCATGTTCTTTGTCTCTGGATTCTCATCCGCTTTCTTTTGAGCTTGTGATCTCGTAACCACTTGAACTGGTACAACATTTTCATTTTCTAAGCTACTAGGGAGCTGAACAATCCCTAATACATTTGTCGTGATTTTCTTGATTTGGTTTGGTTTTTTCGGGCAATCGGGGATCAAGTGAGTGATGCCACACTCAAGACAATAGGCATTTACTTCAGTGATCTCCGTACGAGGACATTGTTTGACCAAGTGGTTGTCACGACTTTTGTGACAATCTGTCTCTGGTTGAGGAGATTCTTTTAGCATTTCCTCTTGTCTTTAAGCAAGCTTTGACCTAGATAAGACGCTATTTGCAATGAATCGCAATTTCCTTTTGTCCATTTCATATCTTCTTTCTTTCGAATGAAACCTAGGAGGTGGAGGTTGTACCGGCCTCACCACTCCATGTGTTTCTCCGAAGGGTAGTACTCACTTTGGTTGCTATACCACATTGTAGCTGGTACTGGCGTTGGTTTATTTGATGCTTCCATCATTGGCATGTATCTCATGTCTACATGCATTCTAGCACCTGGCAGCGGAGGTTGTTGTCCTAAGACAAGCTGTGGCCTTGAAACTCCTACTGGTCCTGGCGCATTCCCCGTAATGTATCTAGGTGGAGTAGGTGCTTCTGGAACACGTTGTACATACCTCTCCCGAGCATTTTCCATGCTATAATAGCACTCTTCCTCCGTATGGTTCGTCCATTTTCTCTCAATTTCACACCACTTCAGCTCTCCCGAATCAGACCTTACAAGAGGAATCAACCTCTTGACCAAGTCGTCGATAAGCTTTTCTTGATCAATAGGTGCCGTTGGCTTGGAAATGGAATCACTTATCTATGAAACACTGTGCTGAGAGGATGTGTCATCTCCTTGACTCTTTAAGTCCTTTTCTTTGTATGCCTCATAGTTATCCACTAGATAAAGAGCTTCTTTGATCAACTCATTTAGCGTCATCCTCCTTATCATATGTATATCCTTCTAAAGGCTTGCATGTCTCATTCCCTCAGCATCAGTCGTGCTTGCGTAGGTAATTCCGCTCTCGGACAGAGCTTAACATATCTCTTGAGCCATAATGATGCTTTGGGTACTGATTCATTCTCTTTCTGTTTGAATCTATGGATTTGCGAGACCGTGTTGTGAGCAATGCCTTTTGGCGAGAATTCTTCAATAAACTCCTCAAACAGCTCATCTACGGTCTCAAAATCCCATTTTTCCACTGAGTCGAACCATGTAGCTGCATCATCTTCTAGAGTCAATCCAAATCCCGCAAACTGTGTCGCAAAATCTGAAACTTCCTCTGCTCTAATCACTCTTCTAAAAGCCGTTACGTGATCTCTCGGATCTTTATCTCCAGAGTATTTTCTGTTTACCCATTTTTGGACTTGGGATGGTCTAACTCGTCGATTGTCTACAAGTCTAACCAGAGACTCTCCCAATACTTCTCTCGTTATCGCTCTTGAAGGAAATCCTGGTGGATCTCTTCTTGGAATTCCTATAGGAATTCTCGTTTTTGGTGGAGGCATTTGTGGTCCTTCATTGACCAAATATCCACCTCTTTCTAGTACAGTCTGTGGATTTGTGCTTTCTACAACTTTGTATTCTCGTCCATACTTGTCGACAACTATGGATCTCCATTGACAGTCGACTCCGTATGCGTAGACATATAAGAGCTTATAATACGTTATCTCTTCTAGGTATGGATCTGAGCACCTATAAAGATTGACCTCATTGTCTTCAATGTATCTATATAGTCCTTCACTCTCATGATCAATCATCCAAACTCTCTCAACAAGATGGATCTTTATCAATTGCAAGTTTGGAAGATCCATTGTGCGAGGATATTCCTCTATTGTCGGGATCTCCAAGCTTGTGTAAGCTGCGTTTGAATCTAGGGTAGACATGATTTCTGGGCTTAAGAGCTTTTGCTTGGTTCAAGTAGACTTAGTCCACTGTGTTCAAGTGCTTTAGTTAGGGAAAAGTCGAAACTATGTCCAAAACCGCAACCGTTTCATCACAATTCTCGCAAATTGTCGCTTTTAGACACCCCTAATTCCCAGATGCATTTTGAGTCCTCAAAAGATGTTTTTTCCAAATTTGAACTAAATGGTTGCCGTAGAGTCGCTCTCAGGCTACGTTTTGATATAAAAAAATTTCCGATCCGATACCGTTTGTGAAAGTTATGGCGAAAACAATGAAATGTAGTTTAGAATGGTCAAAATGAGCCCAAATTCAATTTTAAAAGAAGATTTGGGATCTCTGTGACACTGTAAACACTTATGTATGGTCAAAATTACAGTTGGACCCTAAAACTGGCCTAGAGACATCCTACGCGTAGGATGTCTATATGCTCAGAATTGAACAAAATTTGGTCTAGAGAGTCCCCTTGAGTCCAGCAACACAATGGTATGCTCAGAATTTCATTTGGACCAAAAAATGGCCTTGAGACATCCTACACGTAGGATGTCTTTTTGCTCATAATGACTTGAAATTTTCACCCCAGCTTCTCCTTGATGTGCTGATCACACTGGTGTGCTCATAGGTTTGTTTGGAGTCCTAAATCAAGCTGGAGACATCCTATGCGTAGGATGTCTAACTGCTCAGATTTTGTCCAAACTTTACCCCAATATTCTCCTAGTGCTCATCAACCCAATGGTATACTCAAAACTGAATTTGGATGCCAATAGGTCAAGATTTGGGTTGCATAAGCTTCTAGTGCACTCCAAGAGTAGGATGTCTTACAATTCTTGTCTTTGCTTGGTAAATAGACCAAACAAGGTCCAAATTCACTTTTGGAAAAAGTTCAGGAATCCTTGAGACACTTAGAACCTCCCTATATGGCCAAAGTAGAATTTTGACCACTTTATGACCCTGGAGACATCCTACGCATAGGATGTATTTTTTCTCTATTTCAGCTCAAACTTGCACTGTAGCTTCCCCTTGATGTGCTAAGCTCACAAGTATTTTTACTTTTTGATTCTGACACCTATAGGTTGGTCAAATGATCAAGAATTTGTTACAAAAGCCTGATGTCTGTTCTGATGAATTCCTAAGTCAAATCAACTCCAAATTGGACCAAATTTGCCTAAGAGGCTCATCTAAGGCTATATGACAACATGGTATGGTCACAGTAGAATTTTGGTCTCAAAATCATGCAGGAGACATCCTACGCATAGAATGAACCCAAACTTGGACCAAAAATTGGGACCCTAGTATTCAGTACCCCACTGGTATGCTTAGATTTGAGTTTGAATGTCAAAAGACCCCAAAACTAGCTATTCTTGCCTTTTTCAGTCAAAAATGCTAAAGTCTGTTCAATCTTCACTTTCACTGACCCAAATGAGATGAAATTTATCACCTGCACTCAATACAACATTTCGAACATGCCTATGGAGTCATCCTATGGTTTGGTCTCAAAATTAGGCCTTGGACACAATTTGGGTAGGATGTCTGGCAATTTTCTTTTTTTGGCTTTGATCTGTCAAAATTTGGTCAAATTTCCACTTTCCAGGTGAAAATAGGGTAAAACCTACCTTCTGAACACATTGGTCAACTCAAAATTTCAAAATTTTCACCAGATCACCCTGTAGACATCCTACGCATAGGATGTCTTTTTTCTCAGAATGGACTTCTGTTTCTACCCAAGGTGCTTCTTGATGCATATAACAAGAATATGTGATCATAGCAAGTTTTGGATGTCAAAATTGCTCAGAATCACCACTTTTGGGAAAATATTTCTCTGAAAGAGTAACATCCCCTTAACTCTCAGTCTATATGTCCAAATGACATGAGCTTTGGTGTGTGTGTCCAACACAACATGCAGAATATGGGTATGATGTCAAGACTTGATTTTTACTTCCAGAATCACTCTCTAGACATCCTACGCGTAGAATGTGGGATGTCTACTGATGAAATTTTTGGCAGAATTCATCCACAGTCATCTCCAAGTCTTGAGCACTACTTTTCAAGCATTCCTACCAATTTTTATGCAAAATTGTGCTCAGAATCTTAAGTTTCTTGTTTTCGCGTTTTTGACACTCCGTCTTTGGTCTTTTGGGTGTCAAGAGTTGGTCAAAACTCTAGTTTCAATGTATACTTAGGGTAACCCCCCCCTTCTGAACACACTGGTGCAGTCAGAATTTTAAAATTTGGTCTCCAGAACCCCCTTGAGACATCCTACGCGTAGGATGTCTATGTTTACATAATTGCAGGTTTTCTTCACAGAACCCTTGCAAATGCTCTTTTATATACACAGCATCAGTCAGTCATACAAAAATATCCACAAAAGCTTGTTTAATGCATTTTTACCCTCAAAAGCATACTTTTCCGTGATTTCAAATGCAATCAAGCACTTTAGCAAATAATTCAGTGCTGAATAGCTCTAGATCAGAATCGGATCACTTACCTAAAGCTACTCCTACAAATCATATGGGGTTTTGCATCTATGAGTAGAAAAACGCTTCACTGCCACACACGGACTAGTAAACGCTTTTATCACGTCACAAATCACTCGACCACCAACAACTACTCTAATCCATAGATCCTAACTAAACCTATCTAGTCGCAGACCCTCGGCAAGATACACGCTTCCTGGCTATCCACTTGATCGCGGAATATCCTCTTCCGGATCCAATTAAGAAAAACGCTTTCTTTAGCCGAAACTAAATCAAGAAACCATCGCACGAGTGTTAGTAGGAAACCTACTTAGGTCCTTGTGTCCCCGGCAGGGGTGCCAATGTTGCGGGAGCGACTCACACACCCATGAAGTGCATGCAAACACTACCTAGATCAACATAATGTCAATCGAGGACACAGATGACACGATAGGCACACCGAGGAAATCTCTTTAGCTTGTCAGGCTGAGACCATCCTACACATACAAAACTCTGGAAGGCCAACTATACCACAATCAAGAACCTCACTGCTCTCAACTACACGACCTAGCCACATACACACATACGGAAGGTAACTTACCTAATCATGCCAGATTCGTACGAAACTTAAGGAACACCATCCCCTCACTAGGATACACTTGTCCCTAAGCTTCTACACTCAAAACCCTCACTGTAGACCCATCTGCGAAAAACGCGTAGGATGACAGAGAAAATTTTTGAAATTTCCTGAAACTGAAATTTATGAGTACCTATGCGTAGCTTATGTCGCCACAATTCTATAGACTACTAGCATGCAAAAAACAGACATCGTTTGATACACTCACGGACACAAATAGCTCGTAGATGCCTCGGTGTGTGCGCTTCGTCTCCCGTGGAATGCTTGGCGTTGTTGCGTAGCTCTGCTCGAGCCTACAACAATGGTGCAGTCGGATCTCCAATGTGTTGAGAGAGCCGGGCGTAGCTAGAGGATAAAGCTCACACTCACTCTCTTTCTCTCTCACACATAGTAGACGGCAGCGCTAAAGTTTTGATTATGATTAAAGTCACCCCTCTCTACAAAATGACCTAGGTACCTTATATACTAAAGCTACCTTAGGTTTAACCAAAAATGGGGTTGAAAGGGTCAAATGGCTTTGTATTTACAATCGGGAAGTGCCATTGCACCCCGGCTTCTGAAACTAGAATAACTACTCATTACAAACGACGTTTATAGCCATAATCCGCAGCATTTCATAACTCGCAAAAGATAAGACTTTGGTACAAAACTTGAGTTATGTTGTGTTGTTGACCCAACGGTCAACACTTATAGGAAATTAAGCTTCGCGTGACCATGCCATAGTGAGCCTCCCTTTGTTGGCTTACACAGAACTTCCATGATGTAAATGATCTCCAACCTTAGTGCTCAAATCTCAATAGATGCATGCATGTATCAGTGTTTCTCTATATGTGTGTGAGTGTGTGTGTGTGCGTGTGTGTGTGTGTGTGTGTGTGTGTGTGTGTGTGTGAGAGAGAGAGAGAGAGAGAGAGAGAGAGAGAGACCCACTTTCTCTGTGTGTGTGTGTGTGTGTGTGTGTGTGTGTATGTGTATATGAGACAAAGTTGATGTGCCATTCACTAAGGTGTTGGAGCGTTGTAAGAAGGCCTTCCACATTTGCATTGCATTAGTGAATTTCAATGAGCTCAACGATTCAACGATGAGAGTCAAATGATTTTTTGTGGATGTCTTGCACGCATTGTGTGTGTGTGTGTGTGTGTGTGTGTGTGTGTGTATAAGTTACTTATAATAACTACATCACATATGAACATTACATGTTCAAAGACCATCATACACCAGCATAGTACAGAGGCCACATACAAATATCACTCGATGTTTAAACAATATTGTACACCAAAATTTAAGTGATGACAAAACAATGTAGATATGGAATCACACTACTCTTGTAGTATTTTGGTACACCAACAATCCAATTTCTCAAGCATTAAGGAAGGTAGCCCTCACCTGCACCCATAGAAACAAGAAAAAACTTTGTTAGCAAGTGATTGTACGCAAGTGATGCTGGGCATCCCAGTTGTTATCCATGTCATCCAAATGCAGCAAAAGAAATGCATTGAGTAGTGTTACAATATGTATAATCTAAAAAAGCCCCCATAAATGTGACAAGATGTATTCCAATCATTACAACATCTTGACCTAAGTGAGTCAAAGCAAAAGGTAGTCTACACAAATTTTTAAACATACAAGTCCCCATCCGAACTTCATCCGATTCAGCACATTGCTCCTAAAACTTGTCCCAACCCAAATTATAAACAAATTTGCAAACCTTCTCTTTAATCGTCTACAATATACTCTGTCATGTAGTGAATTCTCCACCCGATTCGTATAGCATAAGTCACTGCCAAATTCTCTACTGTTAGCCAAGGAAATCCTTGAATAACTATTATTTTTTATAGGTTTTATCTCCCTGTGGAGTCACTTACTTTATCCCAAAGTAGTTCCTCCTGCGCGAATAGTGAAGTTTAGTCGGAAAACAAACCGAGCCATGTCAAAAAAAATCCCATACTATACTCAGATAGGAACTCAGATCTTTGGAACATCTCAGAGTCACACGTACTTGTACAACTCAATTGAGAAGTTAAGCCCACATAGAGAGTTATAGGTTAGTTCATGAAATCTCAAGAGAGCTACAAATCAAGTACGCGTGAATCACTTTAGGATCTTCATGGAGTAATGAATAGTGTCAGACACTCAGTCCAGACGGATCAATAACCAGCGATAAAATTCTTACAAGTCCATCCTCAGTATGATGATTATCAAAGCCCAACATCACCACATCCAATATTTTTACTCCCGATAAACAAATTTCCAGAACCAGTTAGAGCAAAAACACCTTAGTTATCAAACCTCCACCTTTCGATAGATAATTGTTTCATCAAAAATCACACTCAAACAACCTGTGACCTAGCTGCAGAGTATTAAAGTTAGATGAATTTTCAGCCCAACTAGTGCCTGACTTAGTTGACCAGTCAAATGCCGATTGCCTATTTTCAACAAAGATAGATCCCATAATGTTGACACCGTAAATACACGATTCTCGAGAAGACATGTAAGCTCTAGCTTAGAAACACCAAGTAGGCATCATCGCCATGTACAATGAGTCAATAAGTAGCCAAACATACACAGCCAAATTGCGTTTAGTTCAAAAAATTTCAAGAGAACATAATAGGGCACAGAAGTCAGACGAAGGTT
This sequence comes from Adiantum capillus-veneris, assembly GCF_014529385.1. Classification (NCBI taxonomy): domain Eukaryota; kingdom Viridiplantae; phylum Streptophyta; class Polypodiopsida; order Polypodiales; family Pteridaceae; genus Adiantum; species Adiantum capillus-veneris. The sequence continues at coordinate 78,147,613 of NC_140953.1, read as the reverse complement.
AGTGTACCCTTCACACAAAGTCTCCTCGTGTCATGTGTGAGCAACAAGTCCATCACACCCCCATCCCACCTAAGAAAGCAGTCAACCATTACTCTGTTACATACGTCTCATTAGCTCGAGACATAACGAATCCCAAAAAAACATTTCCAGCATTCGCTTACACCCAACATTAAGCAACCTTTCATCCTCAGTATAACCAAACAAATTCAGTTCGTCAAACCCACATACTAGAAAGATGACTCTCCATCACTCCTCTTTGGCCGCACACTCCATTCCAGCATCATCGAGTCCTTCCTCGTCTACCGCCCCTTCAAGGTCGATCAACACCATCTGCTCATCAACTTCAACCACCCGCTCTTCAATCACATCTTCTACCGCTGCATCATGCTCCTCCATGGAAGAGAGAAACTCGTTCTGTACTGCATCCACCTCGATTTCTTCCATAGACACTACTGCTCTATCACTCTTAGCAAAATTCTGCACACGTTGCACCACCATGGCACATTCTACCGCTACTTTCATAAGCATAGCCATTAGCATGGCCCCACACACCACCTTTACTTGCATATCATCATCTGTAGGCATAGACCGCACTACTTGGCTTTCATCAAGCATCCCGGCTTGCTCTGTTCCTTGCTCTTCTTGCACATGGGCTACTTCCATATCATCAAACATATAAGAGGATAGCTTTACCTTTACCATTTCAAGCTCATCAGATTCCGTCTCTTCGTCATAGGATGTGGACTCATCTGCTCTATTATCCTCGCTTGTCTCCCAGCTAATCGAGCTTGTATCGTCATCATCACCGACATCATATACCAACTCCGTATCTGCATCTCCTTTTTCTTGCTGCTCCACAAAAGCTTGACCTTCTTCATCGCTTTGCAAACTTTCTTCATCAGCTTTTTAACCCTCGGTATCTACATCTCAATTGCATTCTGCTACCTTTTCATGAAGACTCTTCATAATAACATGCTTTACCTCTTCAATCCAAACCGGAACCTCCACATCTGCCATTGCTTTTGCATCTTGGTTCAACTTGACATGGAGCTTCTCCTTCTTGACAAGCTCATCCACCCTCGGCACATGCACATCACCAACTGGAAACCTCCAAGGAACATAACCAATAGTAGGTCTTACCTCAAGAGGCTCTGCATTTTGAAAAACTGGAATCACCTTGGGCCGGACCAAAAAGCACTTCGCTACCTCCGCACAACACGCATATAATCTGTTGGCTTTAACACGCCTAGCTCCAACTTCCACTTCACCTTTCTATTCTTTATCTTTGCCAGATAGACCATGTCTTCATAGGTATCTGCACCATCTTCGACCTTTTCTCTAATCCTCGGATGCAAGCACTCTAACAGCTTCGACAGCTTCAAAGATTGATTTCTTTTGACCCCTGTAGAGATCTCTAACTGCTTCCAACAGACTTCAAATTGCTCAATGAAAATAGAGAAATCTTTACTGACATCCTGGTGTACCACTTTCAGCCTTGCATCGGCTTTTTCTGCCATAATCACCTCTCGAAACCGATCCAAAAAATGACTCTGCAACCTTTGCCATGATTCTCGATCACTACTCTTTAAACCATCGAACCACACTTTGGCTCGTCCTCGCATCAACAGTGGCACCGTTTGTAATATTTTTGCATCCGTCGACATATGCATTGATAGCCGTTTTTTCGGCTCTTTGTAATTGCCATAGTGAGTTATCTCACCCTATCAAATCACTCAAACATTGTGGTTACCCTCACCCTTTCACTGTATATAGGTGCGTGTGAGTTAGGGGACTTTTCCCATATTTCCTTACTGAAATAAAAAACCCTCAATTAGCTAGTCATTGGGCTAGTTGAGCCAAAAAAATAAAAAATATAAAAAATATAAGTATACTATGGCCCATGCGTATGTAAATATTTCTTTGTATATAGGGCCTAAATAAAAGATTTTTTCATAATTATTTTGGTATTTATTTAAATATTTCTACCTAGGTGTGTGTTAATTATGCTCTGTACATTGCCTCACCATTACCACAATTTTTCTTACCATTTTTCATACTCTTTATTCCATATAGAAATATTTTCATGTAAGCTTCTCTTATATTTGGTGTAACTCCACCCCAACAAAAATCCAAAAAAAAACTAGTTTTATTTATGTGTATATTTTTTCACTATTGTGATTTTTCCCTTCCTACATCTATTTTGTTTTTTTTCTAAAAAATTAGAACACCAAAAATATTTATCTTTTTATGGTAGCCTCATCATGAGAGAGATTTCTTTTGACCCCTTTATATTTTTTCCACTTATATTATTTATATTTGACATGTACATATTTTTTAGACCCCTCAATATTTGATTTTCTTAGTTGTACTATTCACTTATATCATGATCTCAACAATATCTTCAATTATAGACCTACCAAATAAGGTCAAGGGTAGGTGGCATGCATACATGCACTATGGAGGGCACTCTTGGATGTATTCAAAAGAATCATCCAAAGGACCCCACAAGGACCTTGTGCAGTGGAAAAAAACGGTCGGTTTTGCTGAATTTTTAAAGTTCACTTGCTCTCCAAATTTGAAAAGGTGATACAAACAAAAGTTGTAGCTCGTGGGCTGAACTTTTGCCTCAAATTTTTTCATATTTTTTTGAGCTACGAGCTGTGAGCTATGATTTTATTAGTGGACCCCAGTTCTCCCATGCTATGCAGGCACACTCTCTCTTCCACTTTATCATTTTCCTCTTTCACACACACTTCTCCACTCATCATCCCCACCTCTCTCACCACTCCTCTCTGCACCCTACTCACCTTCTCCTCAACCTTGAAGAATAAGAGAAACCATGGTGAACTCATACCTCCCACACACAATTCCATTCCAAAATTGACCACCTAGTCTCATTTTTCCTTCTCCAAATTACCCATATCTATCAAAAAAACCACAAAATTCAGCCTCTTTTCCTAAAAGACAGCATCATGGTGGTTGATTACTCAGCTTCAATTACCTTGTCTCTCAAGGAAGGTCAAGAGTGGAGAAAAAATGTACCGTCAAAGCTAGTGGACCGTCAACAAGCGTCAAAATTGGCCCTACTCAAGACACTTGGAGCATCAACCTTGTAAGAAATCCACCTTTTCTTACCTCTTAAGAGTTTTTCTTCCTTATTTGTATCCTACATGGATACTCCCATTGTAAATATCCAATTCCATATGTAAATTAATACTAACTCTACTAACACTAACCCACTATGAAAAGTCCTATCACCTCCATTTCTCTCCTCTCTCTTTTCCCACCAACTTCTTGATAATTCCAAGCAAAAGAAATTAGATAAATTGCTGAAAATCTAACCCAACCATGGTTAGAGGAGTAACCCTAGCCTTCAAAATTTCTATAAACGGAGGGTGTAGCTAGCACAAAAAGGGGGGAGAAGAAAGAGCACTATGCTATAGCTTGAGAAGCCAAGCTCAACCTCTTGAGAAGGAGCTCTTGAGTGGAATCTCATTGGCATTAGGCATATGTATGTGTTGTATTAGGGGTGATTAGCAAGGGAACTCTATTCCATTGTAAGAGAGAGTGATCATTAAATTGAGAGTAGGAAATCTATCATTTCTCTTACTAGAGTAAGCCCCAACATTTGCTGAATCAAGGAGGGTGAATTTGGACTAAGCATGGATACCTTGTCTCCCTTCCAACATGAAGTCATGGACAATAATGATGTGTAAGTGTCTTGGTGTTTATTTAAGTTCTTGATAGCTTGTCTTCGGGTATTGTTATCAATTTAGCCATAAATCCCACATGCTGTAAGAGGGCGACAGGGTGGAGTGGACTCCCATGGCCTTAAGACAGTGATTGGGGTGGCTTTTTTCTTGTGATGTGTTGTGGTGTAATTTACTCAGGCTATGTTGAACAAATACTAATCTCACTTTGATTGGTCATGACAAATTTGTAAGAAGGCATTAGTGCAACAAGCACCCCCTTCCCCCTTCTCTCTCTTTCTTACATATATATATTTATGTTTGCTTGATCATTAACGATACACTTCAAAGCAGCCTGAGCACCATCTCTCTCTCGTGTTTTAGTGTGTGAGAGTGCTCCATTGGTGTTAGGGTTAGTGTAAATTCCTTGCTTGTTTGTGGGTTGCTCTAACGATTCTCCTCTTTTGCGTCCTAGTTCGCTCTTAAACTAGGTGGTGCCCCTTGTGTAGTTGGGATTTGGTTGTGGGTTTGTTGTTTTGGTTTGTGTTGTGTTGTGCCCCAGCCCCATTGAGCAGCACGGGAGCCTTGAAGGGTGTCTAGAGGTTGCTCTTCTTGTTGCCCGCCTCGGACCGCTTCAGCATCAACAACATCCATAACTAAAAATCTACTAACCAATCCTCGGGATCTTCAATGACCATAAATATGGGGCCAAAACTTGGCTCCACTATCTCTGTCAGCTTCAAACTTGACCTTCAAACACCTCGACCATCACCCAAACTCTTTGTTGGCTAAAACACACCTCTTTGAACCTCAAATTGGAGCATCAGAAATCTCCTTCATGGAGGCACCAGAAGATGGAGAGGGGGAATAGGGAACACACCCACCACACTCTACACTGCCTCTCTATAGCCCAGGGATTCCACAGCACCCCTAACCTCTCAAATAACACCTTCAAATTGGCTAATTTGCACTAACAACTCCTCTTTAGCACACATAACAACTATCTCATACCTTGCAAAAACACCTTGCAACACAAATGCACCCACTCTGCTCAACTCACCCTTTCCTACTCACAAAACACCCCAATTCTGCCCTCTTGGTAACACCCTTCAAGCCGCATGCAAACCTTCTGCAAGCATCGACCAATACACAAAGAGTGAGAGAAAAGGAGGGGAATGGGGAGAAGCAACACAAGAAATAGGGGAAAATATGTGGTATTATTGCATAGGGGAATAGTACAATCAAGTATGCACCTTCAATGGAAAGCTTTACACTACACACACTTGCAACTTTCAATCACCCTTAGGCAAAAAAGCCCACATTGTTCAAAAGCCCCAAAAAATGAACATATACCTCCTTTTACAAGTGTGTGTCTAGGAGACTTAAAAAAGAAATAATGGGTGTGCTTCTCCTCTCGTGAACTTCACTTAGAGCTTCATTTAGAATTTATTGCATTGCCACCACTTGGCACATTTGATTTTTTTAGTATCTGCATGGTGCAAATCTCTTGACTCCTTTAGCTTTTCTATTTGGCCATCCGACTTGCCTTGCATTATTTGTCAATTCAATCCTTTGAATACCTTCTCTCTCTTCCATTTTTCTCTTCCCTAACCCTTTGGCGGGATTGGCCTCTTGGTCGGACCTTTTGAGCCCTTTCTCGTGCTCTAAACTGGCCCCCTCTCACTGTTGTGGGGCCACCCTTTTCCATGAGGGGGGAAGGCAATAGCAAGGTCGCTATTGCCCTCACTCGTTCCTTTAAAAATTTGGGGCCCCAACTGAGCTGTGGGACTCACTGCTAGTCGGATGCCACATCATCAACCACTCCATGCAGGCGCGTGCCACTGCGCCGCCTCGCCTTGCCAAAACCACTACCAGCTCCACCCCGCGCAGCGCCTAGCAGGGCCGCCGCCCGTGCGCCATAGCCAATGAGGAGGGAGCTCCCCTCTCTCTTCCCTTGTGTTCATATATGGGATCACGACCCTGATTATATACTACGGCCCCCCAGCTAGCGATTGCGCCTATGGGATAATCCGGCCACGTGGCAGCCCATGAAGCGGTAGCCCCTGGGGGCTCTCCAAACTCCTTCAAAAAAACCTCCCCTTTTAATTTAAAACAAAAACTCTTTTTTTGGCCTCCTTCTCCTGCTCCTATAATCTGCCACCACTTGGCAAATTTGATTTTTTTGGTATCTACATGGTGCAAATCTCTAGACGCCTTTAGCTTTTCAATATGGCCGTCCAACTTGCCTTGCATTATTTGGAAATTCAATTCTTTGAATACCTTCTCTCTCTTCCATTTTGCTCTTCCCTAACCCTTTGGCGGGGTTGGCCTCTTGGATGTACCTTTTGAGCCCTTTCTCGTACTTCAAACTGGCCCCCTCTCACTGCTGTGGGACCACCATTTTCCATAAGGGGGAGAGGCTATAGCGAGGTCACTATTGCCCTCCCTCGTTCCTTCAAAACTTTGGGGCCCCAACTGAGCCGCAGGACTCACCGCTAGTCGAATGCCACATCATCAACCACTCCACGCGAGCGTGCGCCACCGCACTGCCTCACCTTGCCAAAACCACCACCAGCTCCACCCCACGCAGCGCCCAGCAAGGCCGCCGCCCGCACGCCATAGCCAACGAGGAGGGAGCTCACCTCCCTCTTCCCTTGTGTTCATATATGGGCTCACGGCCCTGATTATATACTGCAGCCCGCCATCCAGCGATTGCACATATGGGATAATCCGGCCACGTGGCAGCCTGTGAAGCGGTATCCCTCGGGGCTCTCCAAAATCCTTCAAAAAAACCTCCCCTTTTAATTTTAAAAAAAAACCCTTTTTTTGGCCTTCTTCTGCTGCTTCTATAATTAGTCAGATAGTCGGAATCTCATATCGTCAAGCCGGATCGGATCCTCATTAAGTCAGCCCCGATCCATGCATAGGGCCCATTTCCTTTGGACTTCTCTGAGCTCGCTATTTGAGGCGGCCAAAAATGGGAAAATCATCTGCAGTTGCCCTTGCACTATCCATTGTCAACTTTGATGCATCACTTCTCCGCACTCGGACCTCAAATTCACATGCCATCAAGTCCAACTAGCTCCACATAGTGCATACCCTCACCGAGAACTTTGACAAGGCCCAAAAGATGCCAAATGGCACATCCTCCAATGCGGACAAGTGGGCTCACACCCGGCCCTCAGGAGAAATTCAAGTGGCCATAAAATGCAAACCATGTCTCTAATCCACAATCTGAAAAGATGGGTAGGCTCCATAAATTGAGCTCTACTCACCTATACCTCGACTTCCACTTGGACCACCTGTCCCCAGATACCCTGTCCGGTTGGAATCTGCAATCCATTGAAACTTCAACCTTCAAAAACTTGGGCTCCGTAGCTTGGTTCAATGAGCTGTCTGGACCTGCTCCTTTAACAATTCAAGCTCTTCATTCCTGGACCCAAAAGCTGCACTTTGCATCTCTTTCATCTGCTACCCAAATAAGCCTCTCATGGAGCCTTCCTTGGCCTATAAGCTGCATTAGGAATACAATTCCGCTGCTACCTGTCATCCCGTGATCTTCCTAGCTTCTCTAGCCCTTTGCCACGCTTCTGTTAGCCTGCACACATTTGCCCACGCCATCTTCTATGGTCGACACACTTTGGCTGCACCACTGTCAGGCCATTTGGTCTCACAAATGCCCCAACTGTTTTTAAACATTTAATGAACAATATCTTTCAGGAGTATTTGGATTATTTTGTGGTAAAATATTTGGATGATATCTTGATATTTTTCAAGGATCAAGAAGAGCATGAGATTCATGTACAATTAGTGCTTGAAAAGCTTCGTGCATCAGGGTTATATGCAGAGTTGGAAAAATGCTCTTTTCATCAATCTAAGGTGGAATTTCTTGGTTATGTAATCTCTAAAAAGGGAATCTCCATGGATCCAAAGAAGGTTCAAACCATCCTTGATTGGGAGACACCCACCTCGGTAAGAGATTTTCAATGTTTCCTCAGATTTGCAATTTTTTATTGTATCTTTATACAAGGATACTCCAAGGTGGTTACAACACTCACAAGGTTGACAGACCATAATAAGTTTGTATGGGACTCAGAGGCCACAAAAGCATTTCAGACTCTCAAGCAAGCTTTTACGACCGCACCCATTCTAATTCACGTAGATCCTACAAAGCCTTTCATCCTAGAAATAGACGCTTTAGATTTTTCCCTTGGCACTATTCTATCCCAAGTAGGAGAGGATGGTCGAGTACATCCAGTGGCTTTTCATTCCCGCAAGTTCTCAGCTGCAGAAATCAATTATGAAATCCATGACAAAGAGCTCTTAGCAATCATCGACTCCTTCGACACTTGGCGTCACCTACTTGAAGGAGCTCCTCGTAAGATCATTGTCTATACAGATCACAAGAATTTGGAATACTTCATGACATCCCGCGTCTTGAATCGTCGCCAAGCTAGGTGGAGTGGTATCCTATCAAGGTTTTACTTTCTTATCTCTTATAGACCTGGCCGTCAACAAGCTAAGCCAGATGCCTTATCAAGAAGATCCTACCTTGCACCTAGAGAAGGCGACGCAACATTTGATCAGCAAGAGTCAGTGATTTTGAAACCTGGGCAGCTTAAGCTAAACGCCACCATGAGCCAAGCTCCTAAAGATTCTACTTTTCTTTCTAAGGTGAAGACACAAATTTCCAAAGACCCACTTGCTCAGAATATTAGACAACAACTACAAGGACAAGAGGTTAATGAGGAATTTCAAGAAATTGATGGAGTAATTTACTATAAGGGTCTTCTCTATATTCCGCCAAGACCAACACGCTTGGAGGTACTTCATCAACGGCCCATGATCTTCCATCAGCAAGGCATTTTGGGGTTAATAAGACAATTGAGCTTCTATCCCACGACTTTTGGTGGCCTCAAATGTGGAAGCTTGTCAAGGAGTATGTAGGCACTTGTGACACTTGCAATAGATCAAAGCCCCCTCGTCATAATCCTCATGGGTTACTCCATCCCTTGCCCATTCCAACCAAACCATGGTCATCCATCTCCATGGATTTCATTGTAGAGCTACCCTTGTCACAAGGATTTGACTCCATTTTAGTAGTCCTGGATCGGTTTACAAAAATGACACACTTCATTCCAACCACTACAAACATCACTAGTGAAGGTACGGCCAAACTCTTTCTACAACATATCTATCATTATTACGGATTATTGGATGACATAGTTTATGATCGAGGCCCACAATTCATCTCTAGATTTTGGAAAAGCTTATTCAAGCTACTCGGAGTACAAATCAACCTCTCCTCGGCCAATCACCCACAAAGTGATGAACAAACAGAGAGAGTAAATCAAGTTTTGGAACAGTATCTCCGTTGTGCTATCAATTATCACTAGGATAATTGGGTCGAGCTCCTACTGCTAGCAGAATTCTTCTATAATAACAGTTTTCATGCCTCCACCCGTCACACTCCATTCTTTGCTAATTATGGTCAACATCCCAAACAGGATATCCACAGACACTATCAAGTCAAGAATCTAGGTACTATTCATCTTACACAACAATTATCTGCAATTCACAAAGAACTTACAATTCATATCAAAGAAGCTCAATCCAAGTATGAGGAAAGTGCAGATCTCCATCGCATGCAGCATCCAAAATACAAAGAAGGGGATAAAGTGTGGCTTCTTCAACGTGATCTGCGTTCATCTCGTCCCTGTCAAAAGCTTGATTATCGAAGGCTTGGCCCGTTTAAAATTATCCGTCAATCTAGTCAGCTATTGACTCCGATTGCCCTCTTCCATGAAAATCCATCCGGTCTTTCATGTCTCATTTCTAGAACCTTCTCAAACATCTAAGATCCTAGAAAGAGCCCTACAGCCACCTCCTCCAGTTGAGATTCAAGGACATGACGAATATGAGGTCGAGAAAGTCCTAGATTCTCGAGTTTCGCGTGGCAGGTTATAGTACTTGGTGCATTGGAAAGGCTATGATGTTAGTGAACCAACCTGGGAACCAACACACAATCTACAACATGCATCTCTCAAAGTCCACATGTTCCATCAACAACATCCGTGGAAGCCCAACTCAAGGAACACCACAACTCCTCGTGGAACTCGTCGCTAAAGGAGGGGGTAATGTCATGGATGCTTGAGAGTCAGTTGTTGCTGCCTGCATCATCGCCTATGTCATCGCCATCATCATCACTAGAAGAACTAGAAGGATCTAGAAGATTCTAGAAACATGGAGAAGATTCTGAAAGAATCTAGAAGTTTCTCGAAAGCTCTAGAACATTGAAGAAGAATCAAGAAGGTTCTAGAAGATTCTAACCTCCTTAAGAAGAACCTAGAAAGTTCTAACCTCCTCAAGTAACCTCCTCAAGCACTAGTATAAATAGGGGTCTTGGTCCACAAGCCCCTCAGTCTTGCCTACACCAGTTGTGAGGCTCCTATGAGGAAAAACATCTTCTAGTTCTTGTCTTATGTTCAAGTCTTGTCCTTGCAATCAAGCCTTGTCTTGTACTCAAGTCATGTAATCCAAGTCTTGTATCTAGATCTCTTAATAAAGTATTAAGTCTTGTAATCAATATTAAGCTTATCATCAAATCCAAGTTCTTGTACATTGTGAGCGCCTCCTCTTGCTCTCTTCTAGCTCTATACGCGCTCATAACATGGCACCGCCTTCACATCCGACTTTGCTTCATATTCTCCGATGTAAGAGGGTAAGGTTCTTAGAGATTGAGTTTGACTCTCTAAAGATATTATAGATACTCTATTCCCCCAATATGAGATAATATCTAGGTGTGCTTGAGATCCTGCCTTGAATTCCTCAACAGGTGGAAGGAAGACATCCCTCCCCTTACTGGTTTGGTTAAATCTTTGGCTCAACTCATTTGCCTTGTTTGCTTCTTGTACTTTTCTCCCCAAAGCTTATCTAAGCCATCATCCTCTTTGTAGGCCTTTAATATTGTAGGATGAAAGCCCTCAGATTCTTGATCTGTAGTATACATCACTACCCTTGGCTCTTCTTATTCAACTAAGGCAATCTCAGTTATTCCTTCAATTTTGTGTCTTGGTGGGTTTATCGATGTTGGAGTTGGAACTTCTATCCACCTCTTTGGTTTCTTGCCGGTGGCTCTAGCAAATCTTGGGCAGTACAAGTCATCTTCTAACACATCTCCAATCTTTTCTTTCCCAACTCAGCGTAAGGATGTGTCATTCATTTTTGTTCTTTGTTTTGGTTATTTTGAAGACATGCCTCCTAGGCTTTCATAAGTGCATCTAGAGGTTCATTCACCTTTTCAACTAGTAGAAATCCCCTGAACTTTCACTTTTCAGTCCCTTTTCCTCCTACGCTTTGCGGCTTCTCGGATTTTCAACTTAGGACTAGTTTGATTCTCAAGTTTCTTCAACCTGGCCCTAGTTTGTTTTAGCTCTTTAGCTAGGGTTGTCTGTTCACGTTCTTCCTAGCCTTCATACGTGCTTTCCTAGCCTTCCAAGTGTTTCATTAACTTTTCATCTCAAGACTAGGTGCATCTACTCTAGATTTCTCAATTACTTATTTTTCCCTTGCGCTCTCGTGACAACTTCTATAGGTGTCACCGTTTCATTTTTAGAATCACTACTTGACATTGTTAGGTGTTTTTTTGAGCAAGAGATTGCGCATATGTACATACACATGCATGGTGCATCGAATAAAGGATTACCCAATTTCCATAGCCAGGTGGTTACATGGGGCCCACGTGTGTACAGGTAGGACAGGGTGTACATAGTGCAGCGATTTTCACTATTATCAGTACCAGTGTGTTTTTTCTACAATAAGAAGGAGTTGGTAGCGCGTAAAACTTCTTGAGGAAGCTATCCATGGGCCAACGACATGAGGTAAGCAGGGCGTCATATGGCATCGAGTGGCGTCAGGAGGTCGAACGGGGTCAATACTTGCACGCGGAGAAGTATGGACACGACGTGGGTGTTTTCTTGTGATACTTATGCAGAAAGGTCATCATGAGGAACACTTTTTGGGGCCACTTCACGTGGTTGCGGGATGCATTATTGTGAAAAACTGAGTGCCAGGTGTGCGGATGATGCAAAAAGGTGACAACTATGCACTGCGAGGTCAGTTTTTGGCCTGTTCGGGGTCCGTTTGAGGTCATCTAAAAGGCCACGGGTGCCCAATTAATAAAGCTAAGTGTGGGAACTGAAAAAACAGAGAGAAGACCAGAAAAAACGTGTAGAAGAGAGGAGGAACAGCCGCAGGTGTGTTTTTGCTCATTTTGGAGCTTGTTTTGGCTATAAACTGCTCATCCGAGGTCGGATTTGAGCACTTTGACATTGTAGACTGGGGTTTTAGGCCGTTCCGGACGCGATGGCGCTGTCCATTTTTCCAAATTCCTCACTCTTTTCCTATTGTTTTTCTGTGTAAGTTTCTCCTATGAGCGAAGTTTCTGCTCTAGTTTGTGATTGTATCTGGCTTATTTTACCCATATTGTGTGAGCTATTTGCCCCATTGGTGTTGGCCCAAGCTCAATTGTATCTAAACATCAGAAATTCTCCTCTTTTGAGCTGAGTTTTTTGGGTGTGTGTGTGTGTGTGTGTGTGTGTGTGTGTGGAGTGGGCAAGTGGATAGTCTCTCTCCTCTCACTCCAGAGGTGTGTTCCCTGTCTCGGCCAGGTGTGTTGTGTAAGCCGAGTGGTGCCCCATAGTGTGTGTGTATCTTTCCAAGAGTGTGTGTCGGGTCGTTATAGAGGCGTTCTGTGTGTTTCCATCCCGCTCACAACGTAATTGCCCCTAGCACATTCAATGTTACTTTCACTCCTTTATTTGGGTTCTTTTGGTAATTGAGAATCAAATGAGTGATTCCACACTTAGGGAAATATGCATTTACCGTAATGATTTTGTCATGAGAACAATCTTTGAGGCATGGTCTCCACCACACTTGTAGCATGGTCCTTTGGGTTGTTGAGATTCTCCTTGAGCTGCCCTTTGTTTTTAAGTGTCCTAATCCCGCTACTACTCCATTTGCTTTGAATAGCAATGTGTGTTCATCCAAGCTGTATTGACCTTCTCATGTAGCATGTGCAACAGTTGGTGGTCCAACTGATCCAATCATGCTCCATGGTTCTGATTCTTTTGTCTCTTTGGATGGTTAATATGATGGACAAGCCAAATATCCACCTTGCTCTTTGTAATATGCAGGCATATGCACTAAGACTAGCTGCTGCGATTCCTCTATAGTTGGTGCATACCTAATGGCCACTAGTCTTGCTCCTAGCAAAGGTGGCTGTTGTCCCAAAATTGGTTGTGGCTCCTAGAAAATTTCCTTTTGGGTACCTAGGCATTGGTGGTACTTGAGGAGGTACTACATGGGCTGGTGGGACATATTGTCACTCTGTAACACTCTTTAGTCGTATAAACTGTCCATTTTTTCTCAATGGCACACACTTGGGTCACTTAGCCTCCTGTGGCTTAGCAAACGAAGTTATCATTTTGAGCACTTCTTCAATAAGTCTCTCTTGATTTACAACTGCTTCACTCTTTTCTGTTGACTTTGTGGTCTTAGGTTTAGTATGTTGCGATGATGAATCATCATCTTAGACTTTGTAGTCACCTTCCTTGTAGACAACACAATTCTCTACTAGGTATAGAGCCTCCGTGGTCAACTCGTTTAGAGTTGAGCTTTTCTTCATATGAAAATCGTTCTGAAGGTCCACTTTTCTTAGTCTTTGGATAAATATCAACATGAGTCGGGGCTGCTGATAACTCTTCCATTGGGCAAAAATTCACATAGCATTTCAGCCTTAGTACTTCTTTTCTGATTGATTTTCCTTCTTTTTGCTTGATTTTATGAATTTGCACGACTGTATTATGAAGTATCCCTCTTTGAGATAATTCCTCAATAAACTCGTCAAATACCTCTTTCATTGATTTTAAATCTCTATGTTCAATGGAATCAAACCAAGTGGTGGCATCCTCCTTTAGAGCTAGCCTAAATCTTGCAAACTATTTGGGAAAGTCTAGGACTTCCTCAACTCTAATGACGTGCACAAATGCTGCCACGTGATCCCTTGGATTCCTATTTCTAGAATATTTCTTGTTAACCCATTTTTGGATTTGAGAAGGTTTTATGCTCTTGTGATCCATCATTCTAAACATAGGATCCTCTATTCCTCCTCTATGAGACCTTTTTGGCCTAAGATATGGTACGTGTGTCAAGCCAAGGGCTAGGACGGACATGCAGTCAAGGGGTGCCATATGGGATGTCTAGGAGCTATATATGGCACGGCTGGGTGGAGAGTTTCATGATCTAGTCTCTTCTGCTCTCACATTGGTATGAGAGCTAAGGGGAGAAGGAGAGGCATGGAGGAGCGAGCAAGACTCGGCATGGTTTCTCTCCGATCTCTTTCTGTCAGGCATATCAATTCTTGTTTTTCCTCTCGCCATGGAAGTAGCATAGAATTGGAGATGAAGGGGGTGCATGTTTCTCGTGGAATTTTTGCATCTGCTCCTCTGGTTTTGCATGGTGCTGGGATGCCACAAGGTGGGCAAGGCCCCTTGGAAAGCTTGGCATGCAAGGACATGGGAGCAACTGCCTACACACAAAGAGGACCATTGGTGGACCTGCACTGAATTAGATTTGCTCACCATCGTTGGGTTTGCAGGAGGGAGAGTTGAAAGGTTCATTTCTCGATGTCCAGATCATCCCCCCCTTCTGTTTTTGACTCGGCGCAGATTGCCATGGCGATTTGCAGGTAAGGTTTTTTTTTTTTTTGTCATTCTTGCTCTTTCACAAGGTGGGTGCCCATAAGGTCACCCACAAAGGGTCTCTCCCCAAGGGGTCGTCCCCTCATAGCACCACATGCAAGGCGGCATGCCGTGATAGTTGGACCGAGCCGTTTTGACCCGACAGACATGCAGGCCCCAACCGCAAGCATGCATGGCTCGGAAGGGGGTCAAGGGCAATCAGCCAAGGGCCGTTTCGAGCTCACCATTGAAAATCCATAGGAGCTTAAGCATGCTCAGCCTACAAGCCTTCTATTTTCAGCTTGATCGCACCTCTCTATTGCCAATTTGTTGTGCAAAGTGCGGTCCATTATCAATATCACGTTCGCACGTACCAAGCTACAATTGACACGTTATCGAGGAACGCTCTGTCCAAGTAGACATTGATTCAATGATTGTATCCGATACAATGGGCTATCCAAGGGATAAAGTATTCAAGGATTCAAGCAGCACTAGTATCTACTGCAAATCCTTCGGCATATTGCAAGGAATTTTGGAAAATCTGGTGTAGAAAATCAGGTATTTTTGTTAAAGTTTGTTATGCAATCATTTGCTTTTGGTTTAGGTTCCAACTTGTACATGGATTGCCGCCCAAGGGGTAGGTTGTACATTATCAAGAAAGGCTTGATTGTCATTACAACACAACTCTATTGACTTTAGTGACTCCCATTTCTTGGCATAAAGGATTGACTAACCTGACTGATCATTCATGGATAGAATCAAATGCATATGCCTTTAGCATATGTGAAATCCTTATTATTTGCAACATTTGTTTATTGCATGCCATGTTGCATACACTGTAGACTCCGAACCACTAATTAGCTTGTACACTTGCCTCAAGCATGGCTTGACTACAAACCAACATTCACCCACAGCACGGGTCCTCAGCGGTTTAACTTTGATGTGAAAGAGTAGAAACTCGGCTTTGTTTTGGAATCTCATGGAGATTGGCATGGACTGTACCTAACCTTGATGAACGGTGCAATTTTGTTTGGCATGGCTAACTCTTTGCACGTCAGACAAGGCTCTCTTTCGCATGTCTCGGACATCTAACACTGGAACGTATGATCGGCACGGCCATCTACTTGTTACCGCTTCTAGATACTTGTGGACAATACCTCAATTCCAACTTTTTTTTCCTTACCAAAATGATGAGCTCTTTAACATGGTCGTTATCTGCACCTTGTCAAGGGTGAGATATTCAACATGGTTGATTCAATTTTTCCAAGATATATGTGGGTCAATAGCAGCATTTGTTGGCTACACATTACTTATGCAAAGCACGGCTTTAATATATGCATTTTGCACTAAGACTTCTTGATATTGGAATATGCTATGAGCATACAACCTCGGGAAGGATTTGACACTATGCTTGTAGGATATTTCACTACGTTCCAGATGAGAGTAAATGATACCTGAGGGTGTATTGTTAGGAAATATGGCGTAGCTAAGTAGATATTTGAGTAGATTACTTAATGGAGAGAGATAATTTACACACACAAGAGATTATAGAGTAGAGAGAGAGAGAGAGAGTACACATGATATACGTGGTTCACCCAATGTGGGCTATGTCCACGAGAAAATAGCCACTCAATGGCTTTAGTACTTCAAAACAAGAAGTACTTACAAAGGGATTATACCCTTTTGGAGCTCCCACCTTGCTTCACTCTCACCACCTCACACCCACCTTGTTGCATCAACTTCACACTATGAAATGTGTGTAGAAATGGCCCCCTTTTATAGGCCAAAAGGGTTGCCCTCTCTCATGTGAGTCAGCCATGTGTAACCGCCCTTATGTAGATAAGTCCATATCGGACCCTCCAATCCGCCCATGTGTGGCCTCCCTTGAGAAGACAAGTCCGCTTTTGAATTCGGCCACCGGTCATTTACTTCCGACCACCGTCCATTGACTACCGGCCACTAGCCAACCCGCCAACCGACCAGTCATTTTTTGACCACTTTTCGGCCGCCGTTCGGCCATAATATTCCGGCAAAAAGGAACATTCAGGCGAAGCCAATCTCGAGCTTAGGCTCGAGATTGGGTGTTAAAATTTTGGTTTCCGGCAAGTGATTTTATTTCCGGCGAGTTATTTTTCTTCACGCATGATGGCTTCTCCTCATAATGGGGGCCTTACAAAGATACGTTTTTAACACAAAAAATTACAAGGGGTAAATCAGGATCCATACTAAACATGTATATGATACACGTGACAAATCTCTCTCGTGTAGCAGATTTGGTTATGAGCCAGATTCAAACGAGTTCTTTTTCTTTGGATTTTCCAGGCAAGGGGTTACATCCGAATGACCAGGTAAGCTAGTTTCACATAAAGCAAGGCTTTTCACTAGTGCCAAGATACTACACATTGACTTGGAATCATGGGCTTTGGCACACACGTTGGGATGCCTCCTCATATTCTATGTGTGGCACCATCTAGTTATGATGTATCCCTACCAGTACAGTTGTGCAAGGAACTTATGGTTTTGGTTTTTATGTTTGAGGCCGTCAGTGTATCCATGGGCTTACAATTTTGCATGCAAGGCATGCTAACCAGGTGGCATGAATACAAATGCTTCATGGATTACGCTTCCGCTCACTAGCAAATCTGTCAAGGAAAAGATACATTATGGATTGTGTCACATGATTTTTATTTATGTTCTTTGATTGTTGTTAATCCACAACACCACTAAAAGAAACCTAAATCCAGGACTTGATTCACAAGAAAAGTGGCATATTCAAATCATCCTTGTACAGTCACGACCTCATACAAGGTAGATGGGTCAAGAGGTGACTTGTGTTGTCTATTGCCTCACTCGATGAGAGCGCCGAACAAGTAGATTGTTGCATGCTTATAGGATAAGCTGCATGCTAGGCATAAGATGTATAAGAGCATGGGAACCAATTATACATGTCATAGTAGTTTAAGGAAAGTTCCTCAACCCATCATGCTCTCCTTCTCTCTCTTTCTTATTTCTCTTGAAGAATAATGAAAACTATCTCACAAACTTTTGATACATGTTTTGCTTGTGAGTCAGTCTGAGACAAGGTGCTTTAACTCTCAGCTAGAAAGAAGCCAAGATGCCACCCAAATTAGTCTTCATTGGTTCGCCAATTGAGCATTAATTTGTTATTGCCATAAGGGCTATGAGCCACACAGGCTAAGAGACATTGTTAGGCCAAGGGTAAGACCCAACTATTGGCATTTCTTGGGTGCTTGTTCTCACATTCGAACATATATATCCAGTGGAGTACACATCGACGTTAATGGACAAGCAAGACTCTTGCCATTATGGATGTTTTGGGTATCATTTTTCCACTACAAGTTTTTATTGCGATGCTCGATTTGAATTTTTGATAATTTCAAATGCACATCAATTGAACTATACCACGCAATTTAGATGCAACAAAAAATTGAGACAACATGGCTATCCCTAAGAGATACGCGTCTCACTTGTGTGGATCTCCTGCTCTCTCTACGGCACTATGAGTGTCCATGGAAACACAGTTTCGAGGTAAGACCTAGTGGGTGACTACTAAAGCACTCCCTAGGCATTGAGGATCACAATTTGATCTATCCCAATTGTGCTTTCACAGAAAGAAGTCTGCAATCTACCATGGGGTAGTGGACAAATTCAACTTGAAATTATTGACTAATCTTGGTTACCATTACTTGCTAGTTGAGTGGTTTTTATCAACGGTCTTGCCAAGGGGTTTGACTACGTACATTCTAACCAACGGGTTTGGATTGCAAAGGCAACACCCACGGTTACAAGTTTCAATTTCTTTGTCTTTATCAAGGGGATGTTTAAGCTAGAAGTCTTTCATCCAGCTTGCTCTTTAGCCACGTGTGACAAGGTCATGTAAGAGCATAGTCTTTTGAGAAAGTGTTTTCACTTTCTGTCTTCACTGTTCATTAGGATACCATGATAGGTTTGATTCTTGATGAAACAGTTACAAAACTACATGGTAGGGTTCTGTCTGGCGCATATTGTCACATGGGATACAACATAGTCTAGGATCTCACAGCGTTTGATTTAGCCAATGTGAAGAAAGTCTATGAGGATCTTTCTCACTCACGTCACAGAGTGTTTACAATTACCTCCACACACAAGTACATCTCATACTTGATAAATGTCACTTTTCTTGACATCCTCATTTGAGACATACTCCACATCTGGAGAATATGAGTCTCTGGGAATGACAACACTGGCACCTAATTCCTAATTTCAGTGTCGTGATGACTTCCATAGGTGCTGGTCACATCCGTTTGTTAGACCATTTGGAGCACACAGTATCACGAACAATTTCAGTGGTGGCCAAAAATTATCGGGTACCAAGTACAGACTTGTTGAGATTACAAGTGCTATGAAACAACCAAGTAACGGATGGTTGTTTCTATGTATAGCCAAGTATGCTATGATAATGAGAATGTCTCACGGCTGGTACCTAAATGTGACTGCATTTTCACATTCTATAATGGCCCAACTTATGTTGCAAGGCTTTCCCGTAAGTACCCTGGAAAGTCGGGTCATGAAATTGTGGTTCAAATTTTTTTGTGTTAAATGCATGCACACTAGGTGTTATGGACTGTAGTGTTTAACATAGATTTGTTTGGAGGGGCATGCAAATTCGTGGACTCTATTGTTTCTGCAAGTGTTTGCACTTCAAGTGCAATTTCTCTAGCGGATTTAGTATGAGTTCACACCTGGCCATATGCGATAATGGTTTAGTATGGGTGTCTGTGATTGGATGATCTAAACTCTATGAGTTTACTTCACTCAAATTCAAACAAGCATTCGATTGGAACCTCACTTGGTTAGTCGTAGGTTATCGCCAGTCATGAAAGACTATCTTTGATTGATTGGGAAAAGCACCTCACTCTTATTCTTTTCTATTCATTCCACGTTGGATGGACAATTTACAAGCATTCTATTTAGTACTAAAGGATATGCTAAGCGCATATGTTAGTAAACCACGCTAAAGGATATGCTAAGTGCATACATCAGCAAGAAGCAACACAACTGGATCGGTTACCTTTCTGGTTTGGAGTTTGATTCATATGATGAAAAGAATGTTGCGACTAGTTTTAGTCTCTGCCTGTTATTCTCAAGTTTTGAGCCTTCATCATCAGTTTTGATGAGATTGCTACTGGCAAGAAACAACAGCAAGTCAAGGACTTGGTTGCTGTTGATGATTATGTCAGAAAATTACTTTCATGGAAATTTTAGTAGAGATTTTATTGCACAATCCAATACCTTCAGAAAGTTTGAACTTGGGTTTGTATTTAGACACCTCTTAGTTGTGAAATTGTTTAGCATTCTCAAGTGAGTTCTACATGGAGTCTTCACGCTATATTGGTTATGAGTCGGTTAATGAAGACGGTTGCACAGGGACAACAAGGTGGAAAATCAAGATGTTATTCTTGATTTCATTGAGCCTCCTACTGAATCGGGTTCTACTCTAATGAATCGTTTGATCCATGAGGGATGCCACGGTAGAAAACATTAGTGTTTTTATGAAGATACCATCACTTGCATTTTCAAGGACAAAAACGCTTCTCCAAGGGGGGAGTAATGTCAGGCCAAGGGCCAGGACGGATGTTCAATCAAGAGGCACCATATGGGATGGCTAGGAGCTATATATGGCACGGTTGGGTGAAGAGTTGCATGATCCAGTCCCCTCGGTTCTCACAATATGCTCCTCCCCTAGGGGTGCTCCTAATACATAATTCCTCATTGGCCTAGCAAGAGGTCCTTCATCTACTCTGACCATTTCTTCTTGTTCCTGTTCTTGATGTGGTGCTTCAGTCCTGGTCAGATTCGACATTCTCGTTCTACTCTCATCCTAGTATTTCTGATGGAGTGGTGGTTTTGGTGGTGCTTTTAGGCCTTCCATGGCTTGATATCCACCCCCTTTTGTGTTCAGGTCTAGTGCTGCAAACTACTCGATCCATGCTTAAAATGATTGCACCGATGCTTGTGAATTATGTGGGTTGGGCAATGGCTGCTTATTTGATTCCAATGTGGTGTTATAATCATCAAAGAAGGGATTTTTTGACTTGCTAGGGGTTTCTATGGGCTTTTGTTTATCTTCTGAAGCCTACACCATAGTTCTGGTGTTATCACTCTTCCTACATCTTTTGGGTGAATTGGCTTGTATTCTCATTCATACATATCAACAAAAATAATATGGGTTCTAGCTATAGAATCATACAAAAACAAGTACACGACTTTGTCTATGCTTAACTCATTCACATGGGCACCGGTAGTAAGAGGTGACTCTTCCCTCCCCATGCTTGTAAATCCCAATATTTTCATGAATTGTAGCCATTCTCTCTACTCTCTTGTCATGAATGTAGAAGGATCCCAAAAGAGTGAGTTTGGGCGGTAATTCTTGGGTCTCCATAACCATCTTCCCTTTTGCTACATTGTCTCCATATCGATTGTAATTTTATAGGTCTTTGAAAATGAGATAGTGGTTTCCCTCTTCATCACGGAACCTATCATTATTGTCAATTACCATGATTATTGCCAATCCTCTTGTTGGCCATTCTTCAATATAGATGCATCGACATCCTCAAACATCAGCATATATTAGGGCTCCATGCTACCCCCCATAGTCCTTTGTTGTTGGAAACCTCCAAGTTGTTGGTTGGCCATCCCCACTAATATGATCCTTTGGAAGGTGTCAGTATCACTACCCTTTTCTACGATTGGTGCTATCGAATCTAACCTTGCTTGGCTTACACTCTCTTCTATTGACACTAAGCTAACTTGCTCTCCCACCGCTCTCTGATCTCTTTGAAGACACCTACCAGATCTTCAAATTCATCAAATCTTTCACACACACAACTATCAACCCAAACCTCTTACCTTAGAAGTCTGCTTGTAGGTGATCTTTGCTCTGATATGATTTCCAATTTCTTTCTCAACTTGTAAAGTACTTTGAACTCCAAAATGATCATCAACTTGTAGATCCTTGGTTCTAGATATCTGTACAAAAATTTGGCTATGCAATTCTTTGTCAACTAGTGATTCTCACTTAAGTGCTCTACATTGTCGGTTGGTATAACTAGAGGGTTAGTCTCAACCAAACAACTGTATATAAGGACTTGATTCCCTCTATGCACTGGTCTGAAAGGACAAATGGGATCCTAGGGACACAAGGAAGGCTCTTGGCTGGTTAAAATCTCAGTCTCACCCCTATCTATGCCTGGAGACTTCATACGAGTATGATGACTCTAAGATCAGAATTGGCATCGACTTCAAGTTTAGAATCTTCTTGATACACTCTATTCCTCCCAAGTTCTGCTTTGTGATTTTGACATCCCTTGGTAGGTCTATCCCTCCTAATTTTGTCTTGTTTTTTGTCAACTTCTCTGGGAGGTTAGCTAAGACAAAGATGCTCCAAATTCCATGAAACTAGGTCCCTAAGCTTTTTTTGTGGTGCTAAACACCCTGGTTTGCTTTGATGTCAGCTTTGGTCCCTAAAAATATATTGTAGACATCATATGTGTATGATGTCTATCTGGTCCAAATGAAGTGAAACTCACTCTAGAGGTCTTTCACCACACAAGCAACTCACAACACTTGTCAAAGCTCAATTCTAATACTTTTTGTGCTAGATCTATGATCAATTCAAGCATTCAATTTACCCATATCCGTCTCTTGGCCTTTACAATTCCAAACATGCTTCAAATTCAAAGGAATTTTGCCTATTTTCTTCTTTATTTCTCTAGATCACAAGGGTGCACACAAATGTATCCTTTGGCTCCCAATCCGGTCTCAAAGACATCATACGCGTATAATGTCTCTTTGGTCAGAATGGAGTTTTGTTTCTACCCAAGGTGCTCCTTGATGTGTACAACATGCACATGTGCCCATAGAAAATGTTGGAAGTTAAACCTTGCATCAATTCACCACTTATTGACAAGGAAATTCCTTGAAAGAGTAAAATACACTTATAACTCAATATATGTGTCTAAATGAATTGAAACTTGATGTATGTGCTCAACACAACTTGTTAAAGATGGGTGTAAAGTCAAAAGTTCACTTTGGCTGCCAGATTTACTTCTTAGACATCATACACATATGATGTGTGCTGATGGATTTTTGGCCACAATTTGTCCACAAGCATCCCCAAGTCTCTAGTACTAGTTTCCAAGCACTTTTACTAGTTTTCATGCAAAGATATGCTCAAAATCACAATGTTTCTTTTTTTTCCCATTTTTGACACTCCGTCTTTTGTCTTTTGGGTACTAAGTGTTGGTCAAAACTTTGGTTCTAGGGTGTACTCAGGAAAAATACCCCTTTTGAACACTCTGGTGTAGTCTGTTTTGTCAAATTTGGTCTTCTACTAGCCCTTAAGACATCATATGCATATAATGTTTAAAGTTACAGATTTGCAAATTAT
This sequence comes from Adiantum capillus-veneris, assembly GCF_014529385.1. Classification (NCBI taxonomy): domain Eukaryota; kingdom Viridiplantae; phylum Streptophyta; class Polypodiopsida; order Polypodiales; family Pteridaceae; genus Adiantum; species Adiantum capillus-veneris. The sequence goes on along the minus strand of NC_140953.1, from coordinate 78,124,736 downwards.
CTAAAGAGATCTCTTGCATATGCTTTCTTATGCACTCAACATCGTTCAGTCATGCACAATTATCCACTGAAACTTTTTTATTGCATTTTTACCTTTAAAAACAACTTTTTAGAGATTGAAAATGCAAACAATAGATTCATGCAATACTATAGGAAGTCACTTCACCTTCGATCTTACTTAGTTATATTTAAGTGGCAGTCAATGATATCACAAAGGTTGCAAAATGGTATTAAGTATGTGTTTTTTTGGCAATCTGATGCTTCACATCCACTAGATTTTTTGGGATTCCACCCACACACCTCCCATACACCCACACCCCCATGTCACACAAGTTGAACCATAGCAATCATGCTTAAAGCCACTCTCTTTTACTGCCTATTACACATCGCTGTCCCTATGTCACACTATTTGAAGCATAGCAGGCATGCTTAAAGCCCCTCTCTTTTACTGCTAGGCCAACCCCCCTTGGACCTTGGCTAGGTATCAATTAACACTAGCACTCTCGAGTGTTTTTTTTTACCAGAAGCCCATGCTATTGCAATCTCTCTCTCTCTCTCTCTCTCTCTCTCTCTCTCTCTCTCTCTCTCTCTCTCTCTCTCTCTCTCTCTCTCTCTCTCTCTCTCTCACACACACACACACACACACACACGCGCGCGCGCGCACACACGAATTTTATGCACAATATTGTAATGATCATAGTTTTAGGTTTCCTTGCAATTAGTGATGCGCACGCGTGTGTGTGTGTGTGTGCGCGCATGTGCGTGCACTTCATGCACACACACACACAAATCTATGTGACGATAGGACAATGATGATGGTAGAGAAAGAAATAGACTAGAGGCAAGGGGAAGCTTGCCTGAGAAGCATCCGTAGTGAAGACGGAAACAACGGGTCTTGGTCACGTTGGTGAGGTGGTGAGCACACATACCCTCTCTCTCTCTCTCTCTCTCTCTCTCTCTCTCTATATATATATATATATATATATATATCTGAGGATTTTGTGCTCATATTAATGTGCTTCTTTGAATTATGCTGCCATCTGACACTAGATTATGTGTTTGTTTTGTTGCTCGCCTAAATGGAAAGGTATTGCTTCCATGATCGACAACGGCAGTGTGTCTTTTAACGGTAACATTGTCGTCCGAACTTCTCTCTCTCTCTCTCTCTCTCTCTCTCTCTCTCTCTCTCTCTCTCTCTCTCTCTCTCTCTCTCTCTCGCTCAAGTGGTATAACCATTTTTATCACCCAAGTGTGGTGCATTGGCTATGCCATTTCCATGTTGAATAACATGTCTTGAGTTCAACTCCTCGTCCGATAGATCTTTAAGGTCTCTTGGGATAGTTTCTTATGACGTTAAAAATATCTTCTTCTTGGGTATGTGTATGTGTGTGTGTGTGTGTGTGTGTGTGTGTGTGTGTGTGTGAGAGAGAGAGAGAGAGAGAGAGAGAGAGAGAGAGAGAGAGAGAGAGAGAGAGATATAATAACAAGAGGAAAATGGTATAACCTTTCTATCACCCAAGTGTGGTAGATAGGCTATGCCATTTCCCTCTTGAATAATAGGTCTTGAGTTCAACTCTCCTCGTCGGATAGATCTTTAAGGTCTCTTGGGATAGTTTCCTACGGAAAAACGATGCTCTCTCTCTCTTTCTCTCATTGATTTCAATGCATAGTTGATGACGATATTGTTGCATGCGCTAAAGTGATCTTAATGAGTCCTAGAAGAGCGCCAATGATTTTCTCTTAATGAAACCCCAGCCTTCACAGATAGCGCGACTCTCATTCACTTGCCCTTCAGGCTTCCATAGGAGGGAGGACAGACAATATCTCTCTCTCTCTTTCCCCCCCCCCCCACTTTTTCCTTCTCTCTCTACATACGGTCCGTGACTATCCTCCATATCTAAAACACAGCTCACCATCACAGCTCTCCGTGTGTCATTGTCTTTCTGTGTTCCGATTCCGGCTTTCTTGTTGATTGATTATATGTGCACCACAACGTGACGAGAGAGGTATGTGTGAGAGAGAGAGAGAGAGTGATACGTAGAGAGAGCCAAGAAAGTGATGGCAAGAAGCATATGTTATATTGATCCGAGGAGGTGCAGTTATATACAAAAGGATGAGGCAGTTACAAGCCATGTGATGCTCATTGGAATGCAGGCCGTTGTGCCAATTAGGATGACACGTTGTTGGATGATGTGGATTAATATCCCCATATGCCTCCGTAAGACACATCGTCCATACAGAGGCATGTATGTGTGCATACTGTGATGTGATCATGACACAGATCTACATGCTTTGGAAAAATACAATATGTGTATGCAATTGTTCTTGGTGTGACTTCCGAGGTTTTCAACCTGGATCAAGGTCCGACTTCGTTAATGAAGAAGATTAGCAACTCTGATTGCTACTTTGGTCGAGCTTTGAAAGGCTTCTTCAGATCTGTAGCATGAATGATTTCACGAGCTTGAATTCCAAATATTCACCCCCGCAAGCGAAGCGAAAGAAGAAATTCATCAAGAACTGCGCTTTCTCTAGGGTCAAAGGGTTCAAAAGTGATAAATTTTGGGTTAGGTGCGGGATTCAAGGCGGTATTGTAGACCTGAATATTGTGATGGGTGGAAGGCTCAATTGGCAAAGGCTCAAGCGGAGAAACCAATGGGAAGGGAGATGGATAGGGAGAAACATCATCAGTGGAGAGCTGAAATGGTTGGGATTGATGAAGATAGCTCAACAGGTGCATAGGGTATTGGATGGTAGACGTGCCGGGATGTTGCATGAGGTGGAAAGTATGGTTGAACTGTTGCATTGCATGTGTGCTGGGAAACCAATAAGCACTGGATATGGAACGACCAAGTGGATGCTCAGTAGACAAAGGATGGAAGGGGTGCTAAGGAGGAGGAGGCACAACAGTATAAGCATCAAGTAAATCCAGCTTGAAAAATGGATTTGAAGAGGTATTCACAGTAGCTTCAAGGAGAGGCGGCCAGATTTGGATTTGCTCAAATCCTTGGCAAGGTGTTGAGTGTTTGTTTCTGGATCATCTCGCCTGCGAGGATTGATGGCATTCGAGGGCTTTGAGTTGGATTTACATCTATGAAAGCATCTTTTGCAGTAAGTGCATACTGAGTAGCTATCTTCAAAAGGGTGTCGGACTTTGTTGGGGCTGTAACCAGGGTTATGTGAGCGGCGTGGGGCTCTCTTTGAGCATGCAGAGGTTCCCCAAGGGAATGGCTCTCCACCTTCGTGTTGACTGTGGGTAGGGAAGATAAAGAGGGCATTGGATAGGAAGCGGAAGAGGTGGTTGTGTATGCTTCAGAGATGGATTCAATTGGCCCAACCCTTCGAGTTGGAAGTAGGGTAGCTAGAGCTTCAAACTGAGATCTGGGCCTCGGGCCGCCAGAGGCGACAAAGGTTGCAGACTTCGCTGCACTGAGGACAAATGTGTAAGGTGCTTCCAAAGCTTGGTTTGCTTTGTGTGGAGGATCTGCAAGGTGCCTGACTGAGTGGCCATTGGCTTGGACCAAGGCATGAACTGCAGCACCAAGGGTATCCACTGAAGGAGCATTTTTATCCAGTACAGCAAGGGGCTGGGAGGTTGGTGCAGGAGATTTAGCAACAGGGTTGGCGAAGGCATCTGCAAGATGGGCAGGGCCAGCGGCAGTAAGGCATCCTTGGGCTGCAACACCTTCATCTTCAGGTGTGCAAGCAGTCTTGGCCGCAGGTGTGCAGACAGATTGGGGGAGTTTGCTGACCGTCAGAGCGCGCGTAGATGATCATCGATCACCTGACATTATGGGCTTGCAAACTCACAAAGACACTCTAAATAGACCACTTGCATCAATGGCAAGCTCGCCATCACCATCACATGTTGAAAAGGCAACCAAGCAAACCCTGTATCACAGTCCCCTTCAGGTAGTCCTGCGCGTCTCTCTCTCTCTCTCTCTCTCTCTCTCTCTCTCTCTCTCTCTCTCTCTCTCTCTCTCTCTCTCTCTCTCTCTCTCTCTCTCTCTCTCTCTCTCTCTCTCTCACGCGCACGCGCACGCGCGCCAAATCCCTGATATTAAATCCTGATCATCCATTACAAACCTTCGAGGGTGAGGAAATTAGGGGTGACTTCGGGAGCTCTCTAACCGTCAGTGCGCGCACAGACGATCACCGAGCTTACGTTATGGGCTTCTCTAGTGCTTAGCAGAGTCATTTTTCTTTCAATTCTAAGCCCACACAACTTCAAAAATTGAGAACAATAGCTCGTAAACCGTTTGCGTGCTCTCATGGGCTCTTTTTTTTATCAACAAAGAAGAATCTTTTTTCTATATATTTTTATTAAGCCAAAAATTAAGGACGGTTGCTCTATGCGTCCGGCATATTGTGCTAGCAAGATACCTTGTTGATGCCTTCAAGAGACCAAGTCCCTCTGCGTGCACGTTGACGGAATTTGACCTCGTGAAGACATCAACATAATTTTGACTTCGCACTATTTATATCTATTTCCATTGCAATAAGCCCCATAATTTAAAAAAAAACAGTTTCACCAATTGTGTCCTCTTATAGTAAGCCCCTCAACAACAATATTGTTTTTACTCATTATGTCTTTGAGAGCTCGCAGCTCGTCCGCGCGCGCGCGGACAAATTGCGAGCTCTTTCCCTATAATTTTATGGTGGATATATTAGATAATGTTGGTCAATTTGCGTGCGTGATATCTTCTCCTACAATTTTAAGGTTGATATGTTAGATAATGATAGCCCGTCTCGGTGTGTGAGCTCTTATCTTACAATTTTAAGCCTAGTATGTTAGATAATGATTTGACCAAAGTTAGGACAATCCTATTCTTTTGAATTTGGAAACCTTCAGGAATGGTGTTGCTACTTGCGAGTGGAAGGATTTGAAGTTGGGTAATAGGTTTGGAAGCCAAAATGGTGAGAAGCAATTGAGTATGGAGTTGGTGATACATAACTCATAGACAAATGAATCACATTAAGCTGCACAATAGCAAAGACTCTAGCACAACCATGGTAGGTTTGGACACACCCCTAAATGAGTAGCCAATGACATCGTGAATGAACACAACTGCAGAGGCTCCTAACTAGCATACTCTCATTGTAATCAAAGCCTTAAATATTACGTCTTGACTCACAGACTCTAAACATTTTTACTATTATTTCTTGTTCAGCAGTTATGCAATATATTTTTGAGGTCTCTTGGAAGTGCTCCTACAATGTAAAAATTGTTATTTTTCTAAAAGCACTTCTTATATAGAGACCACTTGATTTGTACTTGTTTAAATGATTTTGAGATTGTTTTGACCAAATTTCTCTACACTTGCCTATAACAAGGCTATTCTTATGCTTGTCCAATGTGTGCATTTCAAGTATGCCCAATTACCCTTTTAATTTGTAAACAATGTGATGAGAGGTATGAGGCCGGATAACATGTGTCACACTCTTGAGGGATCCATTATATTAACACCAAGTTTCTATAGTATCTTTTGTAAATTGTTTGAAATTTGAAAAACAAAAAACCCTTTCTATCAAATTCACTTGGTAGATTAACATGAATATACAGTAGAACCCACCAAGGTCACACTTGGTAATTCTTTAAATTAGGTGCGACACTAGATAGTGCTCCTATATATAGGTATATCTTCTTTTAATGCCTCTAGTACCTTAGGAGAATTTTGTTGTTATTACAATGTTGTTTTTTAAGATGCATTACATGTGTAGGGTATGCACTAGGAGGTATTTATTTTTTTGAGCTAAGATAGCATATGTACAATGTATTTTTAAATGTATAAATATCCTATAGAGTGTTGTAGGCCCCACTCCTGACCTTTATATATACTCAAAATTTAGTAAAATATTCTTGTATTTATTTTGATTTTGTTGTATGTAAAGAGGATCTTGCTCAACCCCCAACTTGTGCACACTTGCCAATAGTCAAAACCCTACATTCAACCCCCAAGGACATGTGCTATGCTTGATGATAGTACATTTCTATTGTATTCGCAACATAGCTTCACAATTTTTATTTATCCAAGGCTTGGGCTACTGCTAAATCACATGGAAAAATACAAAGCTTGTTAAAATCACATGTACTAAGATTTTACAAAAATATTTCTAAGATTTTACTTTCCAAACCATCTTCTCTATGCACTCTTTTTAATCCATATGGTTTAAGGAAAATACTAGTATCTTGGTCATGTGAATACTAATTTCATAGAGTGTAAAACTAAGCACTTACAACAATGGTTTATGACATTTAATTTGCTAATCATAACACATGTCTAGTGCCAATCCTTGTATATATGATCAAAGATGATTGTAAAAAGTTTTGTTATAGGAATAATAGATAAGACTAGTTAAGGTTTTTTGACTTGAATCCAACTATATCTGTGTATAATGATCAACACTTTATTGAGTGCAAATTCTTTTAGGTACCATAAGAATTTCTTTGCCATGAAATTTTTCTATTTTGAGTAGCATTCCTTATGAATGCAACTAATTGTCTATACATGGTCTAAAATGGATTTGATGAAGGTGTGCTTTTTTTGCAAGTGAAAGATCAAAAGTTAATGGGTGCTATAATGGAAAATAATCATCACAAAACAAGCTCTAAATTCTCCTAAAAAGCTCTAAATTAGAAGCTTGCAAAAAATAAGCACTCGGACTTAAATACATTAGCTCAAGTATTTGTAGTTGCTTGTTCCAAAATAGGGATCAAACACAATACGGTAGCTCAAATCTATAGCTTTAAACAGAAACAAGGTGAGACTGTTAGGGATTGTGAAACTAGATTGAAAAATGCATTGCAAGATGCCTAGAGCTAGATATACCTGCAGAAGAAAGTATCATTTTTTCTAGAGGGACTTCTAAAGTAAGAACTTCATGCTATACTATATAGCAAGAAGCATACGATCCTAGAAGAGTGTGTGTCATATGCTATTGACTTAGGAGACAATTGTGATATTTTCAATAAAGAAGATGGCCCTAAGGATAACTAAAGTAAGAGAACAACATCCACCAAACCAGCACAAGTGGGAACGGCTGTTGCAGCATCGCTTTCAGCCATAGAATACATGCTCAAAAGGATGAATGACATGATGAATAACATGCAAAAAGCGCCTATGAGGGGACCAATGCAAGGGATACCTCAACAAAGACAACCAATTAGGCCGCAAAAATGGTGTGCAATTGAAGGTAAATGGACCAACCATGAGACCAATGAGTGCTATTAACCAAAGTATGATGGGAATGTTCAATACGTGCCTATGAGGCCAGAAGGACAACCCATGTACCGATATCAACCTAATATGGCCCCAGCTCAAAGACCACCGATGGGTATGGAAAGACCTTAGCCTGTGTTGGGTCAACAACCTTCATATCCGGGACATAATGCAGTGCCTATAAAGTACATGCATTCAGAGGCAGTCATAAATGAACAAGCACTAGTGCCTGTTACACCCTATGCTGAAAAAAGATTGGCATAATTCACATCCACCACCAATGGAAGAACCTGTGACGTATAACACACAAGATCTTGTACCAATGTACTATGTAGCTAATCAAGGTGTTAGACCTCCTATAGTAAGACCCATGATTAAGACAAGAACTGGAAACTGCCATCATTGTGGTGCAAATGATCATTGGAAAAATGAATGCCTAGAGCCTAACAACAACCTCAAGCCAATTGAAGCTTATTGCATACAATGTTGCAAAAAGGGAGGACACTTCCTTGAAGATTTTCTAAAAAATCCTATAAACAAGGGTAAAACAGTAGTGAACAAAGTCCAAGTGATACCTAGTAGCTCATCTGAGAGTGACCCGATTGTTCCAATCAAGGTAATCACCAGAACCCAAGCTAAGAAAAAGAAACATAACTCCTCTAATAATTCAAAGAATACTAAAATTTCCTCTCAAAAGACCAAGAGAAGTAGAAACAAAAGGTATGAGATTAGAAAACAGAAACAATGGGCTGAACTCGAGGAGAAAACAAAGAAACTATTCCAAGAAAAAGTGAAAGAAACTGGAAGTGAAATTAAGGAAGCCACAGTAAAATATGGAGGATCATTTTTGGTTGACAAAATTTTTGAGCCTATTACTGCAGCTTAAGAAGCTTACCAAGAGAGACCTAAAGCAGGTCAAAACATGGAAAACAAATGGAGAAACTATCATACGGGACGGGTGTCTAACCTCACTCATATCTTATTGCAGATTTAGTGTGGGAACCACGATCAAATTGTCAATCCATGGGACGAAGCTGACTCAACTAGTGCATGGATGACTTTTGAGGCTCTCTCAGCTAGCGGGAACCTGCTCAAGATCTGTCCCATCACGAACTCGAATCAAGCATTTATCTTTGAAGCCACCGGTTTTCTTGACTTGCAAACAAAGCTCGAAGGATATTTAGCCGTTCCAAAGTGACCAGGGTCTAAATGTAAGAAAAATGACATGGAGGCAGTCCTACAATGGAGGCACATGCATGGAGCTAGCCCTACAATAAGAGACCGGAGTCATCATTTCTAGGGGGAGGTAAAGGGACCACATTAGGTATGCAACACCAAGGAGGATCCAAATGAGCAAAGAATTGCTAACTCCACAACCAAGGCCAATACCCTCAACTGACAATGATCATCCTCCAATGCAATCACATCAGTGTTCTGGAAAAATCAAATTTTCAAACAGACAAAATTGCTTTCCTTTAATTTTCCAAGAGGAAAGTTAGAAAATTAGGTTTATTTTGCAGCTTTTCACACTATTGTTTTCTATTTTGGGGAAAAATTACTCCTTTCCTCCTTGCCCTCAACTGGCATTTTTGAAATTGACAACGGCATGATATTAAGCCGAGACACATTTCCCAAACATTGAATCGAAGACCCACCTTGCATGACCGTTGCCGTGAGCACTGTAGCTGCAGGCAATGCCACCTGTCCCCTTGCAGAACCCCTTTTTTCTTGCCTATGTCAGGAGTTCAAGATGTGAAAACTTGGGAAAGCTTAAAAGCATGGATGCTGACATTGGAGCTCTCAACATTGTGGACGCATCCACTGACTGGCCAAAAAAAGATGAAGAAAGTGTGGAGACTGATGTGGGACTCTCTCTCTCTCTCTCTCTCTCTCTCTCTCTCTGTGTGTGTGTGTGTGTGTATGTGTGTGGAGGGCCACAGCTAGGCAAGAATGAAGCTTGTCGCGATCAAGGGTGGTGGACATGCAGTGGTAGAGGAGTAGGTGGCTCAGCAAGCGCTTGTGGCAAGTGGGATATGTATTGGATCCAGAGTCTTTGCCTCCTAGACAACAGAGGATTGAGATTGCATAAGGTGGGGGCTCATGGCGGATCAACTATTGG